>NC_057387.1:33004828-33325322 GCF_019320065.1 Cervus canadensis | reverse complement strand
CCTAAGTATTTTTATTCTTTTTGTTGCAATGGTGAATAGTATTGTTTCCTTAATTTCTCTTTCTGTTTTCTCATTGTTAGTATATAGGAATGCAAGGGATTTCTGTGTGTTAATTTTATATCCTGCAACTTTACTATATTCATTGATTAGCTCTAGTAATTTTCTGGTAGAGTCTTTAGGGTTTTCTATATAGAGGATCATGTCATCTGCAAACAGCGAGAGTTCCACTTCTTCTTTTCCTATCTGGATTCCTCTTACTTCTTTTTCTGCTCTGATTGCTGTGGCCAGAACTTCGAACACTATGTTGAATAGTAGTGGTGAGAGTGGGCACCCTTGTCTTGTTCCTGATTTCAGGGGAAATGCCTTCAATTTTTCACCATTGAGGGTGATGCTTGCTGTGGGTTTGTCATATATAGCTTTTATTATGTTGAGGTATGTTCCTTCTATTCCTGCTTTTTGGAGAGTTTTAATCATAAATGAGTGTTGAATTTTGTCAAAGGCTTTCTCTGCATCTATTGAGATAATCCATATCGGTTTTTATCTTTTCAATTTTGTTAATGGGTGTATTACATTGATTGATCTGCGGATATTAAAGAATCCTTGCATTCCTGGGATAAAGCCCACTTGGTCATGGTGTATGATTTTTTTAATATGTTGTTGGATTCTGTTTGCTAGAATTTTGTTAAGGATTTTTGCATCTATGTTCATCAGTGATATTGGCCTGTAGTTTTCTTTTTTTGTGGCATCTTTGTCTGGTTTTGGAATAAGGGTGATGGTGGCCTCATAGAATGAATTTGGAAGCTTACCTTCATCTGCAATTTTCTGGAAGAGTTTGAGTAAGATAGGTGTTAGCTCTTCTCTAAATTTTTGGTAGAATTCAGCTGTGAAGCCATCTGGTCCTGGGCTTTTGTTTGCTGGAAGATTTTTGATTACAGTTTCGATTTCCTTGCTTGTGATGGGTGTGTTAAGATCTTCTATTTCTCCTGTTCAAGTTTTTATTTGGAAAGTTAATCCTTCTAAGAATTTGGTCATTCATCCAAGATTGTTCCATTTTATTGGCAATAGAGCTGTGCTGGTAGTAGTCTCTTATGATCCTTTGTATTTCAGTGTTGTCTGTTGTGATCTCTCCATTTTCATTTCTAATTTTGTTAATTTGGTTCTTCTCTCTTTGTTTCTTAATGAGTCTTGCTAATGGTTTGTCAATTTTGTTTATTTTTTCAAAAAACCAGCTTTTAGCTTTGTTGATTTTTGCTATGGTCTCTTTAGTTTCTTTTGCATTTATTTCTGCCCTGATTTTTAAGATTTCTTTCCTTCTGCTAACTCTGGGGTTCTTCATTTCTTCCTTCTCTAATTGCTTTAGGTGTAGGGTTAGGTTATTTATTTGGTTTTTTTCTTGTTTCTTGATGTAAGCCTGTAATGCTATGAACCTTCCCCTTAGCAGCTGCTTTACGAGTGTCCCATAAGGTATTTTGGGTTGTTGTGTTTCATTATTCTTCATTTTCTAATAACAATTTTGATTTCTTTTTTGATTTCTTCTATGATTTGTTGGTTATTCATAAGCGTGTTATTTAGCCTCCATATGTTTGAATTTTTAACAATTTTTTTCCTGTAATTGAGATGTAATCTTACTGCACTGTGGTCAGAAAAGATGACTGGAATGATTTCATTTTTTTTGAATTTTCCAAGACCAGATTTATGGCCCAGGATGTGATCTATTCTGGAGAAGGTTCCATGTGCACTTGAGAAAAAGGTGAAGTTGATTGTTTTGGGGGTGAAATGTCCTATAGATATCAATTAGGTCTAGCTGGTCCATTGTGTCATTTAAGGTTTGTGTTTCCTTGTTAATTTTCTGTTTAGTTGATCTATCCATAGTTGTGAGTGGGGTATTAAAGTCTCCCACTATTATTGTGTTACTATTAATTTCCTCTTTCATACTCGTTAGCGCTTGCCGTACATATTGCGGTGCTCCTATGTTGGGTGCATATATATTTATAATTGTTATATCTTCTTCTTGGATTGATCCTTTGATCATTATGTAGTGTCCTTCTTTGTCTCTTTTCACAGCCTTTATTTTGAAGTCTATTTTATCTGATATAAGTATTGCGACTCCTGCTTTCTTTTGGTCTCCATTTTGCGTGGAATATTTTTTTCCAGCCTTTCACTTTCAGTCTGTATGTGTCCCTTGCTTGAGGTGGGTGTCTTGTAGACAGCATATATAGGGGTCTTGTGTTTTTGTATCCATTCAGCCCAATCTTTGTCTTTTGGTTGGGGCATTCAACCCATTTACATTTAAGTAATTAATTGATAGGTGTGGCACGTTGCCATTTACTTTGTGTTTGGGTTCACGTTATACACCTTTCTGCATTTCCTGTCTAGAGAAGATCCTTTAGCATTTGGTGAAGAGCTGGTTTGGTGGTGCTGAATTCTCTCAGCTTTGGCTTGTCTGTAAAGCTTTTGAATTCTCCTTCATATCTGAATGAGATCCTTGCTGGGTACAGTAATCTGGGTTGTAGGTTATTCTCTTTCATTACTTTAAGTATGTCCAGCCATTCCCGTCTGTCCTGAAGAGTTTCTAATGAAAGGTCAGCTGTTATCCTTATGGGGATCCCTTTGTGTGTTATTTGTTGTTTCTCCCTTGCTGCTTTTAATATTTGTTCTTTGTGTTTGATCTTTGTTAATTTGATTACTATGTGTCTTGGTGTTTCGCCTTGGGTTTTTTAATCCTGTTTGGGTCTCTCTGGGTTTCTTGGATCTGTGTAACTATTTCCTTCCCATTTTAGGGAAGTTTTCAGCTATTATCTCCTTGAGTATTTTCTCATGGCCTTTCTTTTTGTCTTCTTCTTCTGGGACTCCTATGATTCTAATGTTGGGGCGTTTCACATTGTCCCAGAGGTCCCTGAGGTTGTCCTCATTTCTTTTGATCCCTTTTTCTTTTTTCCTCTCTGCTTCATTTATTTCCACCATTTTATCTTCTATCTCACTTATCCTATCTTCTGCCTCCGTTATTCTACTCTTGGTTCCCTCCAAAGTGTTTTTGATCTCATTCATTGCATTATTCATTTTTTAATTGACTCTTTTTTATTTCTTCTAGGTCTTTATTAAACAGTTCTTGAATCTTTTCAATCTTTGTTTCCAGGCTATTTATCTGTAACTCCATTTTGTTTTCAAGATTTTGGATCATTTTTATTATCATTATTCTAAATTCTTTTTCAGGTAGATTCCCTATCTCCTCCTCTTTTGTTTGACTTGTTGGGCATTTTTCATGTTCCTTTACCTGTTTGGGTATTTTCTTTGGCCTTTTCATCTTGTTAGATTGGCTGTGTCTGGAGTGGACCTTTCTGTATTCTGGAGGTCTGTGGTTCCTTTTTATTGTGGAGGATTTACCCAGTGGGTGGGGTTAGACGATTGGCTTTCAAGGTTTCCCGGTTAGGGAAGCTTGCGTCGTGTTCTGGTGCGTGGAACTTGATTTCTTCTTTTTGGAGAGCAATGGAGTGCCCAGTAAATGAGTTTTGAAGATGGGTCTAAATGTGTTAGGTGTCACCTTGGGCAGTCTGTATGTTGACATTCAGGGCTATGTTCCTGTGTTGCTGGAGAATTTGCGTGGTATGTCTTGCTCTAAAACTTACTGGCTCTTGGGTGGTGGTTGGTTTCAGTGTAGGTATGGAGGCTTTTGGAAGGTCACTTATTGCTTAAAGTTCCATGTAGTCAGGAGTTTTCTGTGTTCTCAAAGGTTTTGGGCTTAAGTTTCCTGCCATTCTGGAAATTTCAGTTTTATTCTTCCTGTAGTCTCAGGACTTCTCCAACTATACAGCACTGATAATAAAACTTCTAGGTTAATGGTGAAAAGATTCTCCCCCATTAGGGACACCCAGAGAGGTTCACAGAGTTACATGAACAGGAGAAAAGGGAGGAGGGAGATAGAGATGAGCAGGAGGAGAAAAAGGGGGACTCAAGAGGAGAGAGACAGATCTACGCAGCTGTCTGTTCCCAGAGTGTTCTCCGTATCTCAGACACCTACAAGGATTCACAGAATTGGATTGGGAAGAGAAGGGGAAAGGAGGAAATAGAGGTGTTCTGAGGTAGAAAACAGAGAGTCAAGATTGGGAGAGAATAATCTTCGGTTTAAAGATAGGGCTTCTCTTTTTTTTCTTTTGGTAAGGTTATAGTGTAGTGAAAATGAAAATGAAGAGTAGTAGAGGAGTTCTAGAGGACTTTAAAAGAAATAAGAGAAAAAGAAAAATAGAAAATAAAAGAGAAAACGGAAAGGAAAAAAAAGAAGAAAAAAGAAAAAGAAAAAAAAAACAAAAAAAAGAAAGAAAAAAAAAATTTTTTTTTCCCCCTAATTAAAAAAATCGTAAAAATCTATGTAAATGAAAGTTAAGGAGTAATGGGGGAGTAATAGGGAATTTTAAAGGAAAATAAAAGAGAAAAAATAAAAAAGAGAAAATATAAAAAGAAAAAAAATTTTTTTTTTTTTCCTTACTTAGAAAAAAAAAGTAAAAATATATCTAGGAGTTTCTCTGGAGCTGCTGCGGTCAGTGTGGGTTCGGCTCAGTTTCAGATAGCTCCTCGTTCCAGCTTACACTTCTCCATATCTACAGGGCCCTTCCAGTGAAGTCGGTGTTTTCTAGAGGGATTTTAATCTGTTGCACCAGTCCCTTCTGAAGCGGTTCCCTTTGTTTATTTGGCTTCTGTTTGCCGGTCTCTTCAGACCCTCATTTCCGCCCTGACACAGGCGGGCGGAGGGGGACTCTTATTCAGTCAGCTAGTTCCGTTGCGCTGCTGGGAGGGGCTGACGCTGCGGGGAGGGGCTGGCGCTGCGGGGCGGGGCTGACGCTGCGGGGAGGGGCTGGCCCTGCGGGGGCGGGCTGGCGCTGCCCGGAGGGGCTGACGCTGCTTTCTCCGTCTGCCGCTGCTCAGGCTCCCGGCTGTTCTATATGGAGCGCGCCCCGCGCTGCGCTAGGTTCCAGCCCTCGGGTGTTACACAAAAGCGCGGAAGGAAAAGCTGCGCCTGCTCTCTGTGCCTTCCCCGTCAGAGCGGTCCAGGCAGCGAGGGGCTTGATGGGCGCACTATCCCCAGGTGTGGCGCACTCACTCCCTTCCGCGGACCCAGTCTCAGTTTCCGCTGGCGCCAGTCGGGTGCGCGCGCCTTCCGCCCTCTGCTTCCCCAGCCCCAGTCCCCGCCCGCGCCGGTCGGGTGTCTGCGCCCTGTGTCTCGCCGCGACCTTCCCCTCCCCCCTGCCTCCTGCCTCCGGCGGGGCTGGGCGGGTCCGCAGCCTGCGACCTCTTCTTGGGACTTTCTCCGTCCCTTTGTTCTGCGAACGGCCGGCAGTGTGTTCCGGCCGGTCAACTCTCTCCCCCTTGGTCTCCCACAGTTCAAGTTGGCACCTCACAGAAGCTCCCTCCGATTGTCCTCAGGGCACTCAGGCCCGGACCCTAGCCCAAGCAAGGCCGCCTAAGACTCCCTTCCCGGGACGGGTCTCCGTCCTTAGCTCTTTTGTCTCACTTTTTATCCTTTATATTTTGTCCTACCTCCTTTCGAAGACAATGGTCTGCTTTTCTGGGCGCCTGATGACCTCAGCTAGCGATCAGAAGTTGTTTTGTGAGGTTTGCTCTGCATTCAGTTATTCTTTTGATGAATTTGTAGGAGAGAAAGTGGTCTCCCCGTCCTACTCCTCCGCCATCTTGGCTCCTCCTCCTTAATTTTTTTTTTTTTTTAATACTTGGTGAGCTTGGGGATTTCATTGTGATATCACGGCTGGAAAAATATTTCAATTAAATTGTAATTTAACTTAATTCTAATACCTCACCTTCTGCCCCATACTATAAATAACCTAAACCTCAAAGTGGTAGTGGAAAACAGTTTAATTGACAGTTTAGCTGTTGTGTAATTTAAATGCACTTTGGAGCTGTTGCTCTGATTATCTATACTAATTCCCTTAATGTGCCTGCGTGCCAAGTCGTTTCAGTCATGTCTAACTCTTTGCAACCCTGTGGACCATAGCCTGCCAGGCTCTTCTGTCCATGGGATTCTCCAGGCAAGAATACTGGAGTGGGTTGCCATACCCTCCTCCGGGGAATCTTCCTGACCCAGGGATTGAACCTGCATTTCTTATGTCTCCTGCAGTGGCAGGTGGGTTCTATACCACAAGCACCACCTGGGGAGCCCAGTTCCCTTAATATTTTTTATTAAAGAAAAAAAGTACATGGAATTCTAAACAAAAGGAAAAAGAGATTTGTTGGTTTAATAACCGTTACCCATCTTTTCCTCCTTTCTTAAGATACTGCTTCATTTGTTGGCCAAGAGAGAGGATAAGAGGGATAATATTTTGTGTTTCTTATATGCCACATTGGTTATTAATATGAAAACCGCATTTGCTCTAGGAAATCCCTCTAGACTAATCCTTTCTACCTTTCTCCTCCTACTCTGTTCCCTACTATCCTAACTATAGTTAATTAACAAAGCAGTGAGTGTGTATTATTTAGAGTCTAGTTTATGTTATAGCTGAAATACTTAAAGGGATGTTATGTGGAAAAGAAGTTAGGCTTTACTGGATGGCAGTAGAAGGGAGAAATGGGTAGAAATGGAAAGATTGCTCAAAATATGGAATAGATTGCTGAAAGGACTATTCAAAATTAGGATTAGCTGCCTTGTAACCTTTCTGGGAATGTTGTAGTAATATGTTGGGCTAACTGACCTATGGGGTTGTTTATAACACTGGATTCCAAGAATACATACACACACAGACACACATATGTATAATTTTATTTCTGTAAGCACGTATATCTTATGTTCACCTTGTTTCTCTTAACTATTACCTTAAAGGTTGTAGTTTAATTTCCTCTTTGATTCCATTGTTGATCCATTGGGGTTTTTTTAGTAGCATGTTGTTTAATCTCCATGTAATTACTTTTTTCCTCATTTCTTCTGTGAAATTTCTGATTTCATTCTGTTATGATCAGAAAGGATGCTTGAGTTAATTTCTATACTCTTAAATTTATTGAGGCTTCTTTTATGCCCTGGTATGTGGTCAGTCCTGGAAAATGTTCCATATGCACTTAAAAAGAATCTATATTCTGGTTTTTTGGATGTACTGTCCTGAAAATATCAATTAAGTCTAACTGTTTTGTTATATTAGTGAATATCTCTGTTGCCATATTGGGAGAAGGCAATGGCACCCCACTCCAGTACTCTTGCCTGGAAAATCCCATGGACGGAGGAGCCTGGTAGGCTACAGTCCATGGGGTCGCTAAGAGTCGGACAAGACTGAGCGACTTCACTTTCACTTTTCACTTTCATGCATTGGAAAAGGAAATGGCAACCCACTCCAGTGTTCTTACCTGCAGAATCCCAGGGATGGTGGAGCCTGGTGGGCTGCCGTCTGTGGGGTCGCACAGAGTCAGGCACGACTGAAGTGACTTAGCAGTAGCAGTTGCCATATTGATTCTCTGAATGAAAGATCTGTCCACTGAAGTAAGTAGAGTGTTGAAAAATCTCCTACTATTACTGTATTCCATTTTTCCCTTTATATCTTAGTATATGTGCTGCCAAAGCAAGCACTATTTTTCCCTTTATATCTATTAGTATTTGTTTTACGTATCGGGTGCTTCCTTATTAGATGCATATATGTTTAATTTTTTTTAACACCAAAAACATTTTGTATTGGGGTAGAGCTGATTACCAATGTTGTGGTAGTTTCAGGTGAACAGCAGAGAGACTCAGTCATACATATACATGTGTCTATTCCCCCTCAAACCCCCAAAACTCATCCAGGCTGGCACATAACATTGAGCAGAGTTCCATGTGCTATACAATAGGTCTTTGTTGGTTATCCATTTTAAACACAGCAGTGTGTACGTGACTTTCCCAAAGTCCCTAACTGTCCCTTCCCCCTGGCAACCATAAGTTCATTTTCTAAGTCTATGAGTCTCTTTCTGTTTTGTAAATAAGTTCATTTGCATGATTTCTTTTAGATTCCTTACATAAGGGATGTCCTATGATATCTCTCCTTCGCTGACTTACTTCATTCAGTATGGCATTCTCTAGGTCCATCCATGTTGCTTCAGATGACCTTATTTCATTCTTTTTAATGGCTGAGTAATAGTCTATTGTATATGTATACCACATCTTCTTTATCCATTCTTGTGTCAACAGACATTTAGGTTGCTTCCATGTCTTGGATATTGTAAACAGAGCTGCAATGAACATTGGGGTGCATGTATCTTTCTGGGCCATGTTTTTCTCTGGATATATGCCCAGGAGTGGGATTGCAGAGTCATATGGTAGCTCTATTTTTTAGTTTTTTAAGGAAAATCCATACTGTTCTCCATAGTGGCTGTACCAATTTACATTCCTGCCAACAGTGCAGGAGTGTTTCTTTCTCTCCACACCCTCTCCAGCATTTGTTTTGGATTTGTTTGTGGATTTTTTGATGATAGCCATTCTGACTGGTGTGAGGTGATAACTCATGGTAGTTTTAATTTGCATTTCTTTAATAACTAGTGATGTTGAACATCTTTTCATATGCCTCTTGGCTATCTGTATGTCCTCTTTGCAGAAATGTCTATTCAGGTCTGCCCATTTTTTGAGTGGGTTGTTTGTATTGATGCTAGTAAGCCTAATAAGCTGTTTGTAAATTTTGGAGACTAATTTCTTATTGCAAATGTTTTCTCCCAATCTGTGGGCTGTCTTTTCATTTTGTCTATCATTTCCTTTATTGTGCAAAAGCTTTTGAGTTTAAGTAGGTCCCATTTGTTTATTTTTGCATTTATTTCCATTATTCTGGGACATGGATTAAAAAGATGTTGCTGTGATTTATGTCAGAGTGTTCTGCCTATGTTTTTCCCCAGGAGTTTTATAGTGTCCAGTCTCAACATTTAGGTCTTTAATCCATTTTGAGCTTTTTTGTGTGTTTGGACTTAAGGAATGATCTAATTTCATTTTTTTTACATGTGGCTGTCCAGTTTTCCCAGCACCATTTGTTGAGGAGACTCTTTCCAACATTGTGTAGTCTTGACTCCTTTGTCATAGATTAATTGACAATAGGTGCATGGGCTTATTTCTGGGTTTTCTCTCCTGTTCTGTTGTCTATATTTCTATTTTTGTACCAGTAACTTACTCTTTTGATGACTGTAGCTTTGTAGTGTAGTCAGAAGTCATGGAGCCTGATTCTTCCAGCTCTGTTTTTCTTTTGAAGATTGCTTTGGCTATTCGGGGTCTTCTGTGTCTCCATACAAATTTTGAGATTTTTGTGTGTGTTGTGAAAAAATGCCATTGGTAATTTGATAGGGATTACATTGAGTCCATAGATTGCCTTGGGTAGTATAATCATTTTTTACAACACTGATTCTTCCAATCCACAAACATGGTATATCTTTCCATCTATTTATGTCGTCTTCAGTTTCTTTCATCAGCATCTTACAGTTTTCAGAGTACGGGTCTTTTGTCTCCTTCAGTTCAGTTCAGTCACTCAGTTGTGTGCGACCCCATGGACTGCAGCACACCAGGCTTCCGTGTCTATCACCAACTCCCAGCACTTGCTCAAACTCACATGTCCATCAAGTCAGTGATGCCATCCGATCATCTCATCCTCTGTCATCCCTTTCTCCTCCTGCCTTCAGTCTTTCCCAGCATCAGGGTCTTTTCCAGTGAGTCAGTTCTTCGCATCAGGTAGCCAAAGTTTGGGAGCTTCAGCTTCAGCATCAGTCCTTCCAATGAATGTTCAGGACTGATCTTTACGATTGACTGGTTGGATCTCCTTGCAGTCCAGGGGACTCTCAAGAGTCTTCTCCAACACCACAGTTCAAAAGCATCAATTCTTTGGCGCTTTTTTTATGGAAAACTCTCACATCCATACATGACTACTGGAAAAACCATAGCTTTGACTAGACAGACCTTTGCTGGCAAAGTAACGTCTCTCTTTTTAATATGCTGTCTAGGTTGGTCATAACTTTTCTTCCAAGGAGCAAGCATCTTTTAATTTAATGGCTGCAATTACATTCTGCAGTGATTTTGGAGCCCAAGAAAATAAAGTCTGTCACTGTTTTCCAGTGTCCAGTCCCATCACTTCATGGCAATTAGATGGGAAAACAGTGGATACAGGTTTATCATATATGGCCTTTATTATGTTGAGTTATGTACCCTCTATGCCCACTTTCTGGAGAGCTTTTTTTTTTTTTTTTTAAATCATAAAAGGTAATTTTCTTTTTTTGTGGTATCTTTATCTGGTTTTGGTATCAGGGTGATGGTGGCCTCATAAAATGAGTTGGGACGTTTTCTTTCCTCTGTGATTTTTGGGAAAAGTTTCAGAAGGATAGTTGTTAACTGTTCAGCTGGTAATGAATCCACCTGCAATGTGGGAGACCTGGGTTTGATTCCTGAGTTGGGAAGATCCCCTGGAGGAGGGCATGGCAACCCACTCTGGTATTCTGGCCTGGAGAATTCCATGGGGTCGCAAAGAATCAAATGTTTGATAAAATTGGCCTGGGAAGCCATCAGGTCCTGGACTTTTTTGTTTGTTGGGAGGTTTTTAATAATAGTTTCAGTTTTAGTGCTTGTGATTGGTCTGTTCATATTTTATATTTTTTCCTGGTTCACAGTCTATGGAGACTGTACCTTTATAAGAATTTGTCCATTTCTTCCAGGCTGTCCGTTTTATTGGCATACAATTGTTCATAGTAGTCTCTTATGACCCTTGGAATTTCTATGGGATGAGTTGTAACTTCTCCTTTTTCATTTCTAATTCTACTGATTTGAGTCTTCTCCCTTTTTTCCTTGATAAGTCTAGCTAAAGGTTATCAATTTTATCTTTTCAAAGAACCAGCTTTTAGTTTCATTGATCTTTGTGATTGTTTTCTTTGTCTCTATTTCATTTATTTCAGCTCTAATCTTTATGATTTCCTTCCTTCTACTAACTTGAGGTTTTGTTTGTTCTTTCTCTAGTTGTTTTAGATGCAAGTTTAGCTTGTTGATTTGATGTTTTTCTTGTTTCTTGAGGTAAGATTGTATTATTATAAACTTCCCTCTTATAACTGCTTTTGCTGGATGTATATATGTTGACTAGTGTAAAATCCTCTTCTTGTATTGATCCTTTTATCACCATATAGCATCCTTCTTTATCTTTATGGCTTTTGGTTTAAAGTCTATTTTGTCTAAGTATAGCAACTCTTGCTTTCTTGTCGTTTTTGTTTCCATGAGATATCCTTTTCCATCCCTTTACTTTCAATCTATATGTCTACTCTGCCTTAAAGTGGGTCTCTTGTAGGCAGCATATTGTAGTCTGTTGTTTTAATCCAGACTGCCATTCCATCTTTTGATTGGAGCATTTAGTTCATTGACATTTAATGTAGTTATTGATAGATGTGTATTTATGCCATTTTAAACATTGTTTTCCTGTTGATTTTATATTTCTTCTTTGTCCCTTTTTCTTTTTGCTTTTCATTTTGTGGTTTGATGATTTTTTTCTTGTATTATACTTATGTTCTCTTTCTTTTGGTTTCTGTGAATCTATTGTATGTTTTTGATTTGTTGTTACCCTGTTTTTCAAGTATGTTAACCCTTTCGTACATCTACTTGCCTTAGACTGGTAGTCATATAGGCTCAGATACATTCCAGGGAGGAAAAGATGCACATTTTCTTACTCTCTTCCCCCACATTTTATGATTTTGATGTCCTCTTTTATATCTTCATATTCATCCTTTTGCTGTTCATTGTGGGTATAATCACTTTCAGAGAAAATTTTAAAATCAGCATAAATATCTTCTTTGAAGAAATAAATTTATAGAGTTTAGGACTGACTTGTTCAAATGAGTTGTTGAATTTTCATTTTACTTGTTAATGGTAGTTTTTTAAATCTTAAAGTGTCACAATTTTAAGACACTAGTATTATATCTATTCTTCTATATTTGTAATGGAAAATGTAACATTAATTATTGTATTTTAAACCAATTTAAAAAATGAAAAAGTACATGTCTCAAGTAAATATCATATGTTCACATCCTTCTGTAGAAGCCCTCTGATGATTAAGCCCTTTGCTGTTTTTCTGCCATAGTTGACCTGACAGCAGTCTGTGAAGTTAGCTATGTGATTACGGTACAGCCTGGAATTACTTTAGGTTATTCTTTGAAAACAGGACTTCAAGCAAAACATCTTGTATTCCTTTTGCAGAAATGTTGCTGAAGTGCCGCTGAAAGGGCCAGAGATGCAAGGATTTGGGACACATTTTGAACCTTTAAGCTGTCTGACATTGACCTCCTTTCATTATTAATAAAGAAGAAGCAGGAGCTTAGGATGTATTAACACCAACTCATTAATATACTAACCGGACAATGTTCTGCAACAATTCTACATTGTAGAGCTGGATTGGCACAAAATAAAATAATTTCTTAGTATACCCAGCTTATAATATGACTCGATGGAGGAAAATTTGATAAGCATGAGAGAAGACCATTCTTTTCATGTTCGTTACAGGTAAGACTGCTGCTTTCTTAGTGGGTAATTTTAATACTTATTTAAACATGTGTTTAACTCTGATCATTTGAAATTTAAATATAAAAATATACTAGCCATAGTATCTCCTTTAAACAGTGTTTTCTCTTTGTTGTGGTTGTAGTAAGTTTTTATATCCTTTCTATAGGAAAATGGTAGTAGAGAACAATTATATTCTATAGTTTGTTTATTAATGTTCTGTGGAAAAGTTTATGATTAGTTATTTTAAACTCTGTTTCTATTTTTATAATGCAAATTTAAAAGTGAAATATATTTCTAAATCTTCGAGGGTAGAAGATAGATTTTGTAGTGTGGTTGGCTGAACGACCTAATTTTTGTGTTACAATTTTTAAATAGTGATCTGTTATAAATGAGCTTTTAAGAAAAGGGGTGTTAATGTTGGAGTGGGTGGGTACTTTCTAAACATGATAAATGAATAATCAGTTTAATATTTAGTGGTAAAATATTAATGACATTTCTGAGATATTTAGGAACAAACCAAGAAATATGTACATCATCATTATTTAACATTTATTTTGGAAGTTATGCTCATTGTTCTTAACTGTAAAATAAACACAGAATTTAGAATGGAAGACTTAATTATCAGGTGATTAGATATTACTAGATTCCTTATCAAAACTGTTATGAGTTAATATTAAATAAACATCAGAACTTCTAGCTTTGAATAGTGTTCTTATCCCTAATGAGTGAAGATGTTTGATACCAAACCTTAGGTATCTTAGCACTTGCATAGGAAATAGTGAGACTTACTGTCATTTGCTTTGGAGCAGATGGTTCATGTTTGGGCACGGTGCCAAGAAAGTTTATATAGGTAAGCTGAGGGCATTTCTATTGCAAATTTAAAAGTTTCAAATGAAAGAAAATGGAAGACATTCAATATAATTTAAATGAATTTTGAATAGAAATGCTCTCACTCTACCCTCTGGGACATAGTTCCAGAAACCTCTGTGTCTAGTGTGAAGTCTTGCCAGTTTTACTTCCGAAATGCTGCTCAGATTCATCTATCCATCTGGATTCTCTCCACCACTGCGAAAGTTCAGGTCCCCATCATCTTCCTTCCAGACTCCCTCCATTCTCCATTCTATCCTCTTGGAATCTCTTTTAAATTTGCCTCTAGAGGGCTTAGTATGAAGATACAGAGTTAATCATGCAACCTGTGCATGATCTCTTTGGTGGCTTCTAGTCACCCGCAGGGTAGAGCCATGCTTAATGTAGTACACAGGAGCTTGCATTGCCTGGCCGCCACGTGTGCCCTCATCCTTACTTCCTGCCATTCCTCACCTTGCACTTCGAGCTCCGGTTCCCTGCACATGACTCAGGGCCCTTGCTGGTGCTACACCCTATGGCTTGAATGCCCTTCCTCCTTTCTTGGTTTAGCTCATTCTGCTCAATATCTAGGAATTCAGCTCAGAAATATTCTCCTGGAAACTGTTTCTGAACTGCATATTTTAAGTGCCTTCTCTGTGCTCACATATCCTGGGCATCTCTCTCAGCACTAACTACATTAAAATTCAGTGTACCCGTTTATATGTGTTTGTCTCCTCCTCTGCCACTCCCTCCTTTGACTATTGGCTCCCTTTGGGCACCCATGATGCCTAGCTTGTTGTCTGGCTCCACATTTGATGGAATGTCCTTTGAATTTCATTGGATATAACCATCAAATGAACTTGATGGTTCACTCTTGAAAATATTTAATAAGACAGGTAAATATTTTTGCTAAATATTTTGCTAAATATTTTCAAGAATGGCTTCTTTTTTTAAAAAAGTTATTTTTAATTGAAGGATAATTGCTTTACAATATTGTGGTGGTTTCTGCCATACATCAACATGAGTCAACCATAGATGTACCTATGTCCCCTTCCTCTTGAACTTCCCTCCCACCTCCTACCACATCCCACCCCTCTAGGTTGTTACAGAGGCCTGGTTTGAGTTCCCTAAGTCATTCAGCAAATTCCCATTGGCTATCTGTTTTACATATGGTAGTGTATATATTTCCATGTGTTTAATATTGTAACAACAATTGATGAGGAGTGGATTATACCTGTGCCTATAGGAAGATCTTAGATTTATCATTTTTCATGATATAGCATAGGTCAAACATGGTTATATATTGATATAGGACTTCACCTATAAAAGAAATGTAAAACTTAACTATTTTTAGTAAGACTACACCAAACAAATCTCTGGTTTTGTCAGTCCTGTACAATTAGCATTCTGTATACTGACTGGATTAGTATGTAATTGCAGGTAATAGTTTGGATCCCTTTTTTTAGGCGTCATGTCCTTGTATAGGTTATTTTTCTATTCTGGTAAACACTTAGCATGTAATGTTTTATCCATCTGGTTCTTTCATCGAGGTCCTCATCTATCCCTGGAGGAGTTTCTGTGGCACAATGTGTTTGTAAATTTTGACATGGAATAATTCTTCAGATACTAAGAAACCTCCTAGGAGATATCAGAATGCTTTATGAAATATTTTGCAACTTATTTATGAAGGTAGAGAGAAATGGAGACTGACAGTAAAATGGGATTTGTTTCTAAACTTTTAAGAAGTGTGCAACTGATTTTAAATAACTGTCATTAAAGCTTTTAGGATTGGTAATAGTACTGTGATTGTATTTTTTGAAAATGACTCCGTATCTTTCAGAGTTACATACCGAAATACTTACAAATGAAATTCTGTGTTTTCTACAATCTACTTCAAAAGTTGTAGAGTGAGGGTGGAAGTAAAGATGAAATATATATTGATAATGTATCATATATTGGTAATTGTTGATGTAGAAAGGTAGATATATCAGGTTCATTATATTAATTTCTCTAGTTTTGTATTTCTTTGTTTAGCTTGTTATATATACTTGTTTAAGTATAACAAAGAAATATAATTAAATATTTCTATTTACTTATATAATTATACTTTGTTTGCTTATATAATTTATAGGTAAATTATATAAGTAAAAAAATATATAAGTAAACAAATTTCCTTGTTTATACTTGTTACTATGAAGAAAAACATTTCAATACTTTAATATAAAGATTAGGCTATTGCACATAAGTTGTGAAGGAATGTAATTTTAGTATTGAATTTTTCAATTTTGCTAGATATAATTATTAATAATATTCTTTCTGAATAGTTTGAGGTAATGTGGAGTGGTGGAAAGAACACTGGATTTGGAGACAAAGACAGGATTTCACATCTCAGCTTTGCCATTGTATTATCTTAAGCAGGTCACTGAGCCTCATTTTCCCCTTCTATAATAATACCCATCTCACAGCATCATTTTGAGGATGAAATTTATTATAATGTAGAATAATCACTTTTAAAACCAAGTTACCAATCAGAATTTAAATTTAATGCAAGATAGTTTTGCACTTTCCCTTTGACAAAGTAAACTAGAATAACTAGACATATGTGGTAGACTGGATAGATGAAAATTGTTTATGGCGGCTAGGATTGGTAATAAAAGGATCTATGCCCAATTAAAACACAGAGAAGGTGGAACTCTAGGGGTTACAGCGAGCAGTCGACAACCACAGGAGACAGCACAGTGGGGAAGGTTCAGGGCACTCTTGCTTTGATCTTAAGTCCTGAATCCCATCGTTTATTCTTAATTAGTATATAAGCCTTTGAAGGGAAGTCAGATTTGGACAGAACTGGTTATTAATTTTTTTTTAATGTAGCATCAAGATTTTAATCCTCTTTTGCTTTCGTTGATATACTGTAAACACAAGAAACCAAAAAGAAGGAAGTGAAGAAAAAAATCAAGTTGTAGGAGAAGAGTAAAAAATAATAAAATATAAAAGTTAAAATAAATTGAAATGATGTGAGATTGTGCAGAAGATGAAGATTTAAAGCTGTAATGTTCAATCTGTTGACAAAAATGTAAACATTTCAGTCAAAGATAGTAGTGCTGTCTTTATACTTACTGGAAATATCCTTTTTTTTATTACATAATTCAGTGGACCATTAGGAAGAATGAAAAGAAAACTTTATATGTGAGATATATTTTAATGGACAGATATTTTCCTGGCTTGTCTTCTAATCTTTGTATGTTCTTTGTTTTCAACCCAACTGGTAAACAGATGAAGTAATTCTATTCTCTCATAGAGACAGAGAGGATATGAAATTACTTTCTCTGTTACTATTTAATGATCTTCTAAAAAATTTATAAACCAGCCTTCCTTCGCTATTTTGCAATTAGCTATATTTGAGGTGTTGGAGATTTTGCCAGAACTTTGACTTTTTTTCCAATAAAATATATCAGAACTATACTATATTGCAAAATAAACTCATAAGCTAGAGAGTGTGAGCTTTATTTTGAGCATTTGTTACTGAAATGATTTTCTAAGGTAGATTGTCCTGTAGGGCAGTCTTACCTTTAAGGACAGTGTAGCCAGCAGGGTTCGGGGTAGCTATCACTGTTTCCAATGAGAATTATGTAAAATACCTTTTAAAAGATTTGTAATTCTTAGGATACCATTCAGCCTTATAGTTAAGTTCTGTGAGATGCAACAGCATTTGGATTGATGGTTCCATTATAATGTGTAAATTTAAGTTCAGAACATCAAATATTTGTGGTGAAGATATTTATTTGAAGAAGATGCTTCTCTGTTTTATATGGACATACTGTTATTAACTTCCAGTTTTTACACATCCTATATATGAATAGTTCTGACAAAAAAGTTAATCATTAGTCAGTCTTAGAAGGAAAGGGAAATTATTGTGCCAACTGGAGGATTATAACCCTGGAGACAGTCTTTCAGAAAGCTTTCCTGAGAAGCTTGCCTGAGAAGTCAAGGCACAGTAATACAAGTTTTTGAGACAAGGAGAGTTTTACGTCAAAGCAGCATGTTGACAGTTCACATCATCCAGCAAGGTGAGAGTGACCCCTTACAGGATGGAGAAAAGTGTTTTCTCTTAAGGAGTTACGTGCTAGCTCCAGGAGTAATTGCCTTTTCGGGGGGTGGGGGGGCAAGTAGGCATTCCTGTGTCTTCTGAGGGGATCCAGTTAATGTCTTATGCAGAAGGTAGTGGCTCAAATGGCAGAGAAATTTTTATGTTAATTTTTTTTGTCCTGCTTTAAAAATAAATTTGTCTCAATAGCCTTGTCTTTTATTAATTTCCTGGCCAGCAACCTAATCATCCTGGATTGATGGTTCCGCAGGTGACGACAGTTTCTCTATCTCTCTCTTGGTGAAGCCATGTGCCATCACTAGTATTCTATCCTATGGTGGCATGTAATTTTTTAAACCAATACTCTGTTGATGGGCGTTTAAACTGTTAGTGGTTTTTCACTTCTGTGACCATCCTTTTAAATTTGTGTTGATGTAGCTTTAAGATAAACTCCTAGTGGTGAAATTGCTCAACATATAATTTTTTCCATAATTAGTATTATGCTTAAAATTTGTTAATAGAAACAGTAATGTATTTTATGTGTAAAAATGTCTTTTCCAGTTTTTCCCCCATGATAATTCTTAGAAGTTCAGTGGTTTCAGTATTTAGACAAATAAAAATAACTAGCTCAAGTACCTCATCTGGCAAAAGAACCCTTTGATAAAACCACGTTTTTATATATTAATCTTTTGCTGACTCTTCTCTTCACACATTCGATATACCAGTAACCTCCTAAGAGGTCTTTAAACAAAAGTAATCTTTTTTCTTTTATGAACTCTTTCATATTCAAAAATAAAGGGAAGTTTTCATTTGTGGAAGACAAAAATAGGTTTTATTAATTTGAAGTGACCTATAAAGAAATATAAAACAGCAATTTAAGATTTCCAGTAAACTAATTTATTTTTCTATGTGCTTTAGCTTTCCCCACCCGTCCCTAGTCTAATGTTAAAGCAAAATGTTAAAAAGAGGTTAAACTTGCATTATTTTACCTTGTTTTATAAAGTGAAGGTGAAGTCATTAGTCTAACCATGAACAAGCAGTTTAGCCTTTGCCTAAATTATTTTAAAAAAGACACCTGGATATAAAACTTCAAAATTACCACTCAGAGATGACTACTTCTGAGCGAGAATTCTGCTTTGAATCTTTGTAATTGGCTCTGTTAATCTGGATTTTTCATCTAGCTTCATCTGATTTATTTTCCACTTTTACAACCCCATTTTAATTTATGACTCTAAGGATCCTTGAAGTTTTATAGGCTAAAAGACAGCACCTGAAGAAATGTATTAATTGACCTACTACAAAAAATACACAGTGTAATCATATTTCAATGAGTTTAGGGTGAGTGGTGGTTTAATTCACATTTCCTGTTAAAGGAGTGATTCTCAACCCTGGCTTGTACATTGGAATTACCTGGGAGCTATTAAACAATTCTGAGGGCATGCCTCATGCCCAGGGGAGTGTGGGACCCAAAGTTGTTTTAAAAAGTGCTCCATGTGAGCTCTACTATTGTGCAGCCGGGATCAGGAACCACCACTCATGTAGAGTTGCTCAAAGACAATTCTAGTAAGAAGTAATTTAGTGCTACTCTAAAAATTAAAATGCTTGATGAGCTAAATCAGAGTCTTCCAACGGGTGGTGTTATACCACTGGTAGTACCTAAGTTTATTTTACTAACTTTTTTTTTTAATTGGAGGCTAATTACTTTACAATATTGTGGTGGTTTTTGCCATACATTCACATGAATCAGCCATGGTGTACATGTGTTCCCCATCCTGAACCTCCCTCCCACATCCCTCCCCATCCCATCCCTCAGGGTCATCCCAGTGCACCAGCCCTGAGCACCCTGTCTTAATAGTTACATATTTGTTTTGATGTGCATTAGAAAAGTGAGTATCACATCAAACTCAATTTCATGGATACTGCTTTGGATGAAGCTAGATTTTTTTTTTTTTTTAATGTGCTGTGCTTAGTCACTGAGTAAAGTCCGACTCTTTGCAACCCCATGGACTGCAACCCACCAGGCCCCTCTGTCCATGTGGATTCTCCAGGCAAGAATACTGGAGTGGGTTGCCATGCCCTCCTCCAGGGGATCTTCCCAACCCAGGGATTGAACCCAGGTCTCCCACATTGCAGGTGGATTCTTTACCATCTGAGCCACCAGGGAAGCCAGTTAATGGCACATGCCAATTGAAAGGAATTTGCCAAATACAGAAATACATTTAAGTGAATGATTGTGTCGTACATAGACATGGCAGAAATCATGAAAATGTTGAAGAACCACCATGGCAATTTTGATGAAGAGCACCTACTAAAGTGTAGGATTAGAATTGGAAGTGTTGGTGTTTTTTCTCTTAGATATATTTATAGTAACTTAATTCTTCTGGCTTTTAAAATTTAGTGACAGACTTTGAGAATTAGAATTTCTGCAAATCTTTAAATCATTGCTTTCTAACATAAGGTTTCTTAACACTTCTTTCATGGAAATGTACCTCGTACCTGAAGATATTTTGCTCTTCTATTTTTCTACAGTATAGGTGATCTTGTGGTGGTAAGACAAGGAAGGAGAGTGTGTGTGTGTGTGTGTGCGTGCGCGCGCATACGTGCAGGCTCACTTGCACGCGCACGTGTGCCTGCATACATGTGAGAGTTCACCTGAGTGTGATGTGGGGATGTGTGGTTGGAGGGGCTGAGTAGATCACCCGCACCCTGGGTAGAGAAGAGTATTACTACAGGACTTCTCCTCCCACAGGCATGCCTTGTCTCCCCAAACTCCCAGAAAGTCCGGTAGTCTGCCATACCTCAGAACAGTTTAGGAAACACTATTGTAGATTCTCTCATTGGTAAAACAGGTTGCTCTGGATGAGCCAATTAGAATGAGCTCTGTTGACAAAAAAAAAAGTAATGGATCTAAGAAAGAAATGAAATATTTTATTCAAGCCAAATTGAGGATTATAACCGGGGAACACCTCTCAGAAAGCTCAGAGAATTGTTCTGCCGCTTTGAGGTTCAAGCACTGTACATTAGATGACATATTACTGACATGTTTCACAATCCACATCTACCTGTGCAAAGCAAGATATGAGTCATGGATCACCGTGGCCCATTACAAGACCTCCTAAGGGGTCATTGTGACATCTGATGAGATTGAGAAGGAATGTTATCTCCTAAGGAGGTCTGATTAATGCAGATGTGCAACACATACAAAAGGGGAGGAAGGAAGCCAATTGAGCAGAAGAAAAATTTTATTTAACTCTTCCTCCTCTTGCCATAAAATGTGAATTGTATTTCATCAGCTCCACATAGAGATGTTTGGCTATCCTATAAAAAAGACCTGTGTTTTCCCCACGGGGCCCAGTGTGCAGTGGCTGCCACAGCACCCTCCTCAGTAGTACATGCAGCCCGTTGCTCTCCAGGTTGTCCTAAGGGACCTTGGAGACACCCCTTTCCAGTGGACACTCATGACTGGCACGCTGTCCCCAGTCTTGGCTCCAGACAGGGATGTGTGGTGCCTTTGGAAAGCCCCAGGGCACATGGGGCTGCAGTCCATGTTGGCCAAGTCATAATGTCCATCTGCACCAAGCTACAGAACAAGGAACATGTGATTGAGGCTCTCTGCAGGGCCAAATTCAAGTTCTCTGGCCACCAGAAGATCCATCTCTCCGAGAAGTGGGGACTGACTAAGTTTAATGTAGATGAGTTTGAAAGCATGGTGGCAGGAGAGTGGCTTATCGCAGATGGCTGTGAGGTCAAGTGCATCCCTGACGTCGCTCTCTGACCAAATGGCGGGCCCGGCACTCATGAGAGCCCTGGTGCTGCCCCCTCCTCACTCACGCCCACCAGTAAATCCTACTTCCTGTCAAAAAGAAAAAGACCTTTGTGGTTGAGAGACATTTGAATAGGCAAAGTTTACTGTGTTATCAATAGTGTGTATATACTTCAGTTGTAGAGGCAGCTGTTGTAAGCAAGAATTGCCACAGTCCACCTTGAAATTATATTGCTGGAAGTTAAAGACACTGATACAGTTGTAATGTAATGTTGTAAATGTCTGTCCTATATAATTTTATAGAATGGAAGCCTCTTGCCTTGAACTGGCCTTGGAAGGGGAGCGTCTGTGTAAATCTGGAGACTGCCGTGCTGGTGTGTCATTCTTTGAAGCTGCAGTTCAAGTTGGAACTGAAGACTTAAAAACTCTTAGCGCTATTTACAGCCAGCTGGGCAATGCTTATTTCTATTTGCATGATTATGCCAAAGCACTAGAATACCATCATCATGATTTAACTCTTGCAAGGTAATTAATTTAAGCTTTTTCATACTTTCTCCCTAAATTGTCACTTTAAAAAGCATTTTCATTCAATTAAAAAAATTAATAGTACGTTTAATGAGTTTTAATTCATTAGCATTGCATTGTAAAACTAATCTTTAGGCTGAACACAATTTAATTAAGTAAATGAATAGTGGTGAAATGATGTTAGAGTTTAATTAAGTGAATGAAAATTATATTTAAATACAGAAGTGTAAGTTTAAAATTTTTATTTAAAGTAGGTTTCAAGAATAATGAGTCTTTTTTACCTTAAGCATGTCAACTGTTCTCTAGGGAAAACTGTATTCTGGCTGCTTTATATTTTAACACACTGTTTTCTTTTTCCTTTTTTTTAACCCTAGGACTATTGGAGACCAGTTGGGGGAAGCTAAAGCTAGTGGTAATCTGGGAAATACTTTGAAAGTTCTTGGGAATTTTGATGAAGCTATAGTTTGTTGTCAGCGACACCTGGATATTTCCAGAGAGCTTAATGACAAGGTAATGAGGAAACATTAGATAGTAGACCAAATGTTTTCATTTGAAATTGCTTTGTGTTTTAATCCTATTTAATTATTCTATAGTTTATCTAAAAGTTAATACCAAAAAGAAAGTACAGAAAAATGAGAGAAGAAAAACAAAAAGAAATTTTAATAGATGAGAAAAAGAGATAGTAAAAGGTCCTTCTTTCATACATGGTCATATGTTTTGTGGTTCTGTATGGATGGCTGATGTAAACATTTTTTTCTCTTGACCATAATATCAAGGATGTTACAAATAAGTATATGTGATAAGCATTGCAATACTGGCCTCTGATTTCAAAATATAAACTGCTGATATTTTCATCTAGGTGGGAGAAGCAAGAGCACTTTACAATCTTGGAAATGTGTATCATGCCAAAGGGAAAAGTTTTGGCTGCCCTGGTCCTCAGGATGTAGGAGAATTTCCAGAAGAAGTAAGAAATGCTCTGCAGGCAGCTGTGGATTATTATGAGTGAGTAGCCCTGATGCAGTCATGTGGTCCACCTCAGACAGTAGTAAAGTTTTTAAGTTTGGCAGACATTTTAAAATCATAGACTAGTAAGTAAAATAGACCATGAAGTTGCTGCTAAAATGTTACAGTGTTCTATTAGTAGTAATCTCCTCCCTCCCCAGGAAAACTTTCATTTAAACTGCAGACCAGTGCCACCTAGTGGCACAAATAAGAAATATCAACAGTGAGTCTTAGGTTATTCGGAGTCTTTTATCAACAGACTTTCATAGAACTTCTTAGCTGTATAGGTTCTAAGATTACTGTGTCCTGGACTCTGAGAAGAAACCTACCTAAATGGTTGAGTAAAATGTTCCCAGTTATTTCCTGTAACCATCCTCCAGCACAGACATATCATTAAAACGTGGCGCATTATGGCTGTAAGCTTATTTACATTTTTTTTCCTATAAAGAATTCGATTTGTAGGGAAGCTCATTAGTGGGGCTAGGAGCTGAGTGCGCTTAGTCACTCAATCCCATGTCCCTTGAGAAGGTCTGAGACTAGGGCCATAGAGCAGCCCTAACAGGGCCTTCCCTGAGCTTCGGGGAGGTGAGTTCCCATAGAACAGGGCTCCGCGAGCGCAGACTGGGCAGGAGATGCCATGGACCCCGCCCTTGCAGAGGGGCCTGGCGGACGCCTCCTTAGCCGGAGCTTGGAACAGAGTCACGGCCAGCGAAGTGAGTTCAGTGGCTGAGGGGAGGTACCCCGCGTGGGGGCCTCCTAACCCAATTCAGACTACTCCCGTCCATTAAAAATAAATAAATAAAAAGAATTTGATTTGTAAATAAAAATCAATAAATGGTTTTTTCAGCCTTGTTTGTTTGTTTTTTAAAAAAAACCTCTTTGTTATCACTTAGGGAAAACCTATCACTAGTGACTGCTTTGGGTGACCGAGCAGCCCAAGGACGGGCCTTTGGAAATCTTGGAAACACGCATTACCTCCTTGGCAACTTCAGGGATGCAGTTATAGCTCATGAGCAGGTACAGTAAGGCTTTGGAGCCAGATCCTTTTCTTCATCAGTGTTTTGAACAGCTTTCAGATTTTTTTTAGTTTTATCTAATTAAAACTTTCTGTTTCAGCGTCTCCTTATTGCAAAAGAATTTGGAGATAAAGCAGCTGAAAGAAGAGCGTACAGCAACCTTGGAAATGCGTATATATTTCTTGGTGAATTTGAAACTGCCTCTGAATACTACAAGTTAGTCTAATATTTCTGTAGATAAATGTAAAATGGTTAGTTATACAGTCCAGTAAATCATAGGCTTTGGGTTTATAGCTTTTTTGGTGCATTTAAGCGGCAGGACTTTTGGCTCTCTAAGTCTGAGGCTTCTCATCTGTAATCAGAGATGTCAGTACTTTGCTTTGGGGATTGTTATGAGGACTGAATGAAAGAATATATTAAGCACTCATTTAGCACAGTACTTGGCACACAGTGCTCGATATGTGTTATTGTTAACAGTTAGTAGCAGCAGCATAGCCCGTTTATATTTTTATTAATTTTTATCTTTAAAACTGTTTTCAATGACATTCTAAACATTTAAACTTTTACACTGGTTCAGCATGTATGGTGTATATATTTACATGCTCCCCCACCACCAATTATGGGTTTGCAGAGAGGCTACATGAAAGCCTGGTAATAAACAGATGCCCTAGTTTCCTCCAGCAATTGCTGAATTCCCCCCAGCTCATCCTACCATCTTATCGAGTAGTTCTCCTACCCTCTCTGCCTATCTTTGGTTCTCTCTATAAGCTGAGGCCCTGTTCACTTGAGTAGCACTCCCAGCATCTTCTGAGACAGAGTCTTTTTAAGCTATTGGTAGGCTTAAAACATACATGATAGCAAAGTTTAGGCTGCTTCATTTTGCCTGATCTTTGCTTTCGAGATTGTTTGGAGTTTTCTCTAATTAGTGGGAATTGAAGGTCCATACAGGCCTTAGGCAGAAGCCATTATGACGGAACCACAGACACAGTGACTGATTTATATTTTGTTGAAGAATCTAGTGTGAGAGAGGTCTGGAAAGTTTATCATCTAAAAAAAAGGTGAAATTGCTTTAGGTTCATGTTAAAAACTAGAATGCCATCCCATTTAAACTTCAACTAATGGTTGGTATTTGTTGGTTGACTAGTTAGATATGAAATAACCTTCTAAATAAAATACATCACTATACAAGGAGTATATATTTTGACTTTAAATATAAACATTTCTTATATTTTAAATCCAAAAGACATAGAAAAGTCTTAACAAATGATGTATTTGTATTAAATACTGGAAAGTTCTGTAATAAAGTAGAGATGGTGGCTGTTTGACTAAAGAATCATGAGTATAAAGTAATGAAACTTACTCCTGCCCCACACACCCACAGGCAAGGAGAACTCAGAACTTTATACATATTACAAAAATATTGGCTAAAAATATTTTTGGAATTCTTCTTTGGAATTGTTTTCAGAGCCACACTGGAAAAACTATCTTAATATTACAGGTCTATAATAGAAAGGATAGAAACTGTAGTTGGTAAACTTACTTTAGTAACAGAGTTTGGTTATAGAAAGACTTCTAACCATTTTCAAATTAACTGTATTCTCAAAGGATAACAGTATGCCAGAAAGGACTGTGCCACAGGGTCAGAAGACAATTCCAAAAGTCTTCCAAAAATGTTGGCGAGGACAGGCAATGTTAGAGTAAGTGTGTAGCCTCGCTGGGTGACAAATTTGAAAGTATCATTATCAAATATATAATTTCAGATTTGTTTGCTTAATAAAACTATCAATTATCATATACTTATTTTTCATATAGTTATAATGACATGCAGTATTTATACTGTTTGGCAGAAATTATAGGAAAGAGTCATTTATATTACTGGATCCAAAAGCATCTGTAGATTGAAGCACTGATGATAATAATAACAAAACACTAACATTTATTAGCTTCTACTGGGAGCAAGATGCTATGCTAAGCACATTATATATACTAATTCATTTAATCCTAACAAAACCTATTTTTTACATATGAGGAAACTAGTGCATAGAGAGGCTGAGTGACTTGTCCCAGTTACAGATGTACTAACTCACAAAGCTGGGATCTGAACCCAGTCAGCCTGGCTCTAGGGCCCATGCTCTTAACTACTGCTGTGGCTTCTCATTGGTGATTCCACAAGGTAGAGTTTGGTTAATATTTAAATGTGGCATTTAATATTTTTCATGAACTGGTGACTTATGGCCTATACAAAGCAATTTACATTAAGTATTTTCAGTTTTGACAAAATGGAAAGGCAACAGTATGATGTATGTAGACAAACTGACTTAATGTTATTGCATTGCAACAGGGAAGTTCAGTTCAGTCACTCAGTTGTGTCCAACTCTCTGTGACCCCATGGACTGCAGCATGCCAGGCCTCCTTGTCCATCACCAACGCCCGGAGTTTACTCAAACTCATGTCCAATTAAGTCAGTGATGCCATCCAACTGTCTCATCCTCTGTTGTCCCCTTCTACTCGGGCCTTCAGTCTTTCCCAGCATCAGGGTCTTCTCAGTTGAGTCAGCTCTTCACATCAGGTGGCCAAAGTATTGGAGTTTCAGCTTCAACACCAGTCCTTCCAATGAATATTCAGAACTGATTTCTTTTAGGATGGACTGGTTGGATTTCCTTGCAGTCCAAGGGACTCTGAAGAGTCTTCTTCAAAAGCATCAATTCTTTGGCAACAGGGAAAGGATTTTGTAAATGTTAAAAATACTGTTAATCTTTAGAGGCACTTGATCTCATGCATCAATTCTTTTATCTGGGGAATTAATAGGACTCTTATATTTATTCTTAAAAGTCTGGATTTGTTTTTTGTGTTTCAAGGATGTCTTTTCATTTTACCTAGAAGTAGTGGGAAAAGTATGGGATATTAGGCCCTAAAGTAGATTTACTTTAAAGGCAGGGGGAAAGTGAGTTTTATGTTTACTATAGCCAATAATAAAAATGATCTTTATGTAAGAATTAATTTGTTTTTTCAGAAAGACTCTACTATTGGCTCGCCAGCTTAAAGACAGAGCTATAGAAGCACAGTCTTGCTACAGTCTTGGAAACACATATACTTTACTTCAAGACTATGAAAAGGCCATTGATTATCATCTGAAGCACTTAACAATTGCTCAAGAGCTTAATGATAGGTAAGTTCTACACCTTTTTATTGTTGTTATGATAAAATATAGATATATTGTTGAATCCCTAGAATTTTTCCTCTAAGTTTCTTTTTTGGTTTGCTTTGTTTTCCTTTTAATTCCTTTATAAGGTATCTTCTCTGTTTCAGTAGCATTCTCTGTATGCTAGCATATGTTTTGAAGGATTAGCACATATTAGAGGATTTGACTGGTTCCATATAATCTTGAACCAAGATCAGTAAATAGGTCACAAACTCACATGCCTGCAAAGGTCCTCCTGACTAGACCAGTGTGGAAATTGTGGTGAAATTAGATATTACTCCTCATGTTAAGGGGACAGCTGCTATTTCACTCCAGCTAAGTGTCGCAGGCCAGGAATGAGGATCCAAAGCCACCTCTTCAAAAGAAAGGAGGAATTCTGAGTTTTATATAAAATATTCTGATTTTTAAATGTTGATGGCTAATTTTTTTTAAACTATATTAAAAAACAGAATATTTGTGCAGGACTTTCCTTTCTGACATTTGCTTTAAATAGGATAGATTTTTATTTCAGTGTGAAGAATTCTATATACTTATTCAAAATGAAGTATGCTAATTCAAGAGGTAGTGAGTTCTGTCTTCCTCGTAGTGAGTGATTACCCAGTAAGGCTGTCATAGAAAGAAAATGGGGTAGTTGAATTACAAGACCTATCCCTGAGACTTTATTTATAGTAAACTACATGTTTAAAAAGGATCTTTTCCATTTTAAAACTTGACTCTGAGTTCAGTATTATCTGGATATTCTAACACAGTTATCCCTTGATATCTATGGTGGTTAAGATTCCAGGACCCCTGTTGATACCAAAAGTCATGGAGACTCAAGTCTCTTGTGTAAAATGGTGTAGTACAACTGGCCCTCCATATCCAGGAGTTTCTCAAATCATGGTTGAATCCCCAGATGCAGAACCTGAAGCAGGCCAACTATATATCTCTAGTATTATGATAGTTTGTTCTTTCTAAGAAAGACCAAATAAATTCAAAGCATTGTTTTATACCTTTAATTACTACATGATAAATTTTATTCTTCACACCAACTTACTTTCAGATAACTTTGAATTATTTTGTAGAATTGGTGAAGGAAGAGCATGTTGGAGCTTAGGAAATGCATACACAGCTCTAGGAAATCATGACCAAGCGATGCATTTTGCTGAAAAACACTTGGAAATTTCAAGAGAGGTATGAAACTAAAAAATGGTTATTTGTGCTACTGTGATTCACAGATCTGCAGCCCTATTATTTCTCTAGAATCCTGCTGTATGGCCGAGTAATAAATTTGATTATATATTGTTCTCTAGGCATAAGAACTGAAAGCATTTTAAGATACAGATCAGAGGTATGTTTGCACTGGCCTTGATGTAGGATAGAGGAATGAGAGGATCACTGACCTATCTCCACTGTCCCCCCATCTCTATGTGGAAGAGTAACATGGTATGAAAGGAAGAAGATGACTTTTAGAATCAAGGACTGGTTCCTGTTACAATTCTGCCACTTGCTGGCTGTTTGAGCTTGGAAACCTTTTCTGAGCATCATTTCTTTCATCTGTAAAATGGGAATAATAACTGCTTTGCAAATTGTTATAAGGATTAGAGATAAAGTATATAAAAGTGCCTAGTATAATGTCTAGTGCTGGTTTAATACTGTTACTACAGTATGGAAATACAATATTATAAGGAAATTTTATTCATGTGATGTCAAGTTAACATGTCACAGAATAACCTACATTATTATTTAATTGATCACAGAGATTAAGATCTGTCTAATATTTAGAGAAGAGTTGATAGAATATATTCATCAGTCTTACTGCCATAGTTTAGAAACTTTCCTTTTCTTTCTTCTTTAAAATAGTATTAATGGAAAAAACCATTTCATTCATAGTATTATAATTCTAAAATAACTATTTTCTTTTCTCCATATTTTCTTCCAGTTTTAGGTTCACAATATTTTCAACTAATCTTCACCATTCTTTACTTTAAATACTACTCTAAATGTATAAATAAATGCTTGTGGTTGTAGGTTGGAGATAGAAGTGGTGAGCTTACAGCAAGACTGAATCTCTCAGACCTTCAAATGGCCCTTGGTCTGAGCTACAGCACAAACAATTCAATGGTATCGGAAAATATTGAAATTGATAACAGTTTGCATGGTAAGTATTAGGTCTTCAAAACCCAATTTCTTTATCCTCAAGATTTATATTAAATTACTTATCTCAAGTTTACCATATCCAGAAAGATATATAACATAGGAACTTTTTATACCTTTTTGCTTTACCACTGCCCCATTAATTTATCAATAGACCCTACTTTATAGCTTTTATCATGAATATGATGAAGGTATAGTTTTTTTTTATAAAAATACATTTAAATTCTGTATCTGTAAGCTGGTTCAAAAATTTATAAACGTGAAGAAACAAAAATTTAAAAATTTTAATAGCTAACCCTTTAAATTTCAAATGTCTTTCATATTTAACTTGTTCAGGTTTTTTTCCCTCATTTCGTTTTTAAGGGAAAATCTCCTAGGATTTTTTTTTTTAGTTCAGAAAGTCTAGAAATTTTCTTTAGATGCTGATTTGGTTTTGATGTTGTCACAGAAAAAAATATGCTATAATGTCTGTGTTTCTAAGTGGAAAAAAACCCTTTTGATTAAAAAAATAAAATTAACAAGATTATAATCACAGTTTTGAGTACCATTCATATGTAATTTTATGTGAGTTCCATTAAGCTTAGCCTTAAAAAATTCTCAGTCTGAAAAAAATTACTGACACAGACATGTTTTGAACTTGAAAGTCAGTGAAAAATCTAGCTTTTATCTTTGCAATATCCCTCCTCTACCCATACAAAGAAAAGCAAGAAGGAAAAGAAAAAGTTAGTGGCTAGTTACTTGCTTAAGACTTTGAAAGAACATTTAGAAGAAAAATGATACTGAAGTATGAACAGTGTGGTAAACTCGACTGTGTACTTTGTAATTGAGTAATGGACTAAAAGGTTTTCCTGTGTTTAATTTTCAAGTAAGTTAAGCTGTAATAGCTCTCATATTTTAACAAATGATCACATGTCCTCATGGATCCCTCCAGCTATAGATCTATTCCTTTGTTCCCCTCTATAACAAAACTTGAAAATAATATCACTGTTCCTTGTTGTATTCTCCTCCCATTCTGTCTTCAACCCACTGGACTCTGACTCAGTCACTGGACTCTGACTTTGGCCCCATCATGACACTAAGACCTTCTCAAGGTACCAGAGGCCTCCATTTTACCAAATAGAATGGTCAGTTTTAGATGTCAGCTTATTTGACTTCTCAGCAGTATTTCCTACAGCTGATGATTGCCTCTTCAAATACTTCATTCATTTGGCCTCCAGGATTAACTTCTTTCTGGTTTGCCTCCACCTCACTTGACCACGCATCTTCATAACTCTACTCTCTTTCTCATGTTTCCATCCTTGACATCTTGTAGTGCCTGGGGTTTGGTTGCTGACCTTTTCTCTTCCCTCTCTCCTTTTCTGTTTTCTGCCTATCCATATTCTTCCTTCCTTCCTAATGCTACCCATTTCCCTCTTATCCTACACTCTAGATCCATGCTAATGGAATTTTCTGTGAAGATTAAAATGTTCTCTATCTGTGCTGTCCACTAGAATAGCCTCTAGCCATATGTGGCTGTTGAGCACTTGAAATGAAATGTGGCTAGTGCAAAAAGAAGTGAATTTTTAAATACTATTTAAAGTTTTAAAAGCCACATATGGCTAGTGGCTGAAGGCTTCCCTGGTGGCTCAGATGGTAAAGAATCCACCTGCAATGCTGGAGACCCAGGTTCCATCCCCTGGAGAAGGAAATGGTAACCCACTCCAGTATTCTTGCTTGGGAAATCCCATGGACATAGGAGCCTATTGGGCTACAATCCATGGAGTCTCAAGGGTCAGACATGACTTAGCGATTAAACCACCTAAATGTCTGTTTAGGTTTTTTGCCCACTTTTTGACTGGGTTGTTTCTTTTTCTGGTATTGAGTTGCGTGAGCTGCTTGTATATTTGGAAATTAATCCTTTGTCAGTTGTTTGATCTGCTATTATTTTCTCCCATTCTGAGGGCTGTCTTTTCACCTTGTCTGTAGTTTCCTTTGCTGTGCAAAAGCTGTTAAGTTTAATTAGGTCTCACTTGTTTATTTTTGCTTTTATTTCCATTATTCAAGGAGGCGAGTCAGAGAATCTTGCTGTGATTTATGTCCTACAGTGTTCTGCCTATGTTTTCCTCTAAGGGTTTTATAGTTTCTGGTCTTACATTTAGGTCTTTAAACCACTTTGAGTTTTTCTTTGTGCATGGTGTTAGAAGTGTCTCATTTCATTATTTTACATGTAGCTGTCCAGTGTTCCCAGCACCACTTATTGAAGAGACTATCTTTTCCTCATTGTATATTCTTGCTTCCTTTGTCAAAGATAAGGTGTGTGGGTGTGTCTCGGGCTTTCTATCTTGTTCCACATCTATATTTCTGTCTTTGTACCAGTACCATACTCTCTTGATGACTGTAGCTTTGTGGTATAGTCTGAAGTCAGGGAGGTTGATTACTCCAGCTCCATTCTTCTTCCTCAAGACTGCTTTGGCTATTCAGGGTCTTTTGTGTTTCCATACAAATTGTAAAATTTTTGTTCTAGTTCTGTGAAAAATGCCATTGGTAATTTGATAGGGATTGCACTGAATCTATAGATTGCATTTGGTAGCATAGTCATTTTCACAATATTGATAATTCACATTCTTTTGAAAGCATTCATGAAACACTTCCAAAAATTTAACCACCATGCTGAACCAACAAATTTAAAAGAAACACATAGATTTCATGCCCTGAGCATGGTGCAGTTAAGTTAGAAATTAACAAGAAGATAATATATAACACATATTCATTTGAAAACTTAAAAACACACTTAAACCTTATGGGTTTAAGAAGAAATCTTAACATAAAATTAGAAAATAATTTAGAGTCCTAAATTTTAATTTATATGATACATAACTTACATTGGAGCAAAACTTACATTGTATCATGTTTAAAAAGGAAAAAGATTCAGTGAGCTGAATATTCAGCTTTTAAGTAAAAAATTTTAAAAAAAACCCTCAAAAGAAATAGAAGGCAAGAAATAATAGAAATTAATGATATTAAAACAAAGATTCAATAGAGAGTTTTTTGTTTTCTGTTTTGCTGTGCTAAGTCTGCACTGCCGAGCGGGCTAGTCTCCAGTTGTGGCAAGTGGGGCTACTTTCTAGTTGTGGTGTGCGGGCTTCTCATTGTGGCGGCTTATCTAGTTGTGGCGTGTTCATTCTCGGGCACTCGGGCTTCAGTAGCTGCGGCAAGTGGGTCAGCAGCTGCACGTCCCGGGCGCTGGAGCACAGGCTCGACAGTGGCACGTGGGCTTAGTCGCTCTGCCGTACGCGGGATCTTCCTGGACCAGGGATGGAACCCGCGTCTCCTGCTTTGGCAGGTGGATTCTTTACCACTGAGCCACCAGGGAAGCCCAAGAGAATTTTTAAAAACCCAAAATTTAGTTAAAGACTAACAACTCTACAGCAAGATTATTTGAGGGGAAAAAAAAAGAGAAAGAAGGGACATAATGTAGATGCAGCAGACATTATAAAGAGATTATCCTGAATAATTTTATTTGAAAACCTAGAAGAAATGGACAATTTCTAAAAAAAAGAAAGAAAAAGCTTACCAAAATTGAATCTAGAAAAATCTAATGGTAGAATGTAATGTGAATGGATGACATCACTAATGCCTAAAACCATAAAGAAATTTGGTCCATTTTGGTAATTTAAAATTTCGTCATTTAAATTTTGGTTATTTAAAATCCTTCCACAGAAAATACTTGGCCAAGGGGATTTTACAGTGTGATCTCCCAAACATTTAAGAAAATTGATTCCAACCTTCTGTAAAATTATATAGGTAATTGGAAAATTAGAACACTTTATTAGTCTTTCTGAAAAGAGTATAACCTTGATATCCAAACTAGACAAGAACAATATATATAAGAAAGGAAAATTACAGCAATCTTTACTCATGAACATAGATGGAAAATTCTAAACAAAATATTAGCAAAACAATGTATTTAAAATAAACAGGAATTCAAGTGGACTGAATATCAGGAAATCAATTAATATTATATATTAGTAAACACAATAAAGAAGAAAATAGCTCAAATATCCAAATATGTCAGTAATTCTATTAAATGTAAATGTTCCATTTAAAGGACAGGGGTATCCAATTGGTAAAAGAGCAAAATCCAACTAAATATGTAAGTCTGACAGTAAAAGGATTGGGAAAAAAAAAAAGGTACCATGGAAAAACTAATGAAGAGAAAGCTGGTATAGCTGTATTAATAACAGATAAAATGTACTTTTAAGGCAAAACATCTTGTTAGAAATGAAGACAGTCACTTCACAATGGTTAACAATTCAATTCATCAGGGAGAAAAAAGCCTTATATGTGTATGTATGATACCTGGTAAGCCTAGTAACAAAACTTCAATGTACAAAAGCAAAACGAACTAAACTGAAAGGAGAAATGAGAAAATCCAGCATAAATGGAAACTTAAACACATTTCTGTCAGGAATTGCTCCTGTCAAAAAACTAAATATTATAAAAGATGTCGGTTCTTCCCAAATTGATATATATTCATTGTGCTGCCAAGAAAATCATGACAGTTTTTTCATGGAACTCGAGGTTGTTCATGAATTTACATGAAAGAAAAATGGGCTAAGAACTCAGAGCCAAAACATTCCTGATGAAAAATAAGAAATGAGAAGTGCTTTCTGTACAGATATAAAGATTATAAAGCTAATTAAGACAGTGTTATTGTCATAGAGACAAATAGCTCAAATAGGATATACAGCCTCTATATTTTTAATCCTTGCATATATGGAAATTAGTATCACATAAAAATTCTTGATGGACCAAAGATTTAAATATGAAAGACAGATTTAAAGTAGTAATTATGATCAGCCATCTAACACTTGCTAAATGCTTACTGCGTACCAGGCATTGACTGACCCCTTTACAAGTGATGATGCATTTATCATCACACAGTGATATATAAGGTAGGTATCATTGTTCTTTACAAATGAGAAAAACAGAATGACACAGAGGTAATTGCTCAGGGTCATATCACAATGAGTGATTGGTCTGTTCAATTGGTATGCTATCTCTGAAAGTAAAGAAGAATATCTTTATGATATCAGAGTGGGGAAGGATTTCTCAAAACACAAAAACAAAACCATTAAGAAGACTGACCTTGAAATTAAGAACTTCCTTCATTAAAAGAAACCATAAAGAGAAACCACAAACTGAGAGGACATTTGCAACACAAATGATTAAAAAGGATTTGTATCCTCAATGTATAAGAACTCCTATGAATTAAGACAGATAACCTAACTAAAAGATAGGCAAAAGTGATGAACAGAAGAAATACAAATAGCCCATAAATATATGAGGTGGGCTTCCCTGATAGCTTAGTTGGGAAAGAATCCGCCTGCAATGAAGGAGACCCTGGTTCGACTGGGTCAGGAAGATCCCCTGGAGAAGGGCCAGGCTACCCGCTCCAGTATTCTTGGGCTTCCCTTGTGGCTCAACTGGTAAAGAATCCGCCTACAATGTGGGAGACCTGGATTCAATCCCTGGGTTGGGAGGATCCCCAGGAGAAGGGAAAGGCTACCACTCCAGTATTCTGGCCTGGAGAATTCCATGGACTGTATAGTCCATGGGTTTGCAAAAAGTTGGACATGACTGAGCAATTTTCACTTTTTAACCCATTTAATCAGGGAAAGCTTCCCTGGTGGCTCAGCTGATAAAGAATCCACCTGCAGTGTGGGAGACATGGGTTTGATCCTTGGGTTGGGGAAGATCCCCTGGAGAAGGGAACAGCTACCCACTCCAGTATTCTGGCCTGGAGAATTGCATGGACTATCCATGAGGTCACAAAGAGTCAAACACAACTGAGCGACTTTAACTTAATCAGGGAAAACCATAGTGAGGTAGCATTGGTGGATGAAAATTAAAAGGCCTGATACCAGTTTGAAACAAATACAGGTAATAGAAGTCCTTATGCAGTGTTGATGGGAATAGAAGTTGTACTCAAAAGAGCAACCAGGCAACATTTTGGTAGAGTTGAAGATGTACCAGCCGTATCATCCTGCAGCTCCACTCCCAGTTACACATGTCTGACATCCAAACTAGAACAAAGCCTTGCTCATGTACATGAAGTATTTCCAAGAATTTCTATAGTAATATTGCTTACAACAAATAATTGGAAGCAACCTAAATATCTGTCACCAATAGAAATGGTATATGCTTTCTTAGTCCTATAAATTGCATAAAAACTAAACTACTTGTACCAACTTGGATGAGTCTCACAAACATGAGATTGCTCAAAGGAAGCAAGTTAGAGAATACATAGTATGAGACCTTTTATATAATGTTATATAACAAGCTCCATTGCTTAGAGATGTATCATGTGTAATGAAAACATAAAAAATTATGGAGGAAGAGGGATGTTATAGGGGGAGTTACAAAAGGGGGAGTTAATGTGTTGGTCATGGTTTTTTTCTTAAACTGGGTATTATCATGTATTTCTTGGCTATAAAAACTTTCCATATTTAATGATACCTTTTTGAAAAGGATATTTGAAGATCTTTTTATTTAACTTTTTTCCTGACTGGCAGTAAACCTGTTGTCAATGGAGATCTTAAAATGGAAACAGATAACTGAGAAAAGTGTATTGGGGATGTTATTTTGATTCTTACCTCAAAATTGAAACTTCCCTGATGGCTTAGACGGTAAAGCATCTGCCTACAATGCGGGAGACCTGGGTTCAATCCCTGGGTCGGGAAGATCTTCTGGAGAAGGAAATGGCAACCCACTTCAGTATCCTTGCCTGGAAAATCCCATGGACGGTAGAACCTGGTAGGCTACAGTCCATGGGGTCGCAAAGAGTTGGACACGACTTAGCGACTTCACTATGCTTTCCTTATGTGTTTACTTGTAAAACTACTCTACCGTTTGGGTGGGTTTTAGGAGACTGTGTGTATCATATAAGACCAGTTATTAAGAAATGCCTTTTCTAAATTAAGGGGTAATGTTAGTAACCAAAGTTCGTTTGCAACCAAAATCTTAACTTCCTTATATCAAAACATTCTATTCATTTAGTTGGTGTGGAAAATTTATTATTCTTGAAAGAATATATGTTTATACATGTTTCCTCCTTCCATATGGGTTTGTGTAGCAGACTTTAAATTTAAATAACATAGTGATGCTGAATTTGCAGTCTTCAGGGCTCCCTAGTTTATTTGAATTAACTTTTTTTTCCAAAGGTGCACGCCCCAAATTTGGACGCCGACACAGTATGGAAAACATGGAGCTTATGAAGTTAACACCAGAAAAGGTTGGCAGTTTTTCTGTTTTAAATTTCTTGAACTGTTAAAATATTTTAGCAACTTTTAATTTCAATTAAATAATTTAAGCCCTGTCATATGGGTATCACTTGAACATTTTCCTCTGAAAAGAATCAAGTACAGTGCCCAAACAATGTGTACAGTATGGTGCCATCTGTTCACGAGAACTTTTATGCATATATATCCTTTGTAATTGCATGTTTCTAGAAGGGTTTGTAAGATATTTGATAACAGTGATTACCTCTGGGAAAATTGCTATCTGGGTTATAAAAAATGCTTACTTTATATACTGTTTTGAAGTGTTTGAATATTTTACCATGTACATGCATTATTTTGTTTTTCTTTAATTAAAAGATCAGGAAAATTAAAAAAAGGATTAAGAAGCTTAGCTTTTTCAACTAAATAGCAGCAACATTATTGGCAAGATTAATGATACTTATGATCAAGCTAGTTTTTCTGGCTGCACTTTTGAAAAGCTTTTTTAAACAAAGCAATAACTCTTTATTCAAGATGCATCTTCTCTAGGATTTTTTTTTTTTTTTAAAGTAACAGAGAAGGGACTTTATAATTGGGAAAATGGTTACTGAAGAATAAACCTAGGCTGCTTTCGTCCACCTCCATTTATCTTAATTTTACATTGCTATGGTTTGCTCTTATTTGTTTATGGTATATTGATATTTCTTAAAACACTTTTTATAAGATATATCTATTATAACAACTTGGGAAACTTCCAATGAGGAAATTAAAATTATCAATAATCACACCTTCCAAAAGTAAGGAAAATTAATATTTTTGTATTTGTTCATCTTGCATTTTATATGAATATTAACAGATACTATATAATACATAGTACTATATCAACATCTTTGTGTCATTATTATTCTGCTCTATTATTATAACAGGCATATGATTTTTGAATATTGACATTTTTTGTGTAAGTAGTCATCATGAGAACAACATCTGATTTGAACTAATTTCCAATACATTTTTTTAATTACAAACTTTTTTTTAACTTCTGGTTAACTTTTGAATGGCTTCGTGATTTTCTCCAAATATTTACCTCTTATATTGTTAGTGTGGTTCTCAAATCTCTATATAGAGTATTTAAAAAAAAGTAGACTCAAAAAACTTTTAAGTCAGTTTAGATCTTCCTTCTTCTAATAGGTAGGAACCTAGTAATAAGCAGCAAAATTAATTTGGTGTGTCTGTAAGTGGTACTAACAGTAATTCCATGAGAAGCTGATCAGATTCAACCCTGTAATTTTCCAATAGACAAATGATGATAAAGCTTTATCTCTAGTTGTGATTTTTTTTTTTACCTCATAATAAAGTCAAAGAGTTCAGTAGTTTTATCAACAAAAAATTACTACTGCTTCGTAAGTTTTAGATGTCAATTTTTAAGGTTAAAAATTCTAGATATATTCAAACTTTCCAGTTGTAATTAATTTTCAGGTAACTCACATTGAGAATAAAACTTCAGCTTCTCTGACCATCTAAATTTTATGACTTTTGGCAAACTTTTTCTTATTCTTAAGATTTCTAAAAACCCCCACTTTAATATTTTGATAGTAAGAAATTCATAGCATACATTTAGTCCAAGCTTTTGGAAACAGTGAAATATGTTGTCAAAAAGGAATTTATTAACTCATCCCACCCCCAGTTACTGATTTTTTTTTGATGTCCTGTTTTCCATTTATAATTCTGTAGGTACAAAACTGGAACAGTGAAATTCTTGCTAAACAAAAACCTCTTATTGCCAAACCTTCTGCAAAGCTCCTTTTTGTCAACAGACTGAAGGGGAAAAAATACAAAACTAATTCCTCCACTAAAGTTCTTCAAGACGCTAGTAATTCCATTGATCACCGAATTCCGAATTCTCAAAGGGTATGCTTAAAATAAGTTTTAGAGTATTGTGTTTTGAGTTTCTTATAGTCATACTGGATTTTTATAATTTATTATTAGATAGTCAATATAAAATACTCAAAGTAGTCTTCTGTATTTTCCTATTTTTCCTGTATTTTTCTTTTTTTTTGTAGATTCTCTTGTTTATTGCACATGAGTATCTGACTCCAAAGCCAGTGATCTAAAATCATTAGATTATATTTCTGTATTTTTCAAAGCTAGAAACTAAAATGTCCTCCATTCAGTTTAGAAGTCAGAACAAATTAAATTCAGATGTTCAAGAATTTTTAAATACTAATCTAAAGTGAGAACTGTCTGCATGCATCAACTTTTATTTATTTCTATTACTAAAATTCTAATAGAGTTAAAAACAATTTTGCTTAAAAGTGAGCATAGGAATCATATTATTAAATATAACAAAATATTTAAAAATTGAAAAATACCATGGGATTACTGGTATCAGGGGTATCTCTAAGCTACCCTACACTCTGATAAAAAAGATGAGATAAATTAGAAAGAAGCTACTTCAAATTACCAAGCCCATTTTTCAAGCAGTGAGAACCTTTGAAAAAACTGTGGTAGTCTTTTATTTAACAGATTTCTATTGATCTTGTTGTCAGCATTTTATTTATACCTGCACCCTGTCGTGTTGTTTGCCCGGATTCTATCAGTTTTTCACATGTTTCTTACGTATGTGTGACTAACAAAAGGAAACATTATGGGGTATATAAAAATGGCCCAGGAATATTTTTGTAGGTCCAGAGCAGAACTGGAAGGCAGTCTCTTTGCTCAAGGTTTGAGGTCTAACCAAGCACATCAGCCTAACTGAAGCTGTCTGTATTTTTGGAGCCTTGTTGTCTTTCAGTGTGCAGAATTATGAATTAAGAGGCTTCATGCTCCTTTTGTTAGTGATTAATGCATTTGACTGTAGCTTATACACATACTTATCATTCCCATACCTGAAGCCCTCTTGTTTTCCTTACTTCAGTAAGAGGAATGCTCTGTATGTACACTGTCACCCAGGCTGGGAACGCAGGCGTCATTTTAGACTCCTCTTCCTTCCCTGACCACATCCAGTTAATCCCTAAGAAATCTCTGCTACTGTGTATTAGTTCTTAATGTACTACTTTATCTTGCCCATACTTCTGGAATAGGTACCTGCACTGATCCCCCTCCCTGCATTATTAACCTCTCCAAACCAGGCAGGGCCAGCTTGATTTCTGTACAAAACTACTTAAAATTGACTATTATCATGTTTCTCTCATTTCACATAGGATAAGCCTTAATTAGCTTGTAAGCCTGTCATACAGAGGCCTTTGTCTTGACCTCCTCTTCTCCCCTTCTTCACTACCCCTGCTTGCCCTTCAGTTCATTATCCCCTGTACACTGCAAATCTTTGGAATTGCATATTAATCAGTATGAAACATCTCTACCCTGCAAATGCTTATGCTCAGGAACTCAAATATCATGTAAGCTTCTGCTATTTCACCTAATAATTAATTGCACCCTTCTCCTAGGGCTCATAACATTTTGTATACATGTACTTCAATAAAGACTATCATTGTGAAAAAATTGTCTTTATTAAACATTAGTCATTTTAGTTTTGAATCTTTCCAAATAAAGTATAACAGGTATCCCTCTTTCTCAAGTATTCATTTGAAGTTTATATTTTTTCAGGATCTTCAAATCTTTACAGTTAAAGACCTTAGAAGTCACTATATCAAGAAAACATACACGCTTTCTTAGTCTTTCTTAGTTTATCAGTTCTTAGTTTATTTAAATTCTGTTGTAAAATCTAAGAGCTGAACTTGAGCCTGGTGGGGCACATGTTCATATCACTGATATGTGGGTAATTCATTCAGTATCTGTAACAGTTCCCCTAAGTCTGAGGTAATTTATTTAGCTTTAGAAATACAAGGATCAAAAAGTAAAATAACTAGAAATGCTTTTTGTTAGTTGGACTGAAATAACTATTACCAAGTGGTGCCATCTTACACAAAGAAAATGTCAGCTTTTTACTCTAAATCTTCATCCTTTGCATTTGAGGTAGATGATATTGTTTCACTGATGATCTAACGATAATGCTGGACTAGTGAAATTTTTCTCTCTCAATATTTTAGAAAATCAGTGCAGAATCTATTGGAGATGAAGGGTTCTTTGACTTATTAAGCCGATTTCAAAGCAATCGGATGGATGATCAGAGGTGCTGCTTACAAGAGAAGAACTCTAAATCAGCTGCTGTGGCAGCTTCTTCCACTCCCCCCAAAAGGATGCTAAAAAGTAAGTTATCTGTGCCTCTCCTGCAGTTTGAGTAGTTCTCTTTGATATTCTTGTAGTTATTTCTGAGAATTTAATTCTTATCGTAGGAGGTACAATCACGGAGCCTGAATTGAAGTATATCTGAAATGCTGGAATTTGTACAGTTTTAAACAAGGTTTTGTTTCAGTTCCCCTGAGTTTATCTGTATTTCTATCTAGTGCGGTGCACTTTCTAATAACTATATTATATTGCCTCCTGAGTTTCCTAGGGGTTGGGGAAAAGAAAATCTAACTTAACAATAATGAGGAAAAAATTTTAGGTATTCATACCTTATGATTACATGTAAAATATGAATGCTTCATATGTGGTTTCAAAAAGAAAAGCTCAGACAGACTGAAGAGGAATCTGTGGCTATGGCTGAAGCTAAGGCTTGCCTGAGCCATAGAAAGATTAAAACAGGTTGGCTACAAAAAATTTTCTATTTCAGCTACCAAAAGACTTCCTCTCCTGAAGCTCAAGACTTGCCAGCAGCACTTACAGTTAGCTAAATGTCCTAACCAGAGCATGAAACAAAAATACTGTCCCATTCATCCTGGGCTGAGATTATGTAAGAAAAGCTATTTACCTCCAAAATCTAGCCCCATATCTTATAAAGTTACATATTAGGTGCTATTAGGTAAAGGAAATACAGTTAAATCCGAATAACCATATGAAGTACTCTGAAATTGATTCTCCCTTCACCACCCATCTAGTCTGGCCCCAGCCTATCAGTGACCCTCAGCAACAGAGCTAAAGCAAGAGGGCAGGGAGGGTGCCGGGACTGAACAAGGCAGAAATAAATTATATGTGTATAATATGCTTAAATGACTGGTATTTTTGGATTTTATTCCCCTCTATCCATAGCACCACCGGTTTCTGTGGTGTCCCCCAACACAGATGAGTTTTTAGACCTTCTTGCCAGCTCACAGAGCCGCCGTCTAGATGACCAGAGGGCCAGTTTCAGTAATCTGCCCGGGCTTCGTCTGACACAAAACAATAGTCAGTCAGTACTTGGCCATCTGATGACTAATGACAACAAAGAGCCTGATGAAGACTTCTTTGACATCCTTGTCAAATGTCAGGTATGTCTGCATATTTTTGCCATTCTGTATATAGCTCAGATGTTGTTCAGAACTTTTGCAGTGTTATGATTCTAACTTGGGAAAAGCTCATTTTATATTAGTGAGGCAATCAGTTGATTATTCAGGGAGACATTCCCTTGTGATAGCTTCTTCTTTTGAGTTCCTTTTGGCTGTGAGGTGGGGTGTCGCTGATGACTCCCTCTGAGCTCTGGTAGACACTGGAACAGAGAGCTGAATGAGGCAAAGCAGTCTGCCATGAATATTCACTGAAAGGGCATTCCATGCAGGGTCAGCATGTTTAAGGAATGGCCAGTGTGACTGGTATAGAGTAAAGGGTAGAGGAGAGCTTATAGGATGAGGGTGGAGAAGCAGTCAGAGCCTAGATCATATAGACTCTTGTAGGCCATGATGAGGTCTTGTATTCCAAATGTGATGGAAAGACGTTAGAGGATTCTGGGGGATCATCCTAACAACTGCTGAAAGAATGTGATGGCAAAGATGTCAGAAGGAAACTAATGTGGTAATAAGGCAAAAAATATTGGTGACTTGGACTAGTGTGGTGGACATAGTGTAAGTGGTCAGAATAGGGACATATTTTTGAAATTATGATCGGTTGGCAAGATCCGTTAATAAACTAGATGGAGGGTATGAGAAAGAGAATTCAGGATGATTCCTACCTTTTTGGCTTGAATAACTGAGTAAATTTCAATAAATTCAGTAAATTTCAGTAAATTCAGTGCCATGTACCGAAACAGAGAGGAAGGAGGAAAAAAAAAAAAAAAACTCCTGACACAAAAGAAAAGCCCTGGACTTGCTAGCTTCATGGGGAAATTCTACCAAATGTCTAAACAACACCAATTCCAAAAATTGAAGAGAAGGGGACACTTCTGTGTCATTCTATGAGGCAAATACTGCCCTGATACCAAAGCCAGTCTTAACTACAGACCAATATCCTTTTCAAATATAGATGCAAAAATTAACAAAATACTAGCAAACAGAATCCAGCACCATGTTAAAAGGATTATATGCCATAAAACCTAATGGGGTTTATTCCTAGAATCCAAAGATGGTTCAACATATGGAAATCAACCAATGTAATATACCACAATAACGAAATGAAGGAAAAAACAATCATCTCAATTGATGCGGAAAAATTATTTGATAAAATTCAACGCATTTTCATGATAAACAAACTAGGAATAGCAGGAAACTACCATGACATAATAGAAATCATTTACCCCAGCTATCATCGTATCAGTGCTCAGTATGTGCGATCATCATACTCAGTGAAAAAAGACTGAAAGCTTCTTAAGATCAGGAACAAGACATGGATGCCCACTTTGCCACTCATATTCAACACAGTACCAGAAGTTTTAGCCAGTTAGGTAAGGAAAAGAAACAGAAGGCATCCAAATTGGTAAAGAAGTAAAATTGTCTGTTTTAGAGATAACAGGGTCTTTTTCTTTTCCTTTGGCGGCACCACATGGCATGAGGGATTTTAGTTCCCCCAACTAGGGACTGAAGCCATGATCCTGCAGTAAAAGCGTGCAGCCCCAACCACGGGACCACCATGAAATTCCCTGGAGATGTAGAAAATCAAAGATTTCACCAAGAAAAAAAAGTTAGAAAGTCACAAAGTTAAGATATAATATCAACATCACCATCAGTTGCGTTTCTATAAACTAATAATAGTCCAAAAGGGAAATTAAAAAAACAGTTCCACTTACAGTAGACTGTAAGTAGTATCAAAGAGAATAGTTAGGAATTAACCAAGAAGGTGGAAGACTCATACAGTGAAACCTACAAAATATTTCTGATAGAAATTAAATATGACATAAGTCTCATGTTCTTGGACTGTAAGACTTTTTTTGTTAAAAAGTCAGTACTACCCAGAGTGTGATCTACAGATAAAGTGCAATCCCTATCAAAATTTCAGTGATGCTTTTTTACAGAAAAAAAAAAATCCATCCTAAAATGCACATGGAATCTCAAGGAAACCCAAATAGCCAAAACTATCTTGAATAGGAAGAACAACATTGGAGGACTCACATTTCCAGATTTAAAAATTTACTACAGAGCTACAGTAATCAAAACAGTGTCATACAAGCATGATGATACATAGACAGCCCAGAAGTAAACACTCATATATGGTCAAACAATTTTCAGCAAGGTTGCCAAGACCACTCAATATGGAAGGAATCTTAACAACTGATGCTGGGAAAACTGGATGTCTACATACAAAAGAACTGATGCTGGGAAAACTGGATATCTACATACATACATACCTAATACCATATACAAAAATTAACTCATAGTGGATCAATGACCTAAGTATAGGAGCTAAAAACTATAAAACTCTTAGAATAAAACATAAGGGGAAAGTTTCATGACTTTAGATTTGGCTATGGTTTCTTCATTATAACACTAAAGGCATAGGGAATAAAAAAGACAAAGACAAATTGGACTTCATGAAAGTTTAAAACTTCTATGCAAAGGACACTATCAACAAAGCACAAAGGCAACCCACAGAAAATATTTGCATATCATGTAACTGATAAAGATTAATCCAGAATATACAGAACTCCAAAAGCTCAACAACAACAAAAAACCTGATTCAAAATGGGCAAAGAACACAAATAGATATTTCTCCAGAGAAGATATACAAATGGCCAATAAGCACAGGAAAAGATGCTTGACATCACAAATCATTAGAGAAAGGAAGATCAAAACCACAATAACATACCACCTCATACCCATTAGGACAGCTATCAAAACAAACCAAAAACTGCAGAAAATAGTAAATGTTGGTGTGGATGTGGAGAAATTGGCACCCTTGTGCATGGCAGGTAGGATTATAAAATGGTGAAACTGCTATGGAAAACTCTATGCCAGTTCCTTAAAAAATTAAAAACAATTATCATATGATCCAGCAATCCCACTTCTGGGTATGACTGAAAACAAGGACATGACAGATATTTGTTCATAATATGATACACCCATATTCATAGCAGCATTATTCACAACAGCCAAAGTTGGAAGCAATCCAAGTGTCTACTGACAGATGATTGGATAAACAAAATGTGGTATACTTACACAATGGAATATTTTCGGCCTTAAAAACACACTATAGCACGGATGAACCTTGAAGCTATTATACTGAGAAATACACAGTCAAAAGAGGACAAACACTGTATGATTCCTCTTGTATGGTTCAGTTAATAGAGACAAAGTAAAATTGTGGTCGCAGAGGCTGGAGGGAGGGGAGAGTGGGGAGTTGTAAATAGGTTTAGAGTTTCAGTCTTGCAAGACGAAAAAAGTTCTGGAGATGGATGGTGGTGATAATTACACAATATGAATGTACCTGATACTGAACTGTACACTTAAAAATGGGTAAAATGGTATATTTATGTTATGTTTATTTTATCTCAGTTTTTAAAAAAACGATTTACTGGAAGGAGTACTGGAGAGCCTGATCTGGAAAAATAGGAGTCAGTGGTCAACATGGGATATTAAAGTGATTTCAGAGATGGTGCAATTTATGAGAATAACTATGTCTGGCCTCTGACCATGGGAGCTAATGGATAAGGCAGAGGGTAAGGATGAGAACACCAGGGGAGAGGAGGTCTAGGAACTGAAGTGCCTGAGTGTTGGATGAATTAGAGGACAATGAAAGGACCAAGAACTGTGACAGGAGAGATGATGAGTATGTGTGTGCGCCAGGGTGGTGCTGACTAGGCGGCCAGTCAACCACTGCATCCTCACGGGACCGTGCGGCTAAATGTTTAGGCACATCAGTACGCAGCGCCTAGCAACACAGGGGGCACTCAGGTGTCAGCTATCACATTCCTACTCTTCCTCTTGGGCTATAATACCAGATGCAAAAACATTTCTAACATGCTTCTAAGAACCATAAGCTAGAACTTAAAAGATTTAAACGCTTAAGACCAAGGCAAACTTTTTCTGTAAAGGGCCATAGAGAAACTATTTTAGGCTTTTTGAGCCCTTTGGCCTTTGTTGCAACTGCTCAACTCTGCCATTGTAGCAGGCAAACAGCCACACACAGTTCAAAACAAAGGAGCACAGTGTTGAAGTCAAAGTACTGTTACAAAAACAATGGGCAGTAGAGTTATAGTTTGCTGACCCTTGGCCAAAGACAATGTTATAAGGAAGCGATGCAGAGTTTCTGTACCTCATATTACATTCCTAAAGATTTGGTAAGTTTTATTTGGTGATACCTATTATGGTAAGATTATAATCTTGAACTGGCATCGTGGACACAGGTGACCTTGTGTCTTAACTACTCTTACCAAAGCCATGAAGCTATGGCTATACTTCTGCTTACATAACATAACCAGCATATTGTTTATATGTCATTTCAAAGAAAAGATCTTACTAGTTTTCAGATCTAAAGACTGAGTAAACTTCTAAGCAGTTCTAAGAGGCAGTAAACATTTAAAGCTACATTTCTTATTGTGAGTGGTAGATAGAACACACCTTGGCGCTCTCCTGATTTGTCTTTTAATTTCTTACTTGTGAATTTCTAGGGATCCAGATTAGATGACCAGAGATGTGCTCCGCCACCTGCTGCCACAAAGGGGCCAACAGTACCAGATGAGGACTTTCTTAGCCTTATTTTACGGTCTCAAGCAAAGAGAATGGATGAACAGAGAGCTCTTTTACAAAGAGATCAGAACAGAGACACTGAATTTGGGCTCAAGGACCTTTTGCAGAGTAAAGCTGTGTTGGAACTTGAAAATTCTGGGAAAAAATAAGCAAACCACTAGTATACTGTTGAATTTTCTTTTTTTTAAAATGACCTTATTTCCTTTCAGAACACTGCAGGGAAATTCAATCTACTACTTTTTTCTTCAAAAGGAGAAAGTATAGCACTGTACTACAGCTTAAAATGTTTTTAGCATGATGTAAATATTTAACCTTTAATAGTATAGTGTTTACACTCCTCTGGACACTCAACTTGTTTCTGAGTGGAAGTGTCTTGAAAGGTGCTTCATCAACTTTTGTGATTACTGCTTGGGATTATGTTCTTTGGCAACTTGTTAAGATTCCTTTACCTACTATTTGTAAAGTAGGAAGTTAAAATGAATCTAGACTAGGATTTAATCCTCTTGTTGAGGTAATTTTTTTACTCTTAATTGATAATGGCAATTTTTTATACCTAACCATGGATGTAGTGAGAAATTACGCTGTTTCATAAAAATAATATACTTGACCAATGTGTAAAAAAATATCATCTGTTAAAGAATCTAGATTTTTTTTCCACTAAGAAAATCTCTATTTTCAATATATTTTTAGGCCAAAGCCATCATAAAAGAACATAAAAGAATTTAAGAATAAACTTCTTTTAGTGTGGTTTGGCCTCTTTGTGTGATTTTTAAAATAATTTATGTGTATATATATACATATATAAGTACAGGTATGTATATATGTGCACTTGTGTGTGGGTGGGTGTGTGTGTATGTAATGGTTTAAAATTGTATGTTCTGTTGCAAAATACTATTGTAAAGTTTTTTAGGACCCAATGTTCAAAAAATCCCCAAAACCCTTATGTGACTATGTAAAAAACCTAGGCCACGAAAATTAAGTATGAAAGATGTAGGTTAAGCCCTCAGCTATCATTAATGACAAGAGGAGTTTCTTCCTCCTCTTTCCAGAAACTGAAGGTGTTTTACAAGGGGACATAATGTGACATAAGTAAGTTTAGCAAAAGCAAGTCAACAAGGATGGGACTGAGCTGGGTCTGCACTAAGACTGAATTGCATAATACAAATGCCCACACCTGGAACAAGCTGGCAACTCATTCACTTCTGGTTGCTTCTGATTCTGCAAAGCTGCGATGGGATCTAGGCCTCTGTTCATCCTAAAAATCTTTCAGGTGATTTTGATAGGCAATGCAAACCACTTCTCCAAATGGCCAATGTTTTAAAAAATGAGAAGATAGTTACACAATCTGGACTCACATTAAGAGCTCAGGGGGAAAAAAAAAAAGATTATTCTTGGTTCTGAAATCACACAAATTTTGTCAAAAGTACTCAGTTAACACTCAGATTATATTATGTTTTATATATTATATATAGCATATAATGTCCTGGAATAGCACCCATTTAAAACCAAAACCTGCACTTAAATTTCTTGGGGCTTTTTCTTACAAGCACATTTATTGAGCAAAGACAGCATACCAAAACACAATAATGTAAAAATAAGTGTTTATTTTGTGTAGATGGTAGCTCTTAGACCCCGTAAACATTCAGTGTTAGCCATTCCACTTAAAAATTGCTTTAAAAGAGCTGTATGCCTCAGTCTGATATTCCTAAAAGCTTGTTACTATAATCCTTGACTTTAATGATAAATGTTGGCTAAACAATAAACAAGCCTACTTCTTTTAGTTATAAACTGACCTTGAATATTCAATTGGCTTTAATAAGCCTTCCCTGAACTCTGCTGTTATCTTTCAACAGCAGCACTGTTGCCTTGCTAGCTGTCAAAGCAGAGTTCCTCCCCAAATGGTTATCTGTAATCAGAGTACAAAGATGAACTTTTACTTAAATTTTCTTTTAAAGATTCATTTTTGGATTGATAAGCAGCAGTAAGAAGTGCAAAATAACATTAACTCTACCCTCACAGTTACAGTCTAGCAACTGAGGCATCCATTTCACAACCCAGAGGACAACTAGCACCTTGGGAGCACATTCACCAATAGAGGAAAACCTGGCCCGCAGAGGACTACCTTATATGCATCGATGTTCACAAGTCTATCCCAAGATGCAGACATCCTTACATGCTTGTGTTATAAAGTTTTATATAAATCATATTGCATTTATTGGAAAAAATTACCTTTCTGATAAGATAAATACTAATGATGTTTTGCAGTATTAAGCCAGAAAATAATATTAACACATAAAATTAATTACAGGCATCTAAGTGATGCTTCTGGGAGCCAAGAAGGGGTATTCTGCATTTCATGTAAAAAAACATCAAAAAGCAAATGCTTTAAACCTTTTCTGAAAGAAATGCCTGCATGAAAATTTTAAAACTACTTGTGGTGTCATTTTTAGTAAGCAGCTGACTGGAACTTGTAGTGTGAAGGTTAAAACAAAGAATACCTGGATGTGTGTAATTGTGGCTTCCTAGCTAGCTTTTGTGCAAAATTTATAAATTGCTTTTTTTTTTAAGTTTAAAATGAAGAATAGTTTGAAAATCAGAATAACTGAAGTGTGGATTATATCACCTGTCTAGGGTTAAAAATCCACTCGTCTTTTATCATGGTATTTATCCTTCTCTTTGTATAGATCTCTAAAATTTAGAACTTCATATGGCTTGGACAATATGGTTTACTCTATAATGTAAGATACAGTAATATCTAATAACCTCAAATCTGGGATTCTGAGTAGCAAGGAAAACAGGCCTTGTAAAACCTGTGCACTTATTTGCTGGAGAAATAAAGCCATTCTCAAAGTATGTAAAACTGGGATTAGCAGTTTAACAAGCTATGTAATCTAAATTCCCCTGACGATCTTCAGTTCTGTCCTAGCTAAGGATAAAGTCAAAGGGGTGGTAAAGAAGCAGGCCCAGTAACAGCTTTAAGAGTTGAAAGTGCAGGCTGGTCTGTGGGCAGCCTACAGGGGGTCAGACTGAAACTGGCGACGCAGGCTCCAGGGCTGCGCTAAAATGCTGAAGTGCATGACGTGGGTAAACATGACTACAGTGACTTTCCTTAAATGTTTTTGAGTACCTACCATTTTTAGAAACATTCTGGGTCCGATGCACAACTAACAAATAATTCTATTAACTAAAGTAGGTATCGCAGGACTTCCAAAAGGCAAAACACACTTTGGTGAGTTGATTCCTGTATCTGCCTGTAAACAACAACTTCTTTTTCAATGTCCCCTACCTCACATGGTCTTTTTCATGATTCAAAATCATTAATACGTGCCATATGTTCATCTATGAGATCCTGTTCCAAAATTAACACTTCAAAAACTTTATGGGATGCATCTTAATATCAAAGAAATAAACTGAACAGAGAATACATGCACACTTGTTAATTCTGATTGTCAGTAAAAATACTGATGTTTAAAGTTGGCACCTATGTAGTAAATATCAGATTATTTGCAGAAGAAACAGCTGTGAAGAGATTACACAACTCGAAGACGACCTCAGAACTGTGGCCCATGTCTGTGTTCCTCTAGCCACACACTCCCACTGTAGTGCTTGCTGGGCCGGATGTGCTGCCTTCCTCTGGGCCACCTGCGGCATCAGTCCTAAGCTGGGCCTTCTCCACTGCAGGGAAACCTTCTACACCCTCGGAGACGTTCTGGCCAGAGACAGGCTTAGCAGGCTGGCTGCTTTCAGTACTGCTTTCTGTCGGAGTGCTTTCTCCTGGGATTTCACCCATCTCTTTGGGCTTTGATTCCAAATCAGGTGATTTAAGCTACAAAGTAGAAAATTACAGTGCTGTAATTGTTCAATTAACATAACATGAAGGTTTGTAATACACATGTTCAACAAGTTCCCACAAATCTGTTATAGCAAACATTGAATTCTTTCAAGTCCTCGTCCCAGTGCTGGACTGCAATTATGTAAGTGTTAAGCTTTACAGGACTGTCCATGGACACAGAAGACAGACCTGTGGACACACTGGGGGAAGGAGAGGGTGGGACGAGCTGCGAGAGTAGCAGTGAAACACACACTGCCACGTGTGAGACGGACAGTGGGAAGCTGCCGAATAACACGGGGACTCAGCCTGCTGCGCTGTGATGACCTGGCGGGATGGGGTGTGTGGGGGGAGGTTCAAGAGGGAGGGGGTATATACACACTTATGGTGATTTACCTCGTTTTACAGCAGAAGCCAACAACTTCATAATTACCCTCCAATTAAAAATAAACATTAAAAAAAAGAACTGTCTGTGGAGGAGTGGGACACTCAGGGTATGCTAGGTGGTCTAGTGACCCAGCTTAGGAAGGGTCAGGAAGACTGGTGACCAGTACTGTTAACTCCTCCTGCCTGGGGAGAATAGTTCATTTGACAAACGTTCACAGAGCATACCTTAAGTTCTAGGTCCTAGGGATACAAAAGAGCAAGCAGACAAAGTCCCGCCCCCTTCCTTGAACTTACTGGGCAATACAGTGTCATGCTGGGGGTGGGAAGGCTGAATTGCTGTTTAAATTAGCATGGTCTGAAAAGATGATACGAGTAAAGCTTGAGGAAATGAACCTTACGAATATATGGGAACAGCATTCTAGACAATAGCAAGTACAAAGGCTGAGCTCAAGGAGCAGACAGGAGGCCCTTGTGACTGAAGCAGAATGAGCGTGGAGGGAGCATGGGAGGAGAGAGCAGTGGGAGGCCCTAGGCCATTTTGATATCTTTGACTTTCCCTTCAAGTGAGCTGGGAACTGGAGGATTTCTGAGATTAAGTGACAGATAACCAGTGGCTCAGATGGTAAAGAGTTTGCCTGCAATGCAGGAGACCTGGGTTCGATCTCTGGGTCGGGAAGATACCCTGGAGAAGGGAATGGCAATCCACTCCAGTATTCTTGCCTGGAGAATTCTATGGACAGAGGAGCCTGGTGGGCTACAGCCCATGGGGTCGCAAAGAGTCGGACACGACAGACCAACACTTTTACGTGCACTTTACTAAAGCTGAAAGAAACATCTTAATTTTCTAGACCAATGCAGATATGTTTTATCCTTCTCAGGAACTCCAAGGGAAGGATTCTACAAGTTTCTATATTCTACTGTGTTCGTTACGGTTTCCCAAAGGTTTACATCTGCAACATAAACTTTGCAAATGACAATACAAATTCTTCTCTCAAACAGAAATGGAAGTGTCCCTTTAAATGGCCAATAATGGTGGAAAAGAGGCCTGACCCTTCCCCAGATAAAAAAGTTAGTCTAGCCAGCCAAAAGATTTGGGAAAGCAAGGTTTTTGATCCTTCCCCAGCTCACTCTCCCATCTAGCTAAGGTTTCAGGGCCCTCCTGTGGGCCAGCTCCCTAAGGTTCCAGCCTCAGGGGGCAGTTCTCTCTGATCTCTTCAAAGCTAGAAATTTCAGTCATGGTCACTTGTTGGTTTCCTATAAAATGTCACACGAATTGCTATCTGTTCTAACAAATGACTGCTAACTAGTATTTAACATAAAAGTTAAATCTCATTTCTTCTGAGACTGGACTAACTTGACCAGAAAGGGGGAAACAGAGTGAATAGTTACATCACTTGTGACATAATTAACCATGAAAGGTAAGAGTAGAACACTTAACCGAAAGCTTAATAGGAAGTACTTAAGCCTAGTATTGAGAAACGGCAAAATAAACAGTTGCTGACTTACACCAGGTACCACCTCGGGATGCTCTCTCACCTCTGCTTCTTGTAAATCAAATGGCCGAAGCACTTCAGGGCTCTTGTTGCCAGTCTGAAATCTCAAGCCAACATCTCTCTCTTTCAAAACATCTCTTCTACCCTCATATGCTTTGTCATTAGGGCCTTGCTCAATGGGGCTAATGTGGCCCCTATAATAGAAATCTGCATCACCTGCTCCACCATGGGGTCTATAATCAATTTCCTGCTTCCGTCTTCTTTGACCTGCCTGAAGTGCCTGAGGTGGTTCTCTTTCGGGACCACCCACATGTCTCAGCATATTAACTGATTTGCCAGCACCATAGCAGAAACTCTAGAAGGAAAAGAAATACATATTCCTGAGTACTTAATGACTGACAATGAAATTTTGAGGTGATTTCCTTGATGCCAACAAAATTATGTAATTTAACTTGTGTTCTTTATAGACATAAACATGTTAGTTTCACTGGGTTTTCATTAAAGATCTCTTCTCTAGATTAATATAGAACCAGAGTAGCCCATAACAAAACCTGAGAAATCGTTAAGTATTAAGTAGACATTTCAATCGGCTGGACACATTTTTATTGAATTATATCATAATGGCAGTTAGGCTAAAGCCTAGAAATTTAAAAGGTACTAATTGTCTGATCATTGCTCATATGCTGTCTATATTCACATCCATTATATAAGGTAGATGCTGAAAATTAAAGTTGCATACCATTATACAAATATTCTCCAGTAGGTTTATTTATTTTACAAACTTGCTTTAGCCACAGCTAAAGTTCAAAAAGTTTTGAGTCACACTCCAAGGAAAAACTAGGCAGCAGTTCTCAAAGTGTGCCCAGGGACCCACTGGGGGTCCCAGACACTTTCACAAATCTGTGAGGTCTAAACTTTTCGTAATACAGAGACATAAGTTCTCTTCACTCTCCCCTTGTGAAACGTACAGTGGAGTCTTACCGGCTAGAATGACTCCCTCACTCTGATGGCCCATGCACTGTGGGCTTGTGGATGCCTGTATTTTTAAAATTTCTGATAAATACCAATAAGTAAACCTCCCACAAACAAGTGCTTTTGTGGTGTTCAGTTTTTAAGACTACAGAAGGGTCCTGAGAAAAAAAGTTTGAAAACCACTGCACTAGAGATATGACTCTTTAAAGATGGAACAGCAAAAGGCAGCAGATGAAGCAAAAAGCAGTAACAGGGTTTTGCTATTAATTTCAGTCTCAGAGACTAAACTACTACTATACAACTAATATCACCTAACAAAACTAGATCCCTGAGCCAATGAATTCTAGTCACAAGCCAAACAGCAATACCAAAAGAGTAACAATTTTTAAGTAAATAGAACATAGTAAATGTTACATCCTTAAGGGAAGAGAATTCTTTAATAATCTCCCATGGCACATCTGAGTTCTTTGCATTTGTTTTATGGGACAACTGCTTTATTAGGGTAAAGGCTGAAAATCAACCCAAAAAAGAGCTGAAGAGACCATGGATGAATGACAAGTAATACTGTAAGATTCCTTAATAAATATCTGTTTCTGGACCCCCTAAATTGTTTCTCAGTATATGCACCTCTTTCTACATCCCTCTCTGATTCTATGTTAAACCCAATGTTCTCCGGTTCTCAGTGTGGCAAAAAAGCTCAGACTGAAATAATGCTCATTTTCTCAAAGAGGACATAAGCAACTGATACCACGTGTATTAATTCACAAAGTTTAAAAAACAAATATTAAAAGAGGGTATTATTCTAAATCACCACTTTGACATCTACAATCAAACTTAAGAACCATTTTCTTACTAAGAGAAAGGGACAAATATAAACAAACATTTATCACTTAAAAATCATCTTTTCTAAAGATCAATACAGTATACTAACACATATGTATGGAATTTAGAAAGATGGTAATGATTACTCTATATGCAAAACAGAAAAAGAGACACAGATGTACAGAACAGAATTTTGGATTCTGTGGGAGAAGGCGAGGGTGGGATGTTTCGAGAGAACAGCATCGAAACATGTATATTATCTAGGGTGAAACAGATCACCAGCCCAGGCTGGATGCATGAGACAAGTGCTCGGGCCTGGTGCACTGGGAAGACGCAGAGGGAATGGGTGGGGAGGGAGGTGGGAGGGGGGTTCAGGATGGGGAACACATGTAAATCCATGGCTGATTCATGTCAATGTATGGCAAAAACCACTACAATATTGTAAAGTAATTAGCCTCCAACTAATAAAAATAAATAAAAAAAAAAAGAAAACCGCCCCCCCTCAAAAATCATCTTTTCATGCCATTAAGCTTGATTTAGCCTGATTTACAACATAAACCTAGTAATCCTAGAATTGCCTTTTTCTGTAAATCCCAAATGTTAACAGTGCTATGTACTAACCAGGACAGCTAATGCCATAATTATGAGCACTGGAACGTGGAGTAACACTGGGATCTCCTTCATGAGTGCTTTAATAAATTCACCAGTTCCTTTTCCAATATGCTTCAATGGCTCCGTGACAAAGTTGGTGAATGTAACTGCCAGTGCCTACAACGCAAGGTAAAAGTAACTTAATTTTTTCTCTCAAAGGACTGAGGTGCATAGAATAAGTCAAAATCAACCGTGCTGAGGCTGAAATTATGAAATTCCACACATTTAAGTGTTATCATATACTTTTAATGTGGAAATGACTATGTAATGAAAGTATTTTTCCTAGAACAAAGGTTTATTATTGGCAAAGTGGCAGTTAAAAAGCCAATTTTTAATAAACACAGAGACTTTTTACTCACTTTGTGTAAGTAATTTTCACAAAATATATTCTAACCTTTGTTGGGGGGACCAACAAAATAGGGTTGACTATTAAGAGCTCGTAGTATTTCTGACATGGGTCATCCTTATAGGTCCATGAACTTCTAAGCCATTCTGTTAGAAAACAGACAAGAAACAGAGTCTTTTTTTTTAAGTTGCATTTCATTCCCAAATAATATTTAGTTTTAACTCTTCTTCCCCTCACAACCTCCCCAATCAATTTTAAACTATGTGTACAAATTGACTCCTACTAATAGTGATTTTCTAAAATGTCATCTCATGTCCAAAATGTTTATTTTAAAAATCCATTCAAATTATGCAAGTCTTATACAGAGAAAATATTTTATGAAGATTTCTAAAAGGTAAATAATTTAAAATAGTCCTTTACACACACCAAGGAATCCAAGAAAAAGCTGGAAAAATCTGAGTAAGATAGGTGGCTTGTTTCAAAGTCAATATCCTGGCTGTGATACTGCACTAGTATAATTATGCAAGATGTTATCAGTGGGGAAAAATGGGTAAAGAGTCTACAGGATCTCTCTGTATTCTTACAACTATCTGTGAATCTACAACTATCTCAATAAAATTAAAAAGTCAGTTCTTTAGTTATAAAACAAAGTAGAACATTAGTTCTCTTCTTCTAAATCAGACTCATGTATAATACTTTAACTGTGGAAAATTCTGAAAGAGAATGCTGGGGGAAATATCAATAACCTCAGATATGCAGATGACACCACACTTATGGCAGAAAGTGAAGAAGAACTAAAGAGCCTCTTGAAAGTGAAAGAGGAGAGTGAAAAAGTTGGCTTAAAGCTCAACATTCAGAAAACTAAGATCATGGCATCCAGTCCCATCATTTCATGGCAAATAAACGGGGAAACAATGGAAACAGTGGCTGACTATTTTTCTGGGCTCCAAAATCACTGCAGATGGTGATTGCAGCCATGAAATTAAAAGACACTTACTCCTTGGAAGGAAAGTTATGACCAACCTAGACAGCATATTAAAAAGCAGAGACATTACTTTGTCAACAAAGGTCCGTCTAGTCAAGGCTATGGTTTTTCCAGTGGTCATGTATGGATGTGAGATCGGACTATAAAGAAAGCTGAGCCCCGAAGAACTGATGCTTTTGAACTGTGGTGCTGGAGAAGACTTTTGAGAGTCCCTTGAACTGCAAGGAGATCCAACCAGTCCATCCTAAGGGAGATCAGTCCTGAGTGTTCACTGGAAGGACTGATGTTGAAGCTGAAATTGTAATACTTTGGCCACCTGATGCGAAGAGCTGACTCAACTGAAAAGACCCTGATGCTGGGAAAGACTGAAGGCGGGAGGCAAAGGGGACAACAGAGGATGAGATGGTTGGATGGCATCACCGACTCAATGGACATGAGTTTGGGTAAACTCCGGGAGCTGGTGATGGACAGGGAGGCCTGGCGTGCTGCAGTCCATGGGGCGCAAAGAGTCGGACACGATTGAGTGACTGAACTGAACTGAATAATACTTTATGTACTAGTATGAGCTACAGGAGGCATTCAGCTATTCCCTGAGGCCAGGAAGTAAGGCTGGGCTGGTTTAGTTCCCATATCTTTTTAAGAAAATTAATTTTTTGGACACCTTGATTTGGTGCCGAAATTCTATTCTGAGTCAGTCATTGTGTGGACTTTTATTTACAAACAGCGTTTGATCATTAAACCACTCCCACTGTTAGGTACATATAACTAAAGGCAGTCAACATTAGTGAGAATGTTTATAAAATCTGAAGGAAAAGAAAAGTAAAATAACTTCCCCTCTAATGAACAAAAAAACACACAGGGAAGCTACAATGTCAGATTTCACAAGTCAATACAGAGATGAAATCAAAGATGGAAAACACACTGGTGGACTCTAATAAACTTCTGCTGAGGACCCAGAACGTGCTAGACACTGCTAAGAACTAGATGAACACAACTGAGTCCAGCGCAGGCAGGCAGACAGTATCGGAGCTGGCACAGAGATACCTTCTATCCCTTTCCTGTGACAGCACAGAAACACACAAGTCACTGAAGCCCAAGACTCTGCCTGCCTGTTCTGATGCTAACGGTTCAGTCACGGAAAGCCTCCTTCCGGCATTTTATCATTTGTTTGTAATTATTAAAAACATGTTTCCTCATTCTCAAAAATTCTACTCAAAATAAAGCCAAGAGAACCAATATCTTACCCCAGAGACTTCCACTCCAGTTCATCTTCTCAGCACACACATTGTTAAGTGGCTCCATCTTGGCAACTTCGGCCTGATGCTGGGCAAAAGCAAGCTGACCAACACCAAAGGGAACCATGAAAAGGCTACCAACAAGGAAGATTATGCCTACTTACCCTAAAAACCACACTTCAAAGCATGTCTTCACCACTCATCCAAACCAGACTATTTAAAAATTTTTCACAGAAAAAAATACATATGATTTTTAAAGAGTGGCTCTTTTCAACTCACGGCAAAACACATTTAATAGGTAAAGAACTGACTACAATTGCCTTCTTTGTAAAATAATTATGAGGAGGAATTCTAGAAAACCTTTTTACTGAGAAGATTGTTTTAAAAATTAGTTCAAATATAGCTCATGTCATGCCCCAAAACATAACTATACATATTAAGGGCCTACTCACTCTCTTAAACAATTCATGACAAAATGGTGTTTTGCTTTGAATGATTTTCAGCACAAATGGCCAAGATGTCTTTTCTAAATCAAAGCCCTGGGGGAAATCACAGATAATTTTCAACCAAACTTTCTTCCTTCCTCTAATTTGTAAATAATTAGTTCTAGAAGCTACAGAACTTAGAGAGAAAGGTTAAAGAAATATCACAAAGATTTAATCAGACGAATTCACTGAAAATAGTTGGCTCCTTGACTCATCTTGCTAAAAATGTCTAAAATTTTTCTTCAATGATTATGCTAGTTTGACATGAACAATATGTCAATTTGTCAAGAAAAATAATGATTCTTCCAAATTTCAATATATAATGTGGTCCTGATTTTTAAAGAATAAAAATTTGGGAAAAGTTTATAAATACCTCACAACATCAACAGTGGTTATCTATAGGTGGTAAAAATTACAGACTTTATTTTTGGCCACTCCACACAACTTGCAGGATTCTTAGTTCCCCAAACTTGGATACCTGGCAGTGAGAACACCGAGTCCTAATCACTGGACTGCCAGGAAATTCCCTAGACAATTAAGAAAAAATTAAATTTCTCTGTATTTTTCTATCTTTTCTATATTCTCTGCTATAAATATACCATTCTTATAGTCATAAAAGAATCTAACTTTAGAAAACAGTATTTTGGCATCATTTCCAGCAAAGAATAAAAAAGACTTACCCCAAGTTACCAACATGAGAATTTTTCACGTCTCTACATAACTCTATTCTAATTTAGCTGTCCAGATGCCACACATCAGCAGAATGAAAATCAGGACTGCACATTTCCCTCCACTAACTTGGTCAAGGACTCAAAAAACCAGGGACATCTGAGCAGCTGCCAATTTCCTCACCAACACTCCAATCATTGCCTCACACCCTCACCCGAGGCAAGATTATACACTAGCTCTAAATAGCTTAGTCTTCTATTATGAAATAACACTTTAGAGTTTTAGAAACTTCTACTTATATATTACCTTATATAAATACATCCAATTCCATCCCAAACTGATGAGAAAACTGATGAATAAAACACGTCTCAACTGGGTGTACCAACGAACACAGGTCCAGAGCTCAGTAGCTACTAACACCACGATGCAGAGCAGACACAGAAGCACCTCGAAACAGAAACACCGAGAGTTACTGCCAAGCCATCCTCCCCATCAAAAAAGGCTGAGAGCAAAGAAAAAGAACTGGACTTGAATATACAAAATCATTTGTACCACTGTGCTGCATGTTCATCAACCCACTATCAGTGACTTAGTGTGAGCTCTCAACATAGTTACGGTGAATTTTTTAAACTATTTTAAAAAGTAGACTGTTAATCAGGTCCCCCTCATCCCATCTTACCATCAATACATTATACGGATCCACGCCAAAAAAATCTTCAAACCGCCACTTCCACGTTTCAAAATCATGAAGCTTAAAATTAATTAAAATATCACTTAGTGCATCATCCAAGGCACCTGACTTCCAATCCTCTCCACTGAGGAACTTCTGTATTTCTAGCAAGGTCTGTCTTTTAAGGATAATCTCGGCATCGTAATGCATGTCATCTTTGTTTTCATCAGGCTGAATTAAATTTGCCAAAAAAAAAAAAACAGAAAAGGAGAATTTTATCATTATTCAATGAAACATTAAGATAAAACCAACTTGGAACTAAATATATAATTAGTTCACGATATTTCCCAGGTATAAAATAAGAATAATAATATCTACCTGTCTGTCTCACAGGCCAACATGAAAACCAAAGATAATAAACATGAAAAACATTTCAAAAGTACAAAATTTTCTAATTTAAAATGCTTTTAAAATTATAAAACATTTCAAAATTATAAAACTCTATGCAAGTAACATACAGTACATTTTACTAAATTACAGTTGATTCCTGCTATCTGTAGTACTTACATTCTATAAAGTCACCTTGAACCAGTTAGCAAATACTGAACCATGGTTCCTAAAGGAAATATGGGCTTAGTTTCCTGCAACCATATTTTCATCAACCAATCAATTCATAAGCTTTTTATGTTACTACTTAAAGACACCTAATACACACTGTGGATCCACTAATACTGAGCCCATAGCCAATAGCATTGGGACTCATGACTGACTTAACTTATCTAACAAGGGTATTTTTCTCTAAGGCACATCTCAGCCTCCCTGTGTTTAGGAACGCTAGATAGCAAAACACTTGGGAGATTTTTAAACAGCAAAAGTTTAAAAATTAGAAAATAGCCTGAAAAGATAAAGAGATCACAAAATAACATGGGAGCTGAAAATAGCCTTGTTTCACCTCAACTGAAAGTGGGCTCATCAGGCAACTCAAATGTTTTGCCACTCTGCACATGTCTAAGAGTGATGCAAAAGCAGGAGTACTGATTCTGAGGTTACAAATAAAGTTTAGTATTCAAAATATTAAAAAATATGAATCTACGAATAATGAGGATAAACTATCATTATTTTATGATTCAGTTTAGGACTTTCCATTTGCTGACACAGCTTTCAAACAGCCTAAAATTTAGAGTGTACAAATAAGAAAAACAAAAAGGATCTCAAAAAGCAGCAAAATCTGGGTTTCCAAGAACATACATGACATTCACAACTATCTTTATTAGTGTGAGTACAGGTTAGCAAAATCTCTATAAACATTAACCAGTTAACATAAGAGAAAATTATCTTTTCTAACAGTAAATACTGATTTTTATACTACAAAGTAGGTATAAAATAAGAAAAACCCAAGTATCATGTAATATTACAAATCATCAGTAAGTATAAAAAAGTAGTCACTGATTAAATATTTCTAAAAAACCAAAAACTATTCCAAGCTTCTCCATCTTGAGTATTTTCTAGCCACACTTGTTTCCTCATCTATAAAACAGACTCTTTTCCACCTTGCATTCATTGTAAGACTCTAACTGAAGGGTATACATATGATTACATCTGCTTTTACAGCTCCAAAATAAGGTGGAATTATTACTCATTTAACACTCCCTTTTTTAAAGTTTTCTAGGTGTTTTGCTCCCTGAAGGGAAAACAATGACTCAAAAAAATGGAATCGTACCATTAATCATGAACAGTATGTCCATGCCATGTAATTCTATAAAGCAGCCGTTGCCACAATAAACAGCTAGGGGAAAAATCTTAAAACCCACTTTCCTTTTTCTCAATACATAATGATATTACATCATTTGAATAAGACAGTGTGGAAATGATAGAAAAGAAGTAAGGACTGGAATAGAATTTCCTTACCAAGTCATAAGTCTAAGTTTGCAACTGATCAGCAAAGTTCAAATAGCAAATTTAAAACACTATCCCTCTCCCCCAGCTCAGTTCGGTGGTACAGCAGTGCACAGAGTAAGTCCCCATGAACTGTAAGAAAGAGGAAGGGTCAGCGCTGCTCACTGCCTTCCACCACACCAGCAGCCTGCCACCTTCAGTCCTGCAGGACTGGGTTCTGGTAAAGGCGCGAGTCAGGCATTCTCTGTTGCAGCATAATGATGCTTTATCACTGTGAAATTAATACATAACAAAAATATCCACTACACTCGTTAGTATCACATCAAATACTCACAACTCCAAGCTTTTTGGTTTCAATCAAAATCTTATTTAAGTATCTCCTAAAAACTGGATTGCTTTGACTTTCATAGTCTTTTCTCTTTTGCTTTTCACATTCGTCAATCTGCAACCACAAAACAAATACATTAGTTAGTGTCAGAGTTTAATGTAAGGGTCAAGTTTCTAGCCTAGTGGCCCCATGGAGGTCAAAGTAAGGAGCTGGTTCTTTTCATCAAGCCTGCATTAAAATGCAGATCTGGCCTGCTTTCTGTGGGTTCTCTTTGCAAAAAGTAGGCAACAGAAGAGCACCAGGAGTCCCATACTGCACCAACTGGCAGTTTTCCTGCTGACTTTCAGCAGTTTTAAAGCTGAAGATCATGAAACAAGGAAGCAGAGATGTGGATAAGCAGAACCAATCTCCCCCTTCCTAATTCCAAAGTAATGATTTAAAGAAAGAAAGGAAAAAGGGAGAAAAAAATAGAAAGAGAGCACAGCCAAATAGAAACAGAGACAACATGAAGCTAGAAGATGAAGGACACAGCAAAGATTTTCTTGAATGTGTGTATTACTTTTTGGCCTTTTATTGATTTTTCCTGCCAACTATCAATCATGCCCTACCAAACGGCAGGAATATTTTGGCCACCTGAGGCAAAGAACTGACTCCTTGGAAAAGACCCTGATGCTGAGAAAGACTGAAGGCAGGAGAAGAAGCAGATGACAGAGGATGAGATGGTTGGATGGCATCATTGACTCAAAGGACATGAGTTTGAGCAATGAGTTGGTGATAGACAGGGAAGCCTTTTGTACTGCAGTCCATGGGGTCGCAAAGAGTTGGACACGACTGAGCAGATGTCCACACACAGCAGCCCGTCTGCACAGAATCCTTCATTAGGACAGACTTCCTCTGAACTCAAGTCTATAATCACCGCTAGTTTCTAAGTGAGGGCAGTGCACGTCCTAAGACATTTAGAACCTGCGATAAGCAACTTCCACTTATTACTTGAGTGTGAACCACAAGCTGAGTGGAGCACTGGAATGGGCTTCGGATGATAAACACAGACAGCAGCACACACAGACTCAGGACAGAAAGACACTCAAGAAGTCACAGGGCACTCCTCGGCTTTCAGGCAAGGTTTACAAACCTTAAATTTTTTAATTTCTTTTTAAGAGTAAAAAAAATTTTGTAAAACAAAGACTAAAGACTTCATTTAACTAATCATGTTTTTACAATGTCAGACCCAAAGTCACAAACAATGGAATGAAAAATTTCAGTAAAAGGACATTTCTCCATTTCCTACCATGCAGCCAAATTAGCTCTCTACACCACAAAACGCAGTTAAGACTGAAGCAAATTTTATCCAAGCATTTCTTTGCTAGCGCTCAGATGAGACAACATTCACATTTGGTAAGAACCACAAGCAGCTGCTTATAGACCTCACTGGGATACATCTGGATCTCAATTAGCAAGCTCTCCCAGCCTCTCAAGCTGGAACCCTCTCCCATTCACTCTAGCTCTTCCCTATCCTCAACCACCACAACTTGCCTACTTCACCAGAGAAACGCTGAGCACTTTTCTCTTCACCCCGTCAGCCTCACCATGAGCCTTCAGCGTTGCTGCACCTCTGCCATCCCCCCATCCCAGCCTCCTCCAGGCTGCCGCCAGCACCCTGCCTCAAAACCAGCAGAGGTGGGTTCTTGCAGCATAACCTGTGCTCAAACCAACCAACAGTCTTGACTTACTTCCCTTCTCAGACTACTGCAGCCACAGAAATAAAAGGACTGAATAAATGAAGTAAGAGTTACCACACACCAGATTATAATAATCCCTTATATTTGTAGGAACAACTGTTATGCTTACAAGCTAGCAGTAGAGACATTTCTTCATTTGCTATACTTGTCATGAGTTACTACAGCCCAGCATTGTGACAGGTGATAGAGCATCAAGAATTAATAAAATATTCTTTGTCCCAAGAAACATTCAGCCTGGTAAAGAAATAATTGCAACATAGTGAGATAAATGTTATTACAGGAAAATAAAACTACTATTTTTAAAAATTCAAGGCCAGAGTAAAGAGAAACCAAGGCTAGGGTAATTAAATAAAAAAATCATTTATATATTTGTAAATCATACTTTAGATAGAAACACAAGTAATGTTAGCAAAGATAGAAAACACAGAACAATTTAACACATCACAATACAAAAATCATGAATAAAAAAATCCTAACCTTATAAGTTAAAGAATCAAGTCTGTTGTAACATTCTGACAATTCATCAGCATATGATAAGTCAGGACTGACCTCTTCTTTCTCTGACATACCATATTTCCCCTAAAGCAAAGCAGAGAGAGGTTTTATTTCTTTATAGTTCAGTTGTAAAAATAATCTAGTTAAAAAATAATAATAATCTACAGTTAATGAAGACCAAAATTTTGACTCCATCATTTTATGGCTTTGCTTGTTATATTCTTCAACTGTATTAAACCACCAAAAAGGTAACAGCATCAAATTTATATACTAGCTAAGAACTAAAATCAAATGGGTTTGCTTTTGATCAGCTTTACATTCAAATTTGAAACAGAAATAAACAGGTGGAGTTGAAATCATCTTAGGCTAAGAGACAAGAAGATATTCTGCAGGGTCATTAATCACTGACACAGGACTCTTTCACAGCTCTGTGAAAAACAATAACAAATGTAGACTATTTCCATCACAGGACTGGTAAGGTATTATACACACATGGGTTTTTGTAAATACCTGAGATTTTCTCATTCTTCCTGAAGCAGCATCATAGTTAAGCATGTCTGTAGGATCAATCCAGTCATCATCATAAGCATAAGCAGTTATCAGCCACAGACATTCACAGAGGAGCAGAGAACACAGCATCCTGTGTGAACGCTACAAAAATTAGCACATATATTGAAGTATATGATAACTTTTAATAAAAACAACCTACTTATAGTGTTAAGATAATGCTTTCTTAATAACTGAAATAAAAATACTTAGTAAAATGGTATTTGTATATAAACACATACATACATACACACATAGTCTCATTGAGACTATACATATATTTTTTTTTATAAATGATTCAGCAATTCCATTCCTAGATATATACCCAAGAGAAGTGAAAATGTATGTCAATACAAAAACCTGTACACCAACGTTTACAGTTGCATGATTCACAACAGGCAAAACAGAGAAACAACCCAAATGTTCATAAGCTAATGACCATCACACAGTGGAATATTATTAGGCCATAAAAAGGAATGAAGTATTGATCCATGCTACAGCATGGGTGAGTCTTGAAAACCTTGTTGTTTAGTCGCTAAGTCATATCCAACTCTTTGTGACCCTATGGACTGTAGCTGGCCAAGCTCCACTGAGGACATGGAGTGGGTTGTTATTTCCTTCTCCAAGGAATCTTACCCACCCAGAGATCCAACCCCACACCTCCTGAATTAACAGGTGGGTTCTTTACTGCTGAGACCCCATCACGCCATGTGAAAAAAGCCAGTCACCAAAAACCATGTATTATGATTCCATTGATATGAGCTGTCCAGAATAGGAAAGTCTACAGAGAATGGTAGGTGTACAGACCGAGGATATAAGAGACAGAGGGGTGGTAGTTAAATGGTACAGAGTTTTTTTTTCATTGAAGTATAGGTGACTTACAATGTTGTGTTAGTTTCTGCTGTATAGCAAAGTGATTCAGTTACAGATACGTACACATCCCATTTTATATTCTTTTCCATTATGGTTTATCACAGGATATTGAATATAGTTCCCTGTGCTATACAGCAGAACCTTGTTATGTATCCATTCTACATATTAATATAATAGTTTGCCTCTGCTCACCCCAAACTCCCAACCCATCCCTCCCCCAACTCCCTACCCCTTGGCAACCACAAGTCTGCCCTCTATATCTGTGAGTTGTTACAGGGTTTCCTTTTGAGGTGATGAAAAGTGATCTACAATTAACTGTGGAAATGGTTGTACATTATCCGTGAATATCCCAAAAAACTGAACTGTACAATTTAAATGGATGAATTGTACAGTATGTGAATAATTTCTCAGTAAAGCTGTGCGAAATGGGAAACTTAAAAGGTGCAAAATTAAGATTCAAATGAGGTGACTAAACTCTCAATCAGAGAAAATAGCTTGCTTCATCTAAGCCTCTGCATAAACACTGTCAAAACTGTTTCAACACACTATCTCCTCTATCCAACACTGTCCAATACAGCAGCCATTAGCCACACGTGGCTATTTAAATTAAAATTACACTGCAAATTATTTCCTTAATCTCACTAGCTGCATTTCAAGTGCTCAATTGCCACATATGGCTAGTGGCTTCCAAAATGGACAGTGCAGATACAGAACATTACCATCACTGCAGAATGTTCTGTCAAACCTCTGCGAATAAGGATCAGGTAAGGGAGTTCCAAGATGAGAATGCCCTGGGCCCTGCCCAGTAATGGCTTACAGTGTGGCTGTAGGAATAAAAGTCACTTCAGGCTGAAGCAAACACTTTGTGTTCTGGGTGTGCTGTTTCTTCTTCTAGCATAACACACGCTGAAATTAACCACTTACTGGTCAGTCTCGTCCCGTGCCACAAAGGCTCTCAATCCTGCATGAGAATCACCTGGGAAACTTCTAAAATTTCCAATCTTATGGCCACCTCCCAAGTCAACTTAATCAGAATCTCTAGGTGAGGAACCACTGTCAACTACAAACTGGCACTGGCCTGTCAACTACACACACACACTTGCCAAGAGCACTTGCCAGGGACTGAAAAACAACAGGGGTGTTTGCCATCTGCCTCTGCAAAGACTGAACCCCGTGGGGCTGCAGCTGCAGGCCTTCAACACCCCTGAGGGGAACTCAGCGCAGAGAACGAGGCGCTCTGAGCTCCAGGGAAACCGGTAGAAGAGCTCTTTAGACAGATCTTTTTGGGAACTGTTTTCATGATCCCAATCCTTGCATCTCCTCATACCTAGAAAAGCACTAAATCCACTCATGGAGACATCAGCTCCTTGTGACTAGCAGAAAACCATTTGTAAAGTAAGCACCTGAATGCACTGAACTCCCCCTTCATCAAAATCATATATTTACCTTCCCCTGGGCGCTTCCCTGGTGCCTCAGATGGTAAAGAATCTGCCTGCAATGCAGGAGACCCAGGTTCGATCCCCGGGTCGGGAAGATCCCCTGGAGAAGGGAATGGCAACCCACTCCAGTATTCCTGCCTGGAGAACCCCATGGACAGAGGAGCCTGGAGGGCAGTCTCTCAGAGCTACCTGAGGCGCTGTCTCCTGGCTGCAGTCCTCATTTTGTCCTAAATAAACCTTAACTCGCAACTCTCACGTTGTGCATCTTTTTAGTCAAAACCAGGTGAAGGGATTTTCAAAGCTCCCCTGCTGGTTCCGTCACACAGTGAAGGTAGAAAACCACAGCACTATAACGTGAAATTTTCCAGAGAATGTTAACTCCTTACTCAAGTCTGAATTCACCTTCCTAATGCCCTCTCTGGAGAAGGCAACGGCACCCCACTCCAGTACTCTTGCCTGGAAAATCCCATGGACGGAGGAGCCTGGTAGGCTGCAGTCCGTGGGGTCGCTGAGAGTCGGACACGACTGAGCAACTTCATTTTCATTTTTCACTTTCATGCACTGGAGAAGGAAATGGCAACCCACTCCATTGTTCTTGCCTGGAGAATCCCAGGGACGGGGGAGCCTGGTGGGCTGCCATCTAGGGGGTCGCACAGAGTCGGACACAACTGAAGTGACTTAGCAGCAGCAATGCCCTCTCCTCCATCGTGCCCCACCCCTCTCCAAACCCAACACCCTGCCCAGTGGCCAGCAAGCGAAAGACACTCAGTAATGTAAGCAGCAAGTGCAAACAATCAAGGCCTCAGCAGCGATTCAAAGAGCTTCAAGGGCTGAAAGGATGAAACAGCACATCTGACTGGGAGCAACTGGGAAGATTTCACGGAGGAATGGGTACGGGAAATAGACTTTGAAGCATGGGCAACATTCTAAGATTGCGAGACATGGGAGGCAGAAAGCAACATGTTCGTCTCAGAACCTGGAAACATGAGGATGCACATAGTGGAACGCAGAGCTGGAGAGGTGGGCTGCGATGACTCTGCCAAAGTAAAAAGCTTATAACTAACTTTACTTGCTAACAAGTTTTCAAGGGGGATGGTAACTATATTTGGGGAAGATGAAACCAGAGTTAAATGTACACTCAGTTCAAAAGGTGGCTGAAGTAGAAAAGGATGTTGATCTGAAAGAGTGGTGGCAATGAGACCAGAAAGAACCCACCCGACACATTTTAAAGATTAATTCTACAGACCCTGGCAGCTGAATGCACATTAGAAGGAAAAAAGGAGAACGATGACAGACAGGACTCTTAAGATTTCAAGGCCCACCATCAATAAAAACAGTGATACCATTAACTTAAAGAAACTGAGAATAAGAATACGGCCTGGGGAAAAGTTCATCATTCCTTTGTTCAACATTTACAAAATACCTGCTGGATTCTGCGCACTGTCGTGATGGGGCTAACAGGAAACTAGATCAGTCAGGTCGTCTTTAAGAAACTTACATTCTAGCGGGGGATGACAATAAATGGACAAAAAAGTAATTTCAGATAGTGATAAGTCCTATAAGGAAAACAACACAAGACAAAGGTGTATATGGCCTGGCCCACCCTATACCAGGATCAGCGGCCTCTACTACTTTGGAGCAATTGCTTTTGAGGACCCTCCCATGGAACTCAGCCACCACGCTGTGAAAAGGTTAAGTCACCAGGAGACCCCACGTGCAGGGGCACACTGATCTCCCAATTGGCAGCCAACATCAACCACCAGTCATGTAGATGAGTCCTCTTGGTGGATCCAGTCCAATCCCTTGGTAACTGACTTGGTGATCTGCCACCATCACGTGGGAAAAAATGACTACCCAGCTGAGTCCAATAGAGGCCCATAAGCCACAGTATCATGAGATGAGAAAACGGTTGTTTAAAGCCTCTAAACTTTGGGGTGGTCTGTTACACAGTGGTACATAACCACAATATTAGGCAGAAAAATAATAAACTAACTGTAGAAAAATTTGGGAAAAGAAAATTCAGAGAGAGGAGACAGCAAGCATAAAGGCCCAGGTAGGGATTATGTTTGAAACATTCAAAGAATGGGCAAGAAGGCTAGATCAACTGTTTTTACACCATGAGGTTGTGCTATCCACATTAACCCAGAAGTGCACTGCAGAAACTGCTGGTAAATTGGATGAGAAAAGATTCAGGAGGATGTCAAGGTTTGTGAACTATGTCTTGTGAATGAGCTGGAGGGGACAAGAGGAATAGGCCATAGTAAGGAGTATGGTTTTTACTTAAGTGTAACAGGAAGTCAGCCACTAGAGAGTTTTAAGCACAGAAATGATAGAATCGGGATTACATTCTAAAACCACTGGGGCTGCTACATGGAAGCTGAAACAGAAGGGCAGAAGCAGGAAACTAGAAAGAAGACACGCGGCAAAGCCCAGCTGACAGGCCACCAGGCACATTGCTTCTGCTTTCCAAACACATGGTAACAAGTGGTATCTTCTAGTAAGTATGTGACAATTAAGTCCTGGTCAGCACAACAGCCGTGGGAGAAATATGCACCACATCCACGAAAGCCTCCCTGCTTGAACTTCCATCAGCTGCATCCCCACCAGGGAATGGGGAGGACGCTGAGCCCAGAGGAGGGGAGCCTGACTATGGAAGGAGCTGGGACCCTAAACAACCACATGCAAGGCCACCTATTAAGTGGGAACATGTTTTTTGACTTTCATGTGAATGAAAATTAATTTATTTTAGGGTAAGTCCTAAGATTTGGGGGGTTGGTTTTTTTACACCATCTTGTGCTAACTGTAATTAATATAGAAATGCAGTGCAGAAATTCTGGTAAATTGGATGTAAGAAGTAAGGACAAGAAAAGATTCAGGATAATGTTAAGGTTTGTGACCAGAGCAACTGGGAGAAGGGAAAAGACTGAAGGACACTCAGGTGGGCAGACAAGTTCTGATATATCAAGAGTTCTGCTTCGGACACAGTACATTTCAAATGTTTACTGATATCCACATAGAGATGTCCCATACACAGTATGGAGGTAAGGAGAGAAGTGGGTCTACAGAAATACAGTTGAGAGCCTTCAAGATGTAGATAAGCTATTTCAAATCCTAAAAGATGATGCTGTTAAAGTGCCACACTCAATATGCCAGGAAATTTGGAAAACTCAGCAGTGGCCACAGGACTGGAAAAGGTCAGTTTACGTTCCAATCCCAAAGAAGGGCAATGCCAAAGAATGTTCAAACTACCACACAGTTGCACTCATTTCACATGCTAGCAAGGTAATGTTCAAAATCCTTCAAGTCAGGCTTTAACAGTACATGAATTGAGAACTTCCAGATGTACAAACTGGATTTAGGAAGGCAGAGAAACCAGAGATCAAACTGCCAACATCCATCGAATCACAGAAAAAGAGAATTCCAGAAAAACATCTACTTCTGTTTCACTGACTATGTTAAAGCCTCTGACTGTGTGGATCACAACAAACTGTGGAAAATTTTTAGAGATGGGAATACCAGACACCTTACCTGCCTCCTGAGAAACCCACATGCAGGCCAAGAAGCAACACTGAATGGAGAGTAACATGGAAACATACATTACCACGTGTAAGACAGCCAGCCAAAGGGAATTTGCTGTAAGACCCAGGAAGCTCAAACGTGGGCTCTGGAACAACCGAGAGGAGTGGGATGGGGCGGGAGGAGACACACGCATACCTGTGGCTGATTAATGCTGGTGTTTGGCAGAAACCAACACAATACTATGAAGCGATTATCTTTCAATTAAAAATAAACTAAAAAAAAAAAAAAAAAAGAACTGGACATGGAACAACAGACTGGTTCAAAATTGGGAAAGGAGGACATCAAGGCTGTATGTTGTCACTCTGCTTATTTCACTTATAAGCAGAGTACATCATGCGAAATGCCAGGCTGCATGAAGCTCAGGCTGAAATCAAGACTGCCAGGAGAAATATCAATAACCTCAGATATGCAGATGACGCCACCCTAACGGCAGAAAGTGAAAAGGAACTAAAGAGCCTCTTGATGAAAGTGAAAAAGCTGGCTTAAAACTCAACAGGCGAAAAATGAAATCTCAACAGGCGAAAAATGAAATCACGGCATTTGGTCCCATGACTTCAAGGCAAATAGATGGGGAAACAATGGAAACAGTGAGAGGCTTTATTTTGGGGGGCCCCCAAATCACTGCAGATGGTGACTGCAGCCATGAAATTAAAAGACGCTTGCTCCTTGGAAGAAAAGCTATGACTAACCTAGAGAGCTTATTAAAAAGCAGAGACATTACTTTGCCAACAAAGGTCCGTCTAGGCAAAGCTATGGTTTTTCCAATAGTTATATATGGATGTGAGACCAGGAACATAAAGAAGGCTGATCGCCGAAGAATTGATGCTTTCGAACTATGGTGCTGGAGGAGACTCTTGAGAGTCCCTTGAACAGCAAGGAGATCAAAGCAGTCAATCCTAAAGGAAACCAACCCTGAATATTCATTGGAAAGGCTGATGCTGAAGCTGAAGTTCCAATACTTTGGCCACCTGATGTGAAGAGCTGATTCACTGGAAAAGACCCTGATGCTGAGAAAGATTGAGGGCAGGAGGAGAAGGGGACGACACAGGGTGAGGTGGTTGGATGGCATCATCGACTCAATGGACATGAGTTTGAGCAAGCTCCGGGAGTTGGTAATGAACAGGGAAGCCTGGCATGCTGTCTGTAGTACATGGTCGCAGAGTCAGACACAACTGAGCAACTGAACAACAAAGATGTAGATGAGGTGGATAAACCATGGACTGGCTAAGAGCACCACAAGATCTAATATGAAGATAAAAGACTGAGACCTGGAGCATGCCAACACTCGGAGGTTGGAGAGAACAGGGGATGCTAACAAGAGATGATGTCAATAAGCACCAGTGAGGTAGGAGGAAGACCAGAAGAGGCTGTTATTCCAGAAGCCAAATGAAGAAAGATGGGAACAGATAACTGTATCAAACGCTGCTGAAAGATCAAGTGATCAGAGGACAACAAAATGACCACTGGATTTGGTACAGCAGTCTAGGAGTTAGAAAGGAAACGTTCAGGTAAAGGATTTAGGTCAGGATGACATAGTGACTCCATGTTCCAAAGCACTCCCCAGACTCCCACTTCTGGCCAAGATGGAGTAACAGGGACCAGATTTACCTTCCTGCCTCAACAACCAGGAAAGAACACTGCACAAAGCATACGAAATGGTTTTAAAGACACTGAACACCAAGCAAGAATGGTGATCCTTGAAAGACAGGAAACAAACATGGATAACCCTTCCACTGCCCCAGCTGACTGTCTTGAGAGTCTCCAGACCACAGGCACCCAGAGAGGGAATTCAGGCAGAATTCAGGCCGCTGGGCTCCTTGAGGAGATTTGAGTTGAGTTTGGAGAAACCAAGGGAGCTGGAGATAAGAGGGAAAATCTGCATAGAGACAGACCTCCAGAGGTCTGCAGAGGGTCCCTGCAACACAGTAAAGAATATCTGATCTCTGTTCCCAGTTCCTTCAAAACCCTCAAGTTCTCCCAACTGACAGGACCGTGTTATGCTAATGAGGTGACTCGTGGTAGGCTCCTAGATAGTTTCAGGTTGGGGACTGTTCACCAGAAAAACCAAGCAGGACTTCCCTGGTGCTCCAGGGGCTGAGAACCTGTCTGCCAATTCGGGGGACATGGGTTCAATCCCTGCTTCGGGAAGATTCCACATGCCAAGGGGCACCTGGGCCCGTGTGCCGCAACTACTGAGCCCGAGCACCTTAGAGCCTGCGTTCCGCAACAAGGAGCCACTGCAATGAGAAGCCTGCACACCCAAACTAAAGAAAACCCGCACACAAAAGGGAATACCCAGCAGAGCCAAAAGCAATTAATTAACAAACAAAAAAGACCAAGCACATGATTAGAGGACTGAACTTGTTCAGTCATCCAACCTCTGGGGATGAGAGGGCCACTGGAGATTGAGTTCAGTCAGGTGGCCAATGAATCAATCATGCCTACGGAAAGAAACCTGATTAAAAAAAACTCTGGACTTTGGCTTATCTCCTCCTGTAAGAGCACCAAAATGGCAACTAGATGTTGAACAACCATTGACAGGAGGATGCTGGAACCCACCAAAAAAAAGATACCCCACATCCAAAGACAAAAAAGCCGCAGAAAGATGGTAGGAGGGGCACAATCACGATAAAAATCAAACCCCATACCCACTGGGTGGGTGACCCACAAACTGGAGAACAATAATACCAAAGAAGTTCTAACACTGTTGTGAAGGTTCTGAATCCCACACCAGATTTCCCAGCCTGGGGATCCAACAAAGAGACTGAGAATCCCCAGGGAATCTGTCTGTGAAGCCCAGCAGGATTTGATTATAGGACTTCCATAGGACTAGAGGAAACAGAAACTCCAGTCTTGGCAGACACACACAAAATTGTACATGCACTAAGACCCAGAGCAGAGGAGCAGTGACCCCACAGGAGACTGAACCAAAACTCCCTGCTAGTGTTGGAGGGTCTCCTGTGGAGGCACAGGTTGGCAGGGTCTGACCACAGGGACGGGGGCGCTGGCAGTAGTGGTCCTGGAAGGTCCCCCTTGGCATAATTCCTCTTGAAGGTTGCCATTAACCCTACCATAGAGCCCACAGACCCCAGGGCTAGGCTGCCACAGGCCAAACTAACAGGGAGGGAGCGTAACCCCACCCATCAGCAGATAATCGGAGTAAGCTTTACTGAGCAAGGCCATGCACACCAGAGCAAGACCCAGTTTCCCCCACAGCCAGTCCCCCCCATCGGGAAGCTTATCCAAGCCTCTTAGCCTCATCCATCAGAGGGCAGACAGGAGGAGCAAGAAGAACCACAATCCCACAGGAGCTGGAACAAAAATCACATTACACAAAGTTAATTAGAGTGTTAAAACAGAAAGTTATGTCCCAGATGAAGGGACAAGATAAAACCCCGGAAAAGAAACTAAATGAAGTGGAGACAGGCAACTTTTCAGAAAAAGAATTCAGAATAATGATAGTGAAGATGATCCAGGAGCTCAGGAAAACAATGAAGAAGATGCAAGAAATGTTTACCAAAGACCTTGAAGAACTAAAAAACAACAAACAGATGAATAACACATTAGAAGAAATTAACAGCAGAATAACTGAGGCAGAAGAATGGATAAATGAACTGGAGGACAGAATGATGGAAATCACTGCCACAGAACAGAATATAGAAAAAAGAATGGAAAAAAAAAAAAAAAGGAAGACAGCATAACAGACCTCTGGGACAACATAAAACGCACCAACATTTGCACTATAGGGGTCCCAGAAGGAGAAGAGAGAGAGAGAGGACCTGAGAAAATATTTGAAGAGATAATAGATAAAAACTTCCCTAACACGGGAAAGAAAATAGTCAATCAAGTCCGAGAAGCACAGAGTCTCAAGCAGGACAAACCTAAGGAGGAACACACTGACACCCACAGTAATCAAACTGACAAAAATTAAAGACAAAGATAAAATATTAACAAGGAAAAACAACAAATAACATACAAGAGAATGCCCATAACGTTATCAGTTGATTTCTCAACAGAAACTCCACAAGCCAGAAGGGAATGGCATGATATATTGAAAGTGATGAACAGGACGAACCTACAGCCAAGGATACTCTATGCAGCAAGACTCTCCTTTAGATTTGATGGAGAAATCAAAAGTTTTCCAGACAAGCAAAAGTGAAGAGAATTCAGTACCACGAAAGCAGCTTTCCAACAAAAGCTAAGGGAACTTCTTCAGACAGGAAACCCAACAGGAGGGAAAGACTTAGAGAAAATAAACCCAAAACAATCAAGAAAATGGTAACAGGATCATACATATCAATCATTACCTTAAATGTAAATGGACTAAATGTACCAACCAAAAGACATAGACTGGCTGGGCAGATGAAAACATGTACACATATGCATTTCCACTTACCACTGCACTCTGCTTGACTCACCAAATTGTATGTAATTATTTTACACTGGGCTTCTCTGGTGGTAGATGGTAAAGAATCCGCACGCAATGCAGGAGATCTGGGTTCAATCCCTGGGTTGGGAAGATTCCCCTGGAGGAGGGCATGGCAACCCACCCCAGTATTCTTGCCTGGACAGAGGAGCTTGGCAGGCTCCAGTCGAAAAGAGTTGGATACAACTGAGTGACGAAGCACAGCACGTGTTCCCATTATGGCTTGCAATTGTAATTATCTTTTTTTTGGTCTGGCTATTGATTGTGAAAACAGATAAACATCTTTTACTATTGTGATTATGTAACTCAATACCACTGTATCATGATTGGTCAACAGGAAAATAATAGAATTCTGTATCACCAAAACTACCATTTAATAGAAAAACCTTTAATCACTTTTTAAAATCCTGATGCATAGCAGAATTATCTTGAAATTTTTTGAAAAATACAAATGCTCAGGTATTGCCTTTTTTTTTTCCCTCCAGAGCTCCAGATATGTTTTAAACTAGAAACCATGTTTATTTTAAAAACAACTGGACCATATGATGATCTTTTACTTTTATCTCGTTTCACTTTCTCTATTTTATATTCAGTGCTCCCATTTCATTTAGCTTATGTTTTCCAATTTCTCCATCTTTTTTTTTATGTTCTTTTTCAAGACTTTATCAAGCATAGAAAAGTTTTTGTATTTATATACAGTATAGCATAATATATGTATATTATACTATATGTAATAATATATATTATATATTATAAATATATATTATAATACATGTAATATATAAGTATATTACATTAATATATATTATATAAAAGTAATATATTATATGTATAATATACATAATATATGTATGTTATACTATACTATAATAAATAGTATGTATAATATATATATTTTAGAAAATTTATTAATTTTGCCTAACTAAAAAATTTATGACATTTTGATTCTACTCATTTGACTCACTATGAATAGAATGCTAGATTTCTAATTTAAAAAAATAGATATGCAACAAGGGTTTACTGTATAGCACAGGGACCTATAGTGAATATCTCGTAATAATCTATAATGGAAAACAATCTGAAAAATAACATATGTGTGTATGTGTGACTGAATCCCCACGCGGGGCACCTGAAACACTGTAAGTCATCTATATGTCAATAACATGTATCTATTCAGGAAAAAAACCACTCCAGACACTGCAGCTCAGAGACGCATCCTGGCTGGTGACGCACTGATGTGCTGAGATGGTGAAACGCCTGGACTCCACGAGGACACAGGCGCTCTGCATTCTCCCCAGCAGACTCGCCCTACCTGTCTCTTCATTTGGCCGATCTTCGTCTATATTCTTTATAAGGTAACCATTAACTGTAGTGCTTTCAGTCATTTTAGTGAATTATCCAATCTGATGGGGTTGTGGGAACCACCCAATCTATAGTTAGTTGGTCAAAAGTACAGGTGGCCTCTAAGACATGCATCTTATGTGGGGAAAGTCTTACAACCTTATCTTGCGGGGTGGACACTAACTCTGGATAGGCAGTGTCAGAACTAAACTGGCGACACCCAGTCTCAGAGAATTGGTATCAAAACAGACCCCTTTGAGTATTCAGCACAGTGCTGACCGATGCACGCATAGGAGGAAAGCACCTGAGGCCTGAGAGAGAACCACGGAAAGAACTCAGTGCAAAAATAAAGAATAAAAAGAAATAAGCAAACATGTAACAGGGAAGATGATAAAACCAAAACTTGGTTCTTTGAAATGACAAATAAAACTGATAGCCCTATATATAATAAGATTAACGAAGAAAAAGAGAAGGCGCCCAAAACCAGTATCAAAGAATGAAAACTCATTCATGATTAACATAAAACATTTAGCAAACCAAGAATAAAAGGGAACTTTGTCAGAGTACTATAGCAAGCACTACACTTGGTAAATATTGAGACCCTTCCTTCTAAGATCAGGAATGAGACAAGGGAAAAGGTGCTGGGAGGCATCTAGGACACTGGCAATGTTCTACTCCTTAACCTGTAATTACATCGGTGCTTGCTTTTTAGTAACTTGCTAAGGTGAACATTTGTATTTTACACACTTTTCTGTATGTATGTCTATTTCACATTTTACAAAAGGTTTTTTTTTCCCCACTATGGGAAAGACTAATTAAGCTACTATTATGACCTAAACTATATCCCTCCATCCAAATTCATATGTTGAAGTCCTAACTCCCAGTTCCTCAGAACATTTGAAGGCAGGATCTCTAAACAGGTGATTAAGTTAAAATGGGGTCATTAGCATGGGCCCTACTCCACTATGACCTGCGTCCTTATAGGAGGAAATCTGGACACAGGCAGGTCCGAGGGAGAATGACATGAAGACACAGGAGAAGACGGCCAGCTGCAAGCCAGAGAGACTACAGGAAACCCACTCTGCCGACACCGTGACCTTGGATTTGTAGCCTCCAAAACTGAGAAAAACTTCTGTTGTCTAAGCTGCCCAGTCTGGGGTACTCTGTCATGGTAGCCCTAGCAAACTAACACAAATTTCTTCAGACATAAAAAAAACTAACAAAGTCAACAACCCACAGACTCTGGATATGTTAAAGAAGTTTAACCGCAATGAAGAAAGGTATGTCTAAAAGAACCAAGGAGTACGGGGACTAATCAAGTATACTGATAAATTTAATAAACAACTGAGAGTTTTTTGAAAAAAACTAACTTTTTATGTTTAAAAATGTGAAGTCAAAACACTAGATAACAATAATGATGGGAAAGGCATCCTAAGATCCCTCTCACGCTCCAGAGATACTTAGAAATACAGGGTAACTGTATACTTTATTTGGGAAAAAAAGAGTTACGCTAAGGAATAAAGCCTTGAGAAGATTCAAATATAAAAGAGGAGACTCAAGACTAATGAGAGTAATGGAAGGCAAGCCAAAAACATGCCAAGTGTAGAAACCAAAAGGGGCTTAATCTGAAAGAGGTGTTAGTCACTTAAATAGTCCAGAGAAGCTGAGAAAAATAAAGTCTGAAAAAAAATCACTGGATTGGTTAATCAGCTGGTCATCTGTGAAATGACTTTCATAAAATGATCAAGAGCCTAATTCTAAGCAGTTGAGAACTAAGTAGGTGAAGAGAGAACTGGCTGTGGTTGCCGAGGGGGTGGGAGAGGGATGGAATGGGAGTTTGGGGTTAGCAGATGCAAGCTGCTATATCTGAAATGGACAAACAACAAGGTCCTACTCTACCGCACAGAGAGCTATATTCAGTATCCTATGATAAACCATAATGGAAAAGAAAAAAGAATGTATATATATACATGTATAACTGAATCACTCTTCTGTAGAGCAGAAATCAACACAACAATGTAAATCAACCATTTTCAATGAAAATAAAAGAACTAAGGAATTCCCTGGTAGTCCAGTGATTAGAACTCTGCACTTTCATTGCCATGGGCCAGGGATAAATCCCTGGTTAAGGAACTCCTGCTGCTGCTGCTAAGTCGCTTCAGTTGTGTCCAACTCTGTGCGACCCCACAGACGGAAGCCCACCAGGCTCCCACATCCCTGGGATTCTCCAGGCAAGAATACTGGAGTGGGTTGCCATGTCCTCCTCTAGGGGATCTTCCCAACCTAGGAAATGAACCCAGGTCCTCCTACATTGCAGGGAGATTCTTTACCATCTCACCCAAAGTGTTAAGGAAAAGTACCTTATGTTGGTTTAGTTCAGTGGTGCTACCTGTGATTCTACTATTTGTCAGTAATTAGTCTCTCTCCCCTAGTTTTTATTTTTTTAATCATTTTTTTCATCTGTCTTTGAGGCTAATATCAAAGTTGTTAAATAATAGTAGCAAGTATTTGATTATGTGCCAAAACCGGTTACATTCATTCATTTAATCCTCACAAGAACTCTTAAAAGTAGTACTATTGTTATCTTCATTTTACAGATTAGAAAAATAAGTAACTTGCCCAAGGCCACTCAGCTGTTATGCGGTCCAACCCAGACCATACAGTCCAAGGAATTCTCCAGGCCAGAATACTGGAGTGGGTAGCCTTTCCTTTCTCCAGGGGATCTTCCCAACCCAGAAATCAAACCCAGGTCTCCCCCACTGCAGGAGGATTCTTTACCAACTGAGCTATCAGGGAAGCCCACCAAACCAGACTGGCTCGACCTAAAAACTGCCTCTCCAGGGCAAGATGCCAAAGGTCCTGAGGGGCTATTCTGAGAAGGCGGAGAGGAACTGCGGGATCCCGTCTCTACAAAGTGGGAAATGCAGAGAGTGGGCTGTAACAGGCGATACTAGACTAGGCAGCTACCAACAAAGAGATCTCCAAAGAGACTGCCAGCCACTAAGTGGAAATCGGCATAAAAAAGGCGCATCTGATTTCAACGAGTTTACACGTGAAATGAGTAAGAAAATTAACTTGGATATTAAAGTCAACTGAAGGGCATAGAAATCAGGGGGTTGCAATTTAGTTCGCGTGCGTTTGTGTAGTTTCCTGGAGCCGTGATTCTCAAACTTGAGAGCATTTCTAACAGTTCTTAGATGAGGACGACGACGATAATAATGATGAGAAAGCTAGTCTGGGGACCACACCTTCATAACCACCATCAGAGTGAAAAATGTCATTGTTTTTCACCACCCACTCATAAATATTCATCTCTAATTTTAACATTCAAATTAATTTGGAGTTTTTGAAAACTACAACCAAATCCGAGCCATTCTGCTGACGGTATTCGTTCGGATTATTTTTCAAGTTTTCAGAGATAACTGAAGCCAACAAAAGTCAACGTTTGCTCGCGGCTCAACGTTCTGCGCGTCTTGCCCCCTTTCCCGAGGACGCTCTTCGAAGCGCGTAAAGTGAGAGCAACCGCGCGGCAGCCAGAGTTAAGGCCGCCAACTGGCCGGTAAGATAAGGGGGCAGGTCGCTCGCCCACCCCGGTCGACGCCGCGCTCCGAAGTTCCCCGCAGGCCCCGACAGCGCCCCTGGCCTCGCCTGTGCCGCCGCCCGCAGAACCCGCCCGCTGCACAAACGCAACCGACCTCGCGGACTCACGTCTCGGGTCGCCCGCCTGCCTCTCCGGGAAGACAGACTCCAGCCTTGGCAGCTGTTGAAGATGGCCAGCCGCCCCGCAAGCCGCCGAGCACTTCAGCTGCGGGCCTGCCTAGAGCGCGTCCTCATCGATTCGCTCGGCCGGCGGCTGTATGGCCTTCCCGGACGCGCGGCTGATTAGCCCGTTAAGGGGGCGGGGCCAGCCTCCGTCGGCCTGTTTTAGGCCTCAGTTTCTTTAAGACTTCCCTGGCGGCTCAGATGGTAAAGCGTCTGCCTACAATGCAGGAGACCCAGGTTCAATCCCTGGGTCGGGAAGATCTCCTGGAGAAGGACATGGCAACCCACTCCAGTATTCTTGCCTGGAAAATCCCATGGAAGGAGGAGCCTGGTAGACTACAGTCCATGGGGTCGCAAAGAGTCGGACACGACTGAGCGACTTTTATCCTCATAAGCTGAACTCTGCAAGTGAGATATTATTTCGAAGCCAAATGTATTAAACGGGTACAAAGCGCATTTTCTTATCGATTTATTTTCTCTAAGTTCTCGAATACTTAACATTTGCAATAAAACCCATAAATCTTTTCTGAGCATAATTTTTTTTAATGGGGCATAATTAATGACAACAGTAGTCCTGCAGTATTGGATCCTAGGGAGGGATTGGGGAGTGCACGCTTTGTGGTAATTGGAAATAGTAAGTTTTGCTTTGATTTTGTCCTTAAGTACTGGCCTTGCAGGTTCAGAAAATTCTCCAAAGAGGAAATAATGAATTTTACACATTAGGAGGAATGAGAGGTGTACATAAATTATTGGCAGCAAATTTCAAAGTATGTTAAAATTTGGCATATTATGTAGTACACTTGAGTGTGCATGTTGTTTTTCACAATTTTTTTTAAACTAAAATACACCTGACACAAAATTTATCATCTTAACCATTTTTAAGAGTAGAGTTGTCATTAAGGAAATTTATATTGTTGTGCAAGTATAACCACCACCCATCTCCATACATCTTTTCATCCTGCAAAACTGAAACTCTGTGCACTTTTTAAAATTATTTCCTCTTTGCCCAGGGCAACCACCAAAGATACTCATCTCTATGAATTTGTCTACTCCAGGTACCTTGAGTGGAATCATACAATATTTGTCTTTCTGTGACTGGCCTATTTCACTTAGCATAATATCCTCAAGGATCAACCATGTTATAACATGTATCAAAATGTCCTTCCTTTTTAAAGGCTGACATTATTCCATTGTATTGTATACCACAGCTTATTTATCTGTTGGACTCCAGTTTCTTTCACCTTTTGGCTCTTGTGAGTCATGCTGCTATGAACATCAATGAACAGTATCTCTTTGTGATCCTGATTTCAATTATTTTGACCATATATACCTATAAGTGGGGTTGCTGGATCAAACAGTAATTCTGTTTTTCATTTTTTGAGGAACCACCATACTGTTTTCCACAACTGCCGCACCATTTTGTATTCCCTTCAACAGTGCACAAGAGTTCCAGTTTCTCCACATCCTACTTGTTTTTGTTTTTTGGCCACACTGCGTAGCATGTGTGATCTTAGTTCCCGCACCAGGGATCAAACCTGCACCCCCTGCATTGGGAGCACAGTCTTAACCACTGAACCACCAGGGAAGTCCCTGTTTGTTTGTTTGTTTGTTTGTTTTTTTGATAATGGCTCTCCTACGGTGTGAAGCGGTTTTCAATTGCATTTCCCTAATTAGTGAGAGTATCTTTTCACGTGCTTATTAGCCATTTATCTGTCATCTTTGAAGAAATGTCTGTTCAAGTCTTTTGCCCATTTAATTAGATTTTTGATAGGAGATCTTTATATATTCTGAATATTAATCCTTTATTAGACATGACTTGCAAGTATTTTCTCTGATTTCATGGGTTACCCTTTCACTGTTATGTCTTTTGGCTTACCTCAATTTTTAAAAACACTTAAACATTTAAAAAATGAAATTTGAGTAATTCCCTGAAGTCCAGTGGATAAGATTCAGCACTTTCTTTGCCGTGACACAGGTTCAGTCCCTGGTCAGGGGACTAAGATCCCACAAGCTGTATGGCATGGCCAAAAAAATAAAATAAAAAATGAAACTTGAATCAGACCTCTGAAGCTTCTGCCAGGGAGAAATTAAGGTCTATACCACCCTCCCATCCCCACTCTCCTTCCATGAACCCCCAACTGAGGAGTCAGAGAATGTAGATAGTCCAGTTTTCTCTTTCACATGAACCTCCAAGAATCTATTTACTTCCCTGCAGAAGACAGTATGGATGCACAGGAAAAATGACATGTAACCAGACAGCTATTGAAATAGGGTAATTTTTAGTGCTTATTATCTAATGCACTGCAAAGTGAAAATGAATACCCACATATGGGAGGATCTTCAAGTTTTCCTCCTGACAGTGATGGAGGTAGAAGACGTAATTTTATGAACACTTTTTACCATTAAGTTGATCTGGTTTACCTCAAGAAATTGCCCCCCACCTTTTTTTCCTACTTTTAAACTTAACACTGAATGACCTGCTATAATATCTAGAATGTGTAGTGCTAAGTATGAAAGTACACTAAAGGAGAATGGCATGTTTTTAGCAAAATTCCCTTCTGCATACCTGAGAGGTAGGAAAACGGTACTATTGAATAGCCACAAACTAATCAGATTTCATTTCTAACGTACTCAATTCAATGTAGCTGCAGTCTAACTTAGAATTTATACATTTTTCCTGGCTTTTATTAATCAACTTTCACAGTATATTCAGGGTAGAAAGTTCTTTAGATAGTGAATAAGAGAAGACACAAAAGTTATGCAGTTGGGAAGGATTAAAAATGGTACTGGCACAAAGACAGAAATATAGATCAATGGAACAGAATAGAAAGCCCAGAGATAAATCCACGAACCTATGGACACCTTATCTTCGACAAAGGAGGCAAGAATATACAATGGAAAAAAGACAACCTCTTTAACAAGTGGTGCTGGGAAAACTGGTCAGCCACTTGTAAAGGAATGAAACTAGAACACTTTCTAACACCATACACAAAAATAAACTCAAAATGGATTAAAGATCTAGATGTAAGACCAGAAACTATAAAACTCCTAGAGGAGAACATAGGCAAAACCCTCTCCGACATAAATCACAGCAGGATCCTCTATGACCCACCTCCCAGAATATTGGAAATAAAAGCAAAATAAACAAATGGGACCTAATGAAACTTAAAAGCTTTTGCACAACAAAGGAAACTATAAGCAAGGTGAAAAGACAGCCCTCAGATTGGGAGAAAATAATAGCAAATGAAGCAACAAAGGATTAATCTCAAAAATATACAAGCAACTCCTGCAGCTCAATTCTAGAAAAATAAATGACCCAATCAAAAAATGGGCCAAAGAACTAAACAGACATTCCTCCAAAGAAGACATACAGATGGCTAACAAACACATAAAAAGATGCTCAACATCACTCATTATCAGAGAAATGCAAATCAAAACTACAGAGGTACCATTACACGCCAGTCAGGATGGCTGCTATCCAAAAGTCTACAAGCAATAAATGCTGGAGAGGGTGTGGAGAAAAGGGAACCCTCTTACACTGTTGGTGGGAATGCAAACTAGTACAGCCGCTCTGGAGAACAGTGTGGAGATTTCTTAAAAAACTGGAAATAGAACTGCCATATGAAAAAAAAAAAAAAGAACTGCCATATGACTCAGCAATGCCACTTCTTCTGGGCATACACACTGAGGAAACCAGATCTGAAAGAGACACATGCACCCCAATGTTCATCGCAGCACTGTTTATAATAGCCAGGACATGGAAGCAACCTAGATGCCCATCAGCAGACGAATGGATAAGGAAGCTATGGTACATATACACAATGGAATATTACTCAGCCGTTAAAAAGAATTCATTTGAATCAGCTCTAATGAGATGGATGAAACTGGAGCCCATTATACAGAGTGAAGTAAGCCAGAAAGATAAAGCCCAATACAGTATACTAACACATATATATGGAATTTAGAAAGGTGGTAACGATAACCTTATATGCAAAACAGAAAAAGAGACACAGATGTACAGACAGAATTTTGGACTCTGTGGGAGAAGGCGAGGGTGGAATGTTTCGAGAGAACAGCATCGAAACATGTATATTATCTAGGGTGAAACAGATCACCAGCCCAGGCTGGATGCATGAGACAAGTGCTCGGGCCTGGTGCACTGGGAAGACCCAGAGGAATCGGGTGGAGAGGGAGGTGGAAGAGGGGATCAGGATGGGGAATACATGTAACTCCATGGCTGATTCATGTCACTGTATGACAAAAACCACTACAATATTGTAAAGTAATTAGCCTCCAACTAATAAAAATAAATGGAAAAAATAAATAAATAAAATAAAAATGTAAATTACTACAAGAAATTTAAAAAGAAAGTGATTGTGGGGCTCATCCACTGGCCGCACTGCTGCCGAGTAAACTGGAGAAACAGCATTCTAAACTTAAAACCACAGACACTGAGACAGGAATAGTTTAGGTGTGAAGAGGTCTTTATTGAAATAATAGCACAGTTACACTTCTAATACCCTTTCCACTTGTATACAATAGATTAAAAATGCTTGCTACATACAGTGCACAGACAGTTCAATAATTAGAACCAACTCAAATGCATTTAAAATAAATAGCCTATTTAATAATTTAAAGTAAATTACTGTACAATATGAAAATAAAGGTACATAAATGTTAGGATCTACAATACCATAGAAATAAAACCATTATTCTGAATTACACAAAACAGTGCAAGAAAAAAAGTCCAAATAAGCTTTTGGAGTGCAAAATTTAAATTTCCCATTTTAAATTATCATGCAGACATAGCATTTCAAGCCATGCTATAGTCTATGGCAAAGTTTTAAATTTTTAAGAGGAAAAATGCTAGCCAGTAAATTTACTGTACCATCAAGTGTTGCATCACATAATGCTGCTGCTCTGCCTACAGTACAGTTTAGAAGGGAGGTATCTTGTTGCATTCAAAAAATTGAAATGAACAAGTTTCTGAAGCAAACACGTTTACCTTTTAAGCCTGAAACAAAATAATATGAGAAAGTAATAATTATATCCCTGGGTTTAAGAAAAAAGAAAAGGTCTATACCACATAATGCACTAACAAGCAGGTTTCCATCCATTTTAAAACTCCATAATGATCCTTAGTTAAAGTAACAATGTAACTCTGGAGAGACATAAAATTCTGACCTCTAGCTGAAAAGTGATACAGTATCCTCAGGGGTGTGAGAAAAGCAAAAGTAGTTTCTGAATACCTATGTTTAATCTGTGTAGAACTTGGTTGCATTACATGTAGTAATATGCTTAAAGTATAGTTCAGTTTCAGTATGTATATAAAACTGTTATTTAGGCAAAGACCAAGGAATGCATTTAATACTAAACTGAACACACATCATCCACCTTGACTTTGAGGGCACACTAACATAAGAGTTCTTCCGCAGGCTTTGGCAACAAGACTACAGACAGCAGGTCACAGCAGCACGCGCTCACGTGAAGACTCAAAGCACTGCAGAATACCACCAGCAACAGCTCCTATCACAGGGGTACATGGTAAGAAGGGGCTTCCTCATGCTAACCCACTTTCCAGGTCAGCCCATGTTCTTCAAATTCGTAATGTTCACAACTCAGTAGTCTTAAGTCTCTGCTTTCACTGCGTAGACTGGCACGGGCTGTACTCTATCCATTGTAAGTCCAGAGGGTTACAGTTCTGTCTGCAGAGGATGACAGGAAGGAAAGATCCTGGGTGTGCCATCTGCACTGAATCACTTTGTCCTTGTGTTCCCCGACCACCATTATAGGAAGCTGTTTGGTGAGGTCTCCTAAATTAAAGAAAAGAGATTTGATTTACATCACAGAATATGTATAGATTTCATAGGCTTCCTATTACTTTAAGATACTACAGTGTATAAAAGCCTAACACACGAATATAGTACATTGGAAAGTTTAAACAGTTTAAGTTACTGAAGACCTACTTACATGAGCAGCATTTGGTAACACCTACACAGCAACGAGACACGGCTGCCACTCTCCCCTTGAAACTCGCTCACTCCTCCTGTCTCCTAGACTTCAGTGCCACGACACCCCAGTCTCCTTTGATGACTGCCCTCTTCTTCCTGGCTTAAATTCTGGTGAACCCCAGCAGTCAGCTTGCAAATTTGTTTCCTTTCTCCCTCACCTCCTACAAAATTTCATCTAGTACCATGCTACCATAGCCATTTATATACTTACACCATCCATGCCTATTTCATCTCCAACCTTGACTTCTCACCTGAGTTTCAGGATAGTATACAAGTAGCTACTTGACATCTCATTTGATTGCCTTAACAGTCATCTTAAGTTTAACTTGTTTAAAGCAAACTCTTGATTTTCTTGTCTAAACCTGTTCCTCTCTCTACCTGTCTTCCTCATCTCAATTAATGGTACCATCTGCTTTGCTCATGCCAAAAACCTAGGAATCAGCACTGATTCCTTTTCTCTCCCTGCCCAAATCTAATGGAAACAAGTTAAAATACATTCCTAATTCAGTCATTTCTTACTATTACACCTCCCCCTCTACAACCCTAGTCCAAGCCACCATCATCTCCAACAGGTCCAGTTGCTTTCTCACTAATATTTATACTTATAATCCACTGTCCCCATAACTCAAAATTATTTTTTAAAATTTCAGACCATATCACTTCCTGTTTTAAATCTTCCAAAGGATTCTTATTCTGCTTTTTAAAATGCCTACAAAACCCTGCCTCTGGTTTATTCTCCTGCCTCTGTTTCCTTTGGTTCACTAAACTCCTGCCACACTAGCTTCCTGTAGTGTCAGGATTAACCAAACCCGTTCCGGCCTCAGCACCTTGACCTGTGGTCTGTTCCTAGGGTCCCGGCATGGCTTGTTCTTCTCATCAGGTCTCTGTGCAAAGGGCACTTCCTGGTGAGACCCCCTCTAGCCTGTCTAGCATAGGTTTCCCCTGTCTACCTTGTTACTTTCTCTTACCTTGATAATTTTTTAATAGCACTAGCCAATACCTAAAATTACACTGTTTATTAGTTTGCTTTTTATTGGCCTCTAAAGTATAATCTCCATCTGTAAGAAAGTTACCTGTCTTATTCATCTATCTGTCCCTAGTTGGTATACAATAAACATCTGCTTAATATATGTTTAAAAACAAAACTAGATACTGGAAATATACAGATTATATTAATACCCTAAGTATTTTAAAGTAGGAGTAAATAGGAGTACATAAATGTATATTTTAACATTTACTATCATTGAACTCAAAATGATCCAATATAATAAATGTTGATTCTTTTAAATATTTTAGAAACCATTTAACAATAAAAGTAAAACTATTCATTAGGTTTAATAATTTGTCACAATTCATCACAATACATTACCAAGTAATTTGCTCATAAAAACTATAAAACTGAAACTTGAAAATGATGTACAGTCAATCACACTAGATTAACATACAAGAAAGATCCCAAATACAATAGGAAAGACTTAAAAAAAAGGGGAAGAGCAACTGCCATCACCTTGTAGGTCTGTCACCTTTATTTTCATATCGTAGGATCCTGTTAGCAAGTAGTGAGCTCCAGGAGAGAATCGGACAGAGCGAACATCACTGGAGTGAGGGTGGTAACTTTGTACCATTCTTCCTCCTCTTATGTCGTATAACATGCAGCTGGAGTCTTCTTGTCCTGTGGCTAAAAGACGGCCACTGGGATCTACGGCTACAGATGCCACTGCACTGCCTACAGAGCAGAAGGAATGGAAGTTTCAAAAAAGTTAAACGTCAACAGCTATTTATTTTCACTGAATCATACACTAAAGATTTAATACAGCTCGTTAATACTGTTCAGTTATGGAAGAATCCAATAGTCAACTAATAAATACTTGCATCCTTAGAAGCAAGATTCTGTGAGGAATGAGAAATATCTTTTTTTTTTTTTTCTTTTGGTCCTCAGAGAGAACCCCCTGGAGCATTACCTATAGTGCAATAGATGAGCCACTTTTCCCAATGCAGTGTTCTCACTGCTGATTAAGTGTCCAGAATTCTATGCCTAGCTCAGAGTCTAGCTGGGAACAAAAGATTAAATAACAAAATATGCTTTAGGACACAGTGTGAGAAATATCTCTAAGCAACATATGATTAACTACCAACAGGAACTGAACAAAAAATAAGCTCTGAGTCCACAGGTCAGACCCTTTATGCCACACAACAATGCCTCCAAGGGGGTGCAAAATGGTTCTCAGGGGACAAAAAAAATCCTAAATGTTAACAAGGGTTTGTAGCCCTTCAAAGTTTAGCCCTACCAAACCAAAATCTCATGCCTTAGTATTTAATTTCTCTTCTTAGGAAAAAAATTAATTTTGTTTTTCCCCTTAGGGGAAGCAATAATGAAAATAAGGTTCACAAACACTACTGTAGACCAAAGTGGCCTGGGAAGACTTCACAGAAAAAGGGGACATACATTAGATCCTGAAGAACAGTAAACAGTATAAACAAGAGAGAATGCACTTACATGTATTACACATACATGTAATCAAAAATAATCTTTGCTTGAATTTTTGATAGAGAAAAGAGGCTATCAGGAAGAATTACATGAGAAGATGTTTAAAGGAAAAGAATAAAAACATTTAAGGATAGGTAGTTTAGTTTGGCTGGAGTTAGTTGATTTAACACATTAATATAAAAGGTAGCTTGTAGCTAAGACATAAAGGCAGGTTAGGGCTAAACCTGTCAAGCATCTTGAAAGCCAGACTATAGGGTGTGAGCTTGTTCCTGTACAGAGTACAACATCACTGCAGGTTTCTAAGCAAGAGACTTACATGATCGAAGGAGTGCTCTAGGAAGATTAATCTACGTGAAAGTGTGTATCAAACTAAAATGGACAGACTACAGAAGGGAACCCACTGGAAGAAAAGATAGAATAGCAAAATAATCAAGAGAATAAAAGCCTGAATGTTGACACACAGATTTCAGGAAAAAACTGAATAAAGAATCAATAGTCTTGGCAATTAACTGCCTGACTGGGGGCAAAAAAAAAGAAGTGAAAAATGAGCCCCAGATTTCAAATCTAGGTGCATAAGTTAATAAGAGAACCATTATCAAAAACAGAAAATGGGAAGAAGAGAGGATATAATGCGTTTAGCTTTACACATGTAAAGTTTATGGTGACGACAGAAATCTAGGTTCATTTATTCAACAGTTATTATAACACTACTGCTTTGGGCCAGGCACTATGGTAGGTGCTAAATCTACCCTGAGAAATAAAATATATATGACTGCTGCCTTTGTGAAACTTAAAATCTATTTATATTGAAGGAGACCAGCAAAAAACACACAAATATATAGTCTTAAGTACTGATAAAAAGTCTAAAGGAAATAAATGAATTCAAAGATAGAAATAACAATAAGGTCCCAATTAAGGCAAAGAAGACTTTTCTGGCGAGGTGCTAGAAAGAGCTAAGACCAAATATGAGAAACATTTGACCATGAGAAGACAAGTGGAAGAACATATCTGAGTTGATTCAAATTACAGAACAATGTCCATGAAAGCTGAGAGGAAAAAGCATTTCAAAGAAAACAAAAAAATTAAGAATGTAAGACAGGCGTTTTCACTTGGAGAAGTACCTTAGAATTGCTATTAAAAAATAGAAAGGCAGAAAAGGGACTCTAAAATAAAAATAATGGCAGAATACTGTGTCACTCTTAAGATACCAATATTTTAAAAGGTGATCTATATAACACAAAAGAGCAGTAACCTCAGTTTACATGGAGCAATCCATGTTAAGTTAAAAAAGTAAGGCAAATATGCTACAATTTGTGTTTGTGTATATGTGTGTTTAAAGGAGAAGGAAAATTATAATATACACAAACATTTTGGTTATATACTCACAGAGTATTTCTAGAATAATAAATAAGAAACTGGTCCCTTAGGGAAAGACACCAAGAAGTGGGAGTAGAAGAAAATGATCTATAACCTTTTGTTCAATTTCAATTTCTGCCATATGTATGCACTTAAAAATGTTCTTTTAAAAGCTCTGGGTTCTAAAATGCCCTGCTAACAGAATAATTGGTGCATGATACTTAATCTCCCTGGGTCTCGGTTTCCTTAGTTGAATATTATTTTTACAAATAAAATAACAGATGAAGGCACTTAAGAATTTAAAGTAAATTTAAAGTAAGAATTTACTCAATAAAATACCAAGTATTTAGTTTATATTGTTCCTATTTTTTAATATATTTTTCAGGGGAGAAGAAGTAGGTCAATGCAATTTATAAAGTTTCTTTCTCATATAAATGTATTTAAATTCCAGAAAAACCTACCAGTTCCATGGAATGTTGTGCCAACAACACGAACACAGCTTGGTACTCGAAGATCCCAGAACCTAACTGTCTTATCTTGGGAACCAGATGCAATCATCCAGCCACTCCAAGTATAAAGTGCTAAAATATGCCCTATAAAAGATCACAGAGTCAGTTATTACTGTGGGACAGTAATTTTCTCTAATACATTCAAAGCTAAGTATTCTTTATTGTTGAGCGTGTTTATAATCTAGTTACTCAAACTCTATGGTAGAGATTTTCCAGATATATCAAATATATTGGCAATTTTCAAAAAATTAAATTCAGTAAAACTTGTATCAAAATCATAAACCTTTCATGGTGAGTCAAATATTTCAGGACATCATAACCAGTACTGAAAAAAAAAGTACCATTTGAAATTATGGCAAATTTTCCAAAGAGGAAACACAGGATTGCGGGGTTACATCAGCAGCTTTGGAAGGGAGAGACCTGGGGAGATACCTCTGTTCTGTCATGTTCAGCCATAAGATAATGAGCAAGTCATTTTTGCCTTTTCAAGTCTTGCTTTTTTCACGTATAAAATGGAGACAGAACTTCAGGCTTATAAGGTTGTTGTGAGGGTTAAATTAAGGAATTATGTGCGTAAGTAAAGGCTTTAGCAAACAGGAAAATGTCAGCTACAGTTACTGTGCTGTTACCAAAGTTCATGACTTAGTTTTTGAAATAAAACGTTCTTCTCCTGAAGAAATCCCTTTTGATGCAATATACCCTCATTAATGAAAATGCATTGGGGAAAAAAGCATGGGATGAACAAAAAGAAGAGTAGCATCTGAGACTGATATCACATACCAGTATGTCCACTCAGAGCATGGAGGCCCTGTCCTCTCTGACAGTCAGTTGTATAAATGTTACAATCCCCTGCTCCAGCACTTATCAAAATAGCTCCACCACTTTCTGGGCCTTCCATAAATGCCAAGTCTCTAATTGTCCCATCATGCATACTAAATTCCAGATCCGGTCCTGAAACAGCAATAAGAATTTTAAAAAAAGACGCTGCTCAACTTACTGTGATAATTTAAAGATTGTTAAACTGCCTCCAAACTGACCAAGAGGAGGAGAATGGTAGAATGGTACGCTCTATAGTCATTTGGGGATTGATATAATAATCAATTTCATTTTACTGAATAAAAAAAAAATCTTCAAGAAATCAAAATATCGACTCAGTTACCATCATCACTAAAACAGAGCTATATACAGAGTTACCATCTTCGCTTTTATCTCAAAAGAAAATGAAAGAAAAAAACAGATACTCTAGAAAATATTCACGAATACAATTCTGGAAGTTATTCACCCAGCCACCTTGTAAGAACTTACTAAAAAAGAATAATGCCGCACAAATGCAAGCAATGGGAACGTAAAACAATTCTTAAGGGTATATTCTTAGATCTTACCAAAAACAGTACAGAGCTGTATCAGAGACACACATGGGGAAACATAAAGAACACACTAGGGGGCTATTGCTTACATACTCGGCCCCTACCTGTTGCATTACAAGTCTCTGCATTGAAGGGCAGCACTTTGACGTATTTGTCATTTGACCCTGTTGCAAGTAACTGCCCACAGGGACTCCAGGCCACACAGTAAATGGATCCTTTGTGATGTTTATTCCTTTTAAAACGTACCACTGGCTGCTTAGGTATGTCATGTGCACTGGAAAGAAAAATTGCAAAAAGATATTTCAATTTCTTGCTTAGTAAATGAATGTGAAGTTTCTGTATCATGGTTCTTGAGGGAGAGAGCAAAAACGTATCAGACAACATGTTAATAACACTCTTCAAAATCTTAGATGAAACAAATTTAAGGCATATTTAAAACCAAAATTCAAACATAAAATTATTAACCATTATTATACTAATCTTGAGTCTTATTTCAGACCACATATGGAACAGGATATTTTTAAGTCTTCATTTCACATATTTTTCATGGATTTTAATTCAGAAGCTCAAAAGATTTCTAAAAAAGAGCTAATAGTGCTTCCAAATTTAAAAAGTTCTATAAGCATTTATTAAACATATAACATGAGCAACTGCCTGGGGCAAAGAGAAGACAAAGGATAGAGAAAAAATAATAGCAGCTAGAGCGCTGTCCTGAGTTTACTATCTGGCAGGGATAGATGTTTCATGACTATCCACATACAGTAAAGGAAGTACTGAATATAAATGTTATAGTCCAGTACAAGGTACTAGGCCTTAAAGGACAGGAAGAATGATTATACAAAAAGATGAAAGCAGGTGAACTGCTTCAGTGAACATAAAACACAGCAAAGAGACCGGTCCAGCATGCGGCATGGGAAAAAGTCTGTGGGGCTGGGAGAAACCTGGGGCATTCCAGAGACTGAGAAAGACAGGATGGGTGAGCAGCTACAAGTCCAACTGAGGAAGGTCTTAAATGCCATGCTCCTTGAGAGCTTGGCCTTTAATGGGAAGCTAACATTGGGTAGGCTCCGGGAGTTGGTGATGGACAGGGAGGCCTGGCGTGCTGCAATTCATGGGGTCGCAAAGAGTCGGACACGACTGAGCGACTGAACTGAACATTGGTTTAGTGGAGTAGTAGCCTCTTACCTGTACTTTAAAAAAAATAGACTTAAGACCTTATTAGGTATAATGATAATATCAAGTCTCTGTAAGAAAATTTATTAATACATGTTTTTGGAGATCCATCTTAAAGGGTGAAAGGACATATCCATTAAAATACTTCAGCAAACAAAAAGGATGAAGCAAATACAACAAAACTCTTGACAATCATTGCATTTCAGTGTACTAATCTCCACTTCTGTGTATGCTTAAAATTTTCATAAGTAAGAAATTTTTAAAGAACAAGAAAGAATATTGATAAATCTTCAATTCTTAGAAGGTGTTTAATAGTGATAAAAAGAGAGAAAATAAATCAGATCAAAAGATTCTCTTTTCAGTTGCATATCGAGTTCATTGCTGCTACTGCTGCTGCTAAGTCGCTTCAGTCGTGTCCAACCCTGTGTGACCCCATAGACGGCAGCCCACCAGGCTCCCCCGTCCCTGGTATTCTCAAGGCAAGAACGCTGGAGTGGGCCAACTAATTCTTTAAATGGATTTTACCTTCATCCATTTCGCTCCATCACACTGCTATCACACCAGCCATTGACAACAGCCTCCTACCTTTCTCTTAGCATTTAATCTTACTGTCATCTGACCCAAAGTTTATATCACAGTACTGTTCTATTGAAAACTTTCAGCAGCTTCCCTCTGCAGTCACCATAAAATCCAAAACGGACATAAAGTTCTGCGTAATTTAGTTCACATCTACTTCTGTAGGCTTATCACACTCCGCTCACCATACTCCAGCCAATCTGAACTTGTTTTGGTTCCTTAAAAAGCCAAGCTATTTTTTTCTCACTTCATGATCCCTCTAACCTTATCTTCTTCCTTGTCTTCACAAAGTGTGAAAGTGAAAGTCGCTCAGTCGTGTCTGACTCTTTGCGACCCTATGGACTATACAGTCCATGGAATTCTCCAGGCCAGAATACTGGAGTGGGTAGCCTTTCCTTTCTCCAGGGGAATCTTCCCAACCCAGGGATCGAACCCAGGTCTCCCACATTGCAGGCGGATTCTTTACCAGCTGAGCAGCCAGGGAAGCCCTGACCCGCTCACCTAATGCCCTGACCCCTATCCCAGTGCCTCTGAGTACTCCTCTCGCCTCCAGGCCCAGACCTCCCCCCAGTCTCCCGGGTCCCCGCCCCCCTTCCAATCCCCACCAGCCGTCGACCTCGCCCGGGCCCCACTGGCCCCATGACAGGTCCCCTGACCCCACCTCCTGTCCTTTGTCCTTTTTGGGGTCTCCCGGCCAGCCCCTGACCCTGCCTCTCTCCGGCAGCCGCCAGCAGCGCAGCCCGCCCCGCAGGCGTCTTCACAAGGCTAGTTCTATTCACCCACAGATCTCAACTTTAACACCTCTTCTTCAAAGAGGTCCTACTCTGACTCCCCAGTCCCCTCACCTCCCCATTTTACTGTTACAGCACCTTGAACCTTCTCTTCATAGCAACTATCACAATGTATAATTACATTTATGAGTGTGTTTATCTGGATAATGTCCACCTTCTCCATTAAAACAGAAGTTCCATAAGGTCAATAAACATGTCTGTTTTACTCTCAACTATCCCCAAAGCCTAGCACAGAGAAGGAGCTCAAAATATATTTGTTAAAAAAAGAATTTATTTTTCATATAAATCAGTTTAATCAAGAAAAGTCTACGAAACACTTGTGCCAGCATGAAAAACACAAAAAGGGAGAGTCAGTTTAAGATCAGATGAACCCTAAACATATAAAGTCTTTGGTGCTGCCTCCTAATTGTTGCTCTTTTCCACTCTCTGATCTGGAATTCTGCCTGTTCTCTCTCATATAACCCTCTAGCACCAAAAATGACATTACTATCACCTAACATGATCCATATTCCTTTTCTTAACTTTTAAATGCTACTACAGACCAAAAGCCTAAATTTCTAGTTTCAGATACAGAGATATACCAAAAAATGCAAATAAATAAATAATCTCACCCCTCTGTTCTCCAAACATGTTATAATAAAAAAAGGCTTAAGGGTTGTAAAAAATTTCTAAAACACATTATGACATGTACTGCTGTTCATATTTAAAATTTTAAAGCTCTGTGGCTTGTTTTGCTTGAATGTTTTTGTCTACTGGTATGAAAACTATTCCATTTGTGGCCATTTCTCTAACCACAAAATCTACCAAATAGTTCATGCCCATTTATTTTGACAGTAAAAGCCTTAACAAATAAAGTGACAAAAAAGAGCCCAAATCCAGTTTTCTGTGAGATTACATCTAAGATATTTGCTTTCTCAGTAACTTTAAAGAATTAGTTGTATACCTAATACATAACATCATATGCTTGTTTTTGTTTTTTTTTGGCAACATATGCCTTTAAAGATATATCCCTTATTTTCAAATCCCATAATCTGTTTAAACAAGGCAGTAAAATCATAGTTAGGTTGACCAAATGAAAACTGAATCTTTCTAGGTCAAAATGGTCAAATATCACACACCTCAACCTAATACTCCTTTGAAGCTATTAGTATAAGACATTTAAATTTTTCTCCAAGTCCATAACTAGCATTACTTTGTCTTTATGTAATTTAACTAGAATATAAGGATCTTGCAGATTTTTTTTAAAAAATTAGAAAAAACAACAGAAATAAAGAAAACTAGGCTACTGAGTGGACAGTGGCCTAATTAAAAACATTTTATGAAAAACAACTTATAAAGTTAATTGGTGATTCTTATATGTATTTCCTAAGTATTGAAAACAAAACTGTAAAAGCTTAAAAAAAGGAGAAGAAAAACACTACTGAAAAGGCAATTCTTAAAAAGGGGGCCATATAGCTAAATTAAAAACTAAAGCAAAAATGGCACTACAAACCCTCTCTCCTTACCTTGGATCAATTACATCTGGGTAGGCACACACTCGCAGAGTTTTTGAATTTGAACCGACAGCATACAGACCACCCCCGGGATGAAAAGCCACGGCTCTAACAGCCTGTGTGTCTTCTAGGGTATTAATACAAACAAACTGCTTCTTTGATTTGTCATCCTATGGACAGAATGAATATGAAAGTCATTCTATGAAAAAAAGCATCTGAAAGAATTCATCTTTATCCCATTTTAAATTCATTTGAACTGTATTATTCACTTTATCACTTTACCGTTCACTATCAATACAAGCATACATTCTTTTGAATGGCAAATTTAAAATAAACCGAATTTTTCTATTTTTGCTACTCATTGCTAAACTGAGCTTGGACAGCTCATAGACATTCAAGTTTTTCTTCTTTTCGATGACAAAACATAAAAATATGCATTCTTATATTAAGTTCTCTTCAACTGTCAAGAAAAAAAACAGCCCACATTTATAGTTCTTACAACAAACCGTTGTTCATGTTTCTAAAAGTAGGAAATATAAAATACTGTTATGTAATCACTTTAGGGTTAAAAAAAAGTTTACCATTATCTCCAGCAATGACTACTTTACTATTTCAAATTCAAATTGTAAAACACCCTTTTAAAACTGTAAAAATGGTTTTAATCAGGACCTTTAATTTCAGCCTCATTTCCACTTTCAACTGTCAACTTGTCTGCTCACATCCCTCCTCTGAGAAGGAGAACTCTCGAACAGCACCATGTAAAAGCTTTGGTGACTCCTACCATTGGTGTCGTCTGAAACCATCCTGCTACCCAGACTAGGACTGGATCCTGGACACGAACAAAGCCCTCCAGGCTGGGTGTGGTGCAGAGACCCACCTAAACTTTGTCTTTGTGTATATACTTGACATTCATACTTTCCAAAGGCAAATTACTTCAGCTCTGATTGTATGCTGAGAGCTCTAGAACCCATAGTGATTATATCAATGAAGAGATTATGCATCTCCCTACCCAAACTTTTATGTATTCAGCAAAACATCCTCACTGGGGAGTAGGAGGTAAACCTGATATATTAGATTCTGTTTTATGTAACTGAATTGAATTCTTATATTATTCATATCAATGTATTTGACTAGAAATACTACATTTTCCATTAAGCCATATACAAGAAAGGCTGACTACCAAATGAATAACACAGGTAGATAAGAAAAATGGAGTGGAATGACTCGTTGATTACATGGCCAATGTCACATTAATAATAGTTACTAAGGGTTGCTTTATAGCCGAAGTGGCAGAGCTACAACCTTACTTGCTCTTCTCCAGTGTATTTAAATTTTTTAAAAATCCACTGTCATTTAAAAAATAGATTTCACATAAAAATCCAACTTTCTAGGTTTTCTTGAAAATCAAAAGAACTGGAAACATTAGGTCAGCATATTTCTTTGTGAAAGGGACAAATATTCCTATGAACTTATCACAAAAATAATCAACTTTATTCATTTATGTCACCTGTTTGGTCCCATAAGCATCTAAAATAATAACTGTGTTTATGGGATTAAAATTTGAACTAGAGAAAATAAGACAGAGTGAAGGTATATATTAGTTAGGGAAGGATATCTGGTTCCAAAGCAAAAAACAAATGTATTGATGCATAGTCCAAAGGAGTAAAGATATTAAATATCTTAGCTAACTAACCACAGGTTTCAAAGAGTAGTGACACAGCTCCAACTCATGCACCAAGGTCACCACTGAACCATTAATATGAATACTCTCAAAATGTGATTTCTCAGCAACCCCTTCATTTCAGTCAGTGAAAACTCAACCAGCTTGAGATTACTACCACCATTAACAATAAGGACTACTTAAAGATGGTTCTTTCCTTAAATTGAGAATTCCTTGACAAGTAAATATACTTCCTTTGCAAGTAAAATAAAAATAACAAAACCTCCTTCCCCTAAGTATTACCTCTTCCTCTCTTGATCTTGATAGATTCCCTGAAGAATCTCCAAGAGGTGGCTTAATGACCGAAAGTTCTGATGAACTGTGTGAATAGAAAGAAATTCAAGTACCATTTACTGTTTTTGAATATCAAAACAGAAACTAATTTACCTTTTAAATCTCTAACATTTATTTCTTTGGGGGTTATAATATTTATTTATAACCCACACTGATCCCAGTCATAATTACTCTCTGGAGCCATTTGTTAAGAGATGCTAGATTCTATAACACGAAGCATAGTTAGTTGTAAGGAAGGAATGAGACGCCATTCTGGGAAAAAGATTAAGTCAAACTGTACAAATTACAGTTTTCATTCCAATCCCAGAGAAAGGGAATCCCAAAGAATGGTCAAACTACCGAACAATTGCACTCCTCTCACACACTAGTAAAGTAATGCTCAAAATTCTCCAAGCCAGGCTTCAGCAATACATAAACTGTGAACTTCCATATGTTCAAGCTGGTTTTAGAAAAGGCAGAGGAACAAGAGATCAAATTGCCAACATCTGCTGGATCATCGAAAAAGCAAGAGAGTTCCAGAAAAACATCTATTTCTGCTTTATTGACTAAGCCAAAGACTTCGGCTGTGTGGATCACAATAAACTGTGGAAAATTCTGAAAGAGACAGGAATACCAGACCACCTGACCCACCTCTTGAGAAACCTATATGCAGGTCAGGAAGCAACAGTTAGAACTGGACATGGAACAACAGACTGGTTCCAAATAGGAAAAGGAGTACATCAAGGCTGTATATTGTCACCCTGCTTATTTAACTTCTATGCAGAGTACATCATGAGAAACGCTGGGCTGAAGGAAGCACAAGCTGGAATCAAGATTGCCGGGAGAAGTATCAATAACCTCAGATATGCAGATACACCACCCTTATGGCAGAAAGTAAAGAAGAACTAAAAAGCCTCTTGATGAAAGTGAAAGAGGAGAGTGAAAAAGTTGGCTTAAAGCTCAACATTCAGAAAACTAAGATCATGGCATGTGGTCCCATCACTTCATGGGAAATGATGAGGAAACAGTGGAAGCAGTGTCAGACTTTATTTTTTGGGGCTTCCAAAATCACTGCAGATGGTGATTGCAGCCATGAATCAAAAGATGGTTGCTCCTTGGAAGGAAAGTTATGACCAACCTAGATAGCGTATTAAAAAGCAGAGACACTACTTTGCCCAACAAAGGTCCGTCTAGTCAAGGCTATGGTTTTTCCAGTGGTCATGTATGGATGTGAGAGTTGGACTGTGAAGAAAGCTGAGTGCCAAAAAATTATGCTTTTGAACTGTGGTGTTGGAGAAGACTCTAGAAAGTCCCTTGGACTGCAAGGAGATGCAACCAGTCCATCCTAAAGGAAGGACTGATGCTGAAGCTGAAACTCCAATACTTTGGCCACCTCATGCAAGGAGTTGACTCATTGGAAAAGACCCTGATGCTGGGAGGGGTTGGGGGCAGGAGGAGAAGGGGATGACAGAGGATGAGATGGCTGGATGACATCACCGACTCCAGGGACATGAGTTTGAGTAAACTCCAGGAGTTGGTGATGGACAGGGAGGCCTGGTGTGCTGCAATTCATGGGGTCACAAAGAGTCGGACATGACTGAACGACTGAACTGAACTGTACAAATTACATAGTAAGATGTCCACTACCTTTTCCTTGCTTAGTTACAGAATCCTGGTCACTATGGTTAAATTTTAACCCAAGGAGGAAACTGGATTGCTCTTTAGAACAATTATCTGGTCCAAGAGAAAAAGACTAACAGAAACTAGACAGTTGAGGATCCCACAATAAACAATGTTTTTATTTAATCACTTTTTTGTGAGGCCAACAGGTAAACAGATGCATCCATACCTGTGGCCCTTCCTTCCAACTAGCCATTTTTAAAAAAATACCTCACTTCTTACAAATGCTTGAAGAAAGCCTCCTAAATAAAAAAAACAGAGTCCAGGAAATTCCCTGGTGTCCCAATGGTTAGGACTCCATGCTTCCACCGCAAGGGACACAGGTTCCAACCCTTGACAGGGAACTAAGATACCACAAGTCATAGGACACAGCCAAAACAAAACAAAACTTTAAAATGGAGACTAAAGACAATTGAGGAAACAAAAGCTACCCAAATATAATTAAAATCCTTAGAAACACAAGAGGAAACAATGCAAGAAAAATATCTATTTAAAAAGTTAAGGAAAATTAGAGAATAATAAAGAGCTTGGAAGATAAAAGTAATATAAAAAAAATAAAATAGAGGTAAGAAAATTGCTACATAAATATGTTTTCAATATTCTACTATTTATGAATCTAGATTTAAAAAGCCCATGAAGGATCCAGCAAAATGAAGTAAAACAGACCTACTCTGATGTATATCATCATGAAGCTTTAGAACATCGGGGGAGACAAAGTCCTAAAAAATTCCACGGTAGAAAAAGCAGTGGTCCTCATTCAAAGGATCAGATCACAATGGCATCAGACTTTTCAATATGTACATGACCATGAGGTGATGCCTTTGAAACTCTGAGGAATGATTTCCATTGTAGGATTCTTTACTCAGCTATACTAAAAAGTCAAAAATGAAATATTTAGACACAGAAGGTCTCAGAAACTTCTCTGATGTTGTACCCCTTTCTGGGAAACTACATGAGATCCTGAAAACAGGGAATCCAATACAGCAAAGAGGCAAAGGAAATTCCCAAGAGAATAGAGAAGGAATATCCCACGACTCTCTAGGCCTGAATAAAATGGCTTAGAAGTAACGAACATAAAGTGAAGCAGGAACGGTCCTGGAGGGGTGTTTCCCAGAGGGGAAAGAAAAACAGAAAGAAAAAGTACCTGACATTTTTTACTGTAATGAGGAGTTTTATGATCTTACAGTTCTGTCATAGTATCTGCAGATAGTTTAGTGATAGGTACTAAGCATGTGCACACATACGATGCACACCACAAATGAGGCCATTACTCTCTCCATGGAAAAAAGTTCCGCGAAAAGGAAATATATTCATCCTATATGACTCAGTTGTAAATAACATTTACATGGCCATAGTAATGTTAACACTAGTTAACCTATTTTGTTTAGTTTTTAAAGAAAAACCAACATATATTAGAAGAAGGTGTAGACAAAATTAATGTGTTGTGGGTAAGTAGTACGGTACCTAAATCTAACTGGCAGGGAATCAAGGGATAATAAAAACAGCAATAGAAGCATATTTTCCAGAAATGTGGAGACACATAGAAAAGAAACAGCTATCTAGGTTGAAAATGGCAGCCTACTAAAGATAGAAGTCATGGACAAAGATGGGTAAGATAAGGGATTCTGTTTTGTCTTAAGCCTTAAAGTCCTATTTGTCCTTTTACACCATGTATGTATATTACTTTGATAGAAATATAAATAAATTTTAAAATTTGAGTTCTAGTTTAGGGGTACACGAAAAAGTTTTATAGAAACTGTAATAAAGAAGCAAGTATTAGATAAATTTATGTCCTTAAGTATAAAACTAGAGCTTCTGATACTAAATCTATAAAGCCAGTTCTATACAAATGCCAGGAGCAAGTTATGCATTTTAAAATGAACCACTCTAAGGTGGTTTAATGCTATAATAGATGAAGAAAATGCTCAACTATTTCCATTGCATAAGTTAACACCTGTTTACTAATGATAGCGAGATAAAAATTTTTCTCTGACTAGTGAAAAGATAAACAATGTAAGAAGTCTAAATTGCTGTAACTACCAACTGCCCAGACTCTTACTGCAATCTCTCCACCATGTCATAAAACAACTTTTATGCCCTGGAAGTCTGTGAATTAAAAGATTATTTGTTGAAAGTTACCAATGGCAAGGGGAAAAAACTGGGGAGAATATAAAGCCTAAAGCTGTATGATCTCTGAGTAAGATGGGTTATAGAAAATAGAATTGTCTTGGTGGTGGTAAGAAAGCAAAAAGAAAAATAGGAGAATAAAGACAATTAAGAGATTCAGAAGTTAGTAGAAGAAAAGAGATAAGAGAAATTCAACTTTCCATGTTTCTATTTATTAGTTTGAAGTTAACATTTCCAGGTCTTACAAAGTAAAGCACTTACCTTTGATTTCCACAAGGTGATTCCTCAAGAAAAGGTATATGATTTACTGAGCCAGGAATACGAGGAGTACTTGCATGAATATTTGAAGCATCATGGGTTAATCTCTGACTAGAGTCGTGGGGTGGTGTAGAAAAACTAGTTACAGAAGAATTATTAGATCCATTGCCTTTGTTCCCATTACATTGCTGGTTGAGCACTGGTACCTCATTACCAAGGCTATCCATTCCAATATTTAATTCTCCGAGCTTTTGAATGGACCTATAAAATAAAATAATGTAATTATATTAAAATAAAAACTTAGTCATATTCCTAACATATCGAATATTGAAAGTCTGAGACAGTAAATACATGCACATATAACATATATGACAAGTTTAGTACCAAAAATTACCATCAGTTTAAGACACAATCAAGAAACTGCAAGAAGATCCAAATTTTCCTATAATTACCACTGTAAAAGAGATAAGACATAAGAGGTATCACTGAATTTTTAAAAGTACCTTTTACCAAACAGGAAAAAAAAACAACTGTTTCTTCTCCAGCATAACTTTGGTTCAATTTTTTACGTGAAAATAAATTTCCCAAAATAATAAAAATATCACCAATACCAAATTTCTCACTGACAAATCAAAACAAGCCATTTTCATTTCATGAAATGAAATGAAATGATATTACTGTCTAGTAATATCATATCAACTAGGAAATGGATGACTAGTGCAAACCATGATGGGACAAAGTCAAGTGGCATCCCCATTATTCACACATTCACTCATTCAATTCATTTATTCATTCTACAAAAACTATTTGCCAGGCTCTGATCTAGGCACCAGGGGGATTAAACAGGGAGCAAAACAAGGTAGCCTGAGCGCTTTTCCCTCACTGCAAGTCAGAATTAGCCTGACTCCTTATTCTGGACTCAGGGCTCCAAAGGACACTTTGGAGGAAGCTGTCAGGCTCTCAAGATTTAGCCAAGAACTGGCCCAGAATCACTTTCTCCAGCCTGGATGTAATATTAGAGAGGACTACATCCCTTTACATAAGGGATGGTATTACCAACAGGTGTTGTGGTTCACTGTATTTTCTAATTTTTTAAATTAAACATTTAGTGTTCATGTATGTGTGTATGCGTGTGCACTTGTGCATGCGTGTATGTGTGGGTTTAGGGTTTTTAAAAGACCTTAAAAGATCAGTTTAAAATTATTAGAGGAATTGGCAGCCATTACTAAATATTTGTCAGTTAAAAATTTTAAGTAAATAGCATTTCTATGAAACACTAATCTTGTTAAATGCTCCCCATATTAAAAAAAAAAAAAGTCTTTAGTCAAATAAATGTGGGAAATGCTAAGTATAGAGAGTCTAAAATGCTAACATAATTTTGTCTCTCTAAAGTTAGGGAAAATGGAAAAATAAATACATAAATAAATAAAGTTAGGGAAGATGGAAAAGGGGCAGAATATGCCTATAATAAGAGCCAATTATTAGTAACAGAAAATATCATAAGTAGTGATATAATACTGTTAATAATAAGCCTATCACACTTTAGTTGATTTTTTTCACTAAGTTCTATTACATAGCATGACTCTTATTTCTCTAACTCTTTCTATCCCTCTGGAAAGGAAGAAGCAAAGTTTAATTCCGGAAATGATATTCTGCTGCGAGAATGACTTGAAAGACTAAACCATTAAGGGGGAAAAGATATATTTTAATTTCTAGTTTCTATCTCTATTCAATTTGTCCTTGGTATTAGTTAGATACTTTAATGTCCTGGTACATAAAAGTGAGGGTCTAGAAAAAAAGATCGAATAAAAGTATTATTTTAAAGAGTTAGAAAAAAGAATAGATAAGGAAAGGTTAAGAAAACAACAGAAATTTTATATGAAGCTAATTTATAAAAGTTTAGGATAAACATCCATTGATATTTATAACAGACCTGATTATTCTATGGATTTTTATAACATACTCACCTTTAGTATAATTTAAAATTCTAATCACTAAAGAAATTGAGAACAGTTGTTATGCCCTAAACTGAACCTAAATTATAAGAAAAAATTCTTATAATTTTAAGATAATGAATTCTATTATCTATATTGAATTCTATTATTACAATGAATTCATAATTATCTTTAAGGAAAAATAAACTATCTTGAATAGTTTAATTTTTTTTCTGAGCAAGGACATCCATACTACTGGAATCACAGAACCTTGTCACTTTATTTTCTGACAATGTTAAGTATCTGCTTTCACTAAAAAAGAAGACAGGAAGTCAAATTGCAACCATGACTTTTACTGATATGAAGACAACATCCAAGAACCAGAAGTAGCAGTTCATCAAAGCAGTATAATTCTGATAAGCCACTGATCTGATCAGAGGTGATAAGAAAATGATCTTCAAATTGAATAATCAGAGGACTACCTAGACTCTAGATGCCACTATAAATGTTCCTTGTGTGAAGGTCTGAAGACAGGATCAGTTTCAGGCTCACTGACTTGCACAGCACACAGAATGTCAAGCCGGTTACTTCCAATATTTCTGAACCAAGTAAGGACAGTCACCACTGCACTGCCCAATTATAATCATGATGACACATGCATGTGTGTGTGCTAACTCTTGTCTGACTCTTTTGCAACCCCATGGACTATAACAGCCCACCAGGTTCCTCTGTCCACGGAATTCTCCAGGCATGAATGCTGGAGTGGGTTGCCATTTCCCACTCTAAATCATGATGACAGCCAACATTTATAGCATGCCTCCTATATGCTAGAAGTTATTCTAAGTAATTTTTTAATATATGTTAACTCAATCTTCCAACAACTCTAGCTCAATTAAGTATACATATTCTGGTTTACAGATTTCTAAAAAAAAAAAATGTTACCATGTATTTACCTCCTATAATCAAAAAGAATAAGTTCATACATTTTGGAAGAAATTAATAAGAATCATTTTAATATTCTGAATTCAATAAAATCTGAAAGTTAAAGCTCTCAAGATAACATTAAAAAAACAGCTACCACTTAATATAGTGTTTACTCTATGCAGGTACTGTTCTAAGTACTTTACACAGGTTAATTCATTTAATCTTCATGGCAACCTTCTGAAATAGATGAGGAGGCAAGCAAACGGAAGACAGCAATTTCCCCCAGGTCTTCAGCTACCCTGGGACATGGCCAGACCCAGAAGCAGTCCACTTTCAGCCTGTGTGCTGAAACCACCATGCTCGCCGCTCCCTTTGCTCAGATGTGAAAGACCATTTAACAAAAGGAGGACAAAACTGGATGAGCCTTCAGACTTCTGTGACTGAAGAGGTTATGTAACTCCACACTACTTGAAACACTTAAAAAGCCTTAAAATTTCACACTATGCACAGAAAATAGCAGTTACTGCATGCTTTTAATAGCTTTTAAATAATGCCTCATTTAAAGAGCCTCTTGATGAAAGTGAAAGAGGAGAGTGAAAAACATTCAGAAAACTAAGATCATGGCATCTGGTCCCATCACTTCATGGGAAATAGATGGGGAAACAGTGGAAACAGTGGCTGACTTTATTTTTCTGGGCTCCAAAATCACTGCAGATGGTGACTGCAGCCATGAAATTAAAAGACACTTACTCCTTGGAAGGAAAGCTATGACCAACCTAGACAGCATATTAAAAAGCAGAGACATAACTTTGCCAACAAAGGTCTGTCTAGTCAAGGCTATGGTTTTTCCAGTAGTCATGAACGGATGTGAGAGTTGGACTATAAAGAAGGCTGAGTGCCAAAGAATGGATGCTTTTGAACTGTGGTGTTGGAGAAGAGTCTTGAGAGTCCCTTGGACGGACTGCAGGGAGGTCCAACCAGTCCATCCTAAAGGATATCAGTCCTGGGTGTTCATTGGAGGGACTGATATTGAAGCTGAAACTCCAATACTTTGGCCACCTGATACAAAGAGCTGACTCACTGGAAAAGACCCTGATGCTGGGAAAGATTGAGGGCAGGAGAAGAAGGGGATGACAGAGGATAAGATGGTTGGATGGCATCACCAACTCGATGAACATGGGTTTGGGTGGACTCCAGGAGTTGGTGATGGACAGGGAGGCCTGGCGTGCTGCAGTTCATGGGGTCACAAAAAGTCATGCACGACTGAGCGACTGAACTGAATGCCTCATATTTTAAAAAGTGACTAAAAGACTGACCTATTAAGGAATTGTTCAGTAAGATTCTGCTGCTGATCAGGACCATCCTCCTGATTCACACCTCCTTCAAGCAGCATCTGCTGGTATATCTGTCGCTGTTGCTCCTTCTGTTCTAAGTGCTGTTGATAGCGCAATCTTTGCCTGTAATATTCTTGAAACTGTTCTGTTGAATCTCGAAGCTTAAAAAAAAAAAAAAAAAAACACAAAGTTTGAGCAGACTATGATTGAATATGTCTCACTCAACAGTAACTTCCATAAGTGCTACATAAAACATATAGATGGCAATCAGAAAATACTTAATATATTGGATCTTTGAAAAATAACATAGTACGCATGAGTCTTAACAGTCAAATAGATCAGATCAATTAATTTGCTCTATTCCACAGTAAAAGACTGATGAAAACAAATGATCATCCTGGATCCCTGTCAACACAAATAAAAACAGACTACAGTCGTCACAAGGACGACATGAATATAGAATACAAATGTAAAGACTAGCACATATCTATATTACTAGGAAAAAATACTGAGGGATTACATTAATATTTAATAAATGCAATATTAACCTTATCTAACAAAATTTAAGCATCTAAGTGGCTTGTGGCTTAATAGGTTACTCTGGAAGGAAGCTTATAAAATTTCCTTCAGAAACAATACTTTAATTCAAATGGCTCTTCACAAGAAAATAGAATAAATAGATGTTAAACTCAGCAGTCTCAACATTCCTACTTCATTCTTCTAAAAGAACTACATAGTACTCAACTTAAAGGACTTAGATATTATAGCGAATTCCAATATTGGCAAAGAAAGACCCTCCTGCCAAGCTAGAGTGTGGTCAAATTACAGAGATCATATGAACTGGATCATCTCTAAAACTGGCCAACATTGACAGTAAGTTTAACCAAGAGTCCTATATGACTGACTGACTAAAGCTAAAACTGTTTCCCTTTCCCAGAGAATAGTATAGACCCCCTCTCTATTTCATAATAACTTACAGCAATAACTCTGAAACAAAATTATCTCTATGTCTTTAAAAAAAAATTTCTGTGGTAAAATAAATATAAAAATTGTCGGGCTGGTACGCCGAGCCTCCGGGGAGATGTGTAGTGACTTCCATAGGGCTGAATCTGGGACGGAGGTGAGAGGCGCCGGGGTGAAAGCCAGGGAGACGAGAACAGGGCTGCGGGCGGGCGCAGGAGGCCAGAGGGCGCGGGAGGCCCGGGCCCTCAGGAGGAGGAGGGGCGCGGGAGGCCCGGGCCCTCAGGAGGAGGAGGCGCGCGGGGCTCGGACGCCGGCGACCCTGGTGCCCCGTCCGCCAAACTTGCACTCCCCGGAGACCTGGAGCCCTCAGAGGGCTCACTGCGTACACGGCTGGGTATAAAATGGGAGCTGTCTAGTCTCTAGCGTTATGGGCCAAACTTGTGCACGGCAGTCAGACACGGTTTGCAGGAGAGGCTAAGAAAAGCAGGGTGTCGCCCGGCTGAGCGTTCATAGACTTTTCTAGAACAGGGGTGCCTGAGTAGGTGGCGCCACCTTCGCCTTCTGTTCTGTACGTCTTCGCTTATGGCGTCCTGCCCTCGCTATTACATTATATATTTCCAGCCTAAGTATTAAGAGCCACACAAGCAGTGTGAGGCCTGCAAAGATTTATTCAGGAATTGAACCCGCAAGGACCAGGCACTTAGTATGTGTCAGCCGCGGGTGAAAGAACTAGTCAGAAGCAGGAAACAGCTTCCGTTATTGCAGAACTGAGAAGGGAGGCCGACTGCAAATTACAGGACCTTGGGCAACCTAGAAGACTTAAATGGGAGGAAGAGGCGACAGCTGAAGTTTCAGGGACCTTTTGAAGCTGACTTGGCAAGGAAGGGGCTACACAGGGCAGGGAGTTGGAAGTATGTGGGTTCTGCCTTTCGGCTTCCCTGATAGCTCAGTTGGTAAAGAACCCGCCTGCATTGCAGGAGACCCCGGGTTCGATTTCTGAGTCTGGAAGATCCCCTGCAGGAGGGATAGGCTACCCACTACAGTATTCTTGGGCTTTCCTGGTGGCTCAGCTGGTAAAGAATCTGCCTGCAGCGCGGGTAACCTGGGTTCGATCCCTGGGTTGGGAAGATCCTCTGGAGACGGGAAAGGCTACCCACTCCAGTATTCTGGCTCGGAGAATTTCCCAGCCCATGGGGTCGCAAAGAGTCAGACACGACGGAGCAGCTTTCACGTTTATGCTCGCTGATTTAGGGGAAGTGCAAGTAGTTCTTTGTAGTTGAAACCAAAAAAAAAGAGAAAATAAAAAAATAAAAAAATAAATATAAAAATTGTCATTTTAACCATTCAGTGTGCAATTCAGTGGCATTAGAGTCATAATGTTACATAACCACCATTATCTATTTCCAAAAATTTTCATCACCCCTAACAGAAACTCTATAACCATTAAGCAATAACTCCCATTTCCTTCTCCCTCTAATGCCTGCTAACTTATATTCCATTTTCTGTCATGAATTTACTTATCCTAGATATATAATGTAAATGGAATTATACAATATCTGTCCTTTTGTGTCTGGATTATTTCACTTAATACAATGTTTTCAAGGTACATCCAAATTGCAGCATACGTCAGACTTCATTCCTTTTTATAGCTGAGTAATATTCCATCGTATGGATACATCACTTGTTTATCCATTAACCTGTGGATGTACATGAGTTATTTCTAACTTTTGGCCACAGTTAATAATGATGCTATGAACACGGATGTAGAGTTATCTATTTGAGCCTTTGCTCTCAAAGCTTTTGGCTATATACCTGAAAGTAAATTGACTGGGTCATACAGTAATTCTTGTTTAGATTTTTGAGGTACCACGAAACCACAGTGACTACACCATTTTACATACAAATCAGAAATGTATGAGGCCTCAAATTTCTCTATTTTCTCATCAACACATTACTTTCTACTGCTTTGATTTTAGCCTTTTAGCCATTCTAGTAATTGCAAAGTTATACTTCATTGTGGTTTTGATGTACATTTCCCTAATGACAAGTGATTTTAGGCATTTTTCTCATGTACTTATTGGCCATTTACAGACATCTGGCCAATCTGGAGAACTGTCTATTCAACTCCTTTTTTAAAATGGATTTTTTAATTGTTGAGTTGTAGCAGTTCTTTATATTTTCTAGACACTAAAACCTTACCAGATAATTTGCAAATATTTTTCCCATTCTGGAGGCTGTCCTTTCAGTTTATTGATAATGTCCTTTGATGCAAAAAAGTTTTTAATTTTGATGAAGTTCAATTTTTGCATTTGTTGCTTAAGGTTTTGGTATTATATCTAAGACCATATTACAAAATCTAAGGTTGTAAAGATTAATCCCTTTGTTTTCTTCTGAGTTTTATACTTCCGTAGGTCCTGTACTTAAGTTGTTGATCTAGTTTTAGTTATTTTTTATATACGGCGTGAGACAGAGATCCAACTTCCTTTTTGCATGTGGAAATCCAGTTATCTAATAGCATCATCTGTTGAAAACATTATTTATCCCCCGCTGAGTAGACTTGGCACCCATGCCAAAAATCAACTGGTCACAGATATATGAAATTACTTCTGGCCTCTCAATTTATTCCACTGGTCTATAAGCCTATCCTTATACAAGAACTACACAGTTTTAATTACTGTAGCTTTATAGTAAGTTTTGAAATTATGAAGTGAGTCCTACAATTTTGTATTTCTTTTTGCAAAACTGTTTTGGCTATTCAAGGCCTGCTGCAATTCCAAGTATTTAAGTATTAGCTTTTCCATTACTACAAAATAGGCAGTGGAATTTTTTACAGGAATTAAATGAAATTTGTAAATAATGTTGGGTAGTACTGACATCTTAACAGTATTAAATCTTCCCATTCGTGAACACCGAAGGTCTGTTCATTTATTTAGGTCTTCTTTAACTTCTTTCAGTAATGTTTTGTAGATTTTGGCATACAAATTTTTCACCTCCTTAATTTATTCCTAAGTATTTTATCCTTTTATATGCTGCTGTAAACAAAACTGCTTTCTTAATTTCCTCTTCTGATTGTTCACTGCTGGTATATAGAAACACAATTTTCATTTGTTGATCTTGTACCCTGCAACTTTGCTGAACCTAATCATAAGCTTTAATTGCTGTCATGTGGATTCTTTCTGATGATATATAATATTCATGTCATCTGTGAATAGAGACAGCTTTACTTCTTCCTTCCCAATTTACTTATTTTTCTGGTCTAACTGCTCTGGCTAGAACTTGTAATAAACGTTGAACTAACAATTGTGAAAGCAGGCATGCTTATCTTTGTTCCTGAAGGTAGGGAGAAAGCTTTTAGTCATTCCCCAAGTATGATATTAGCTTGGGTTTTCCATAAATAATCTTCACCATGCTGAGGAAGTTCCATTCTATTATTAGTTCTCTGAGAGTTTTTAACAGCAAAGAGTGTTTGATTTTGTCAAATGTCTTTTCTGCATCAACTGAGACAAACATATGTTGTTTATTTTTTTCCTTCATTCTATTAATGTGATTATTAAACTAAGAGTTTTCTATGTTGAACCACCACACTTGCATCCTGCAATCAATCCACTTGGTCAAGACGCATAATCCTTTTAATATGCTAATGGTTTTGGCTTGCTAGTATTTTGTTGATTTTTGCCTATATATTCATAATACATATTGGTCTGTAGTTTTTGTCCCTAATATTTTCACTTGGCTTTGCTATGATGGTAATGCTGAACTCATAGAATGAGTGAGGAAGTGTTCCCTCCTCTTTTATTTTTTGGAAAATTTTGAGGATTATTGTTAACTCTTCCTAAATGTTTGTAGAATTCACCAGTAAAGTCACCTGGTCCTTGTCTTTCCTTTGTTGGAAAGCTTTTTGATTTCTGATTCAATTCTTTACTCAATATAGATCTGTTAAGATTTTCTATTTCTTTCCAAGTGAGTTTAGTAATTTGCTTCTAAGGAATTTGTTCACTTCATCTAAGTTATCTAAAATGTTGGTTTACAAATGGTCACAGTATTCTCTTACAGTCCTTTTTATTGCTTTAAGGTAGATATGCTAAGTCGCTTCAGTCGTGTCCGACTCTGCGACCCTATGGGCTGTAGCCTACCTCTGTCCATGGAATTTTCCAGGCAAGAATACTGGAGTGGGTTACCATTTCCTCCTCCATGGGATCTTCCCGACCCAGGGATCAAACCCACATCTCTTGTATCTCCTGCACTGGCAGGTGGGTTCTTTGCCACTAATGCCACCTGTAAGGGAAGCCCTGTACCGTAGTTTTATGTAGTTATTGGTTTTTTTGTCAGTCTAGCTAAGGGCTTATCAATTTTGTTGATCTTTTCAAAGAACCAACTTTTGATTCTGTTGATTCTCCCTGTTGTTTCCCTTTTCTCTTTTATTTCTCTCTCCTCTAATCTTTATTATTTCCTTCCTTCTACAATCTTTGGATATAGCATGCTCTTCCTTTTTCTGGCTCTTCAAGGCATAAAGTTATTAATTTGAGATCTTTCTTCTTTTTTTAACTTAAGCATTTGCAGCTACAAACTTATCCCTGAGCACTGCTTTTCCTGCATTCCATTAGCTTGTTGGATATTTGTTATGTTGTACTACTTTTCATTAGTCTCTAAGTGTTTCCTAATTTCCCCTTGTGATTTCTTCTTTGACCCACTGGTTGTTTAAGAATGTGTTGATTCATTTTTTCAAATTTTGAATTTAAAAATTTTCCTTGTTATTCATTTCTAGCTTCATTCCTCTGTGATCAGAGAAGATACTTTACACAATTTTAAATCTTTTAAAATGTACTGAGTCCTAAGATACGGTCTATCCTGAAGAAGCTGCATGTGCACTGGAGAAGAACGTGTGCTCCAATACTGAGCATTCTACATGTCTGTTAGCGCTAATTGGTTTACAGCATTGTTCAAGTCCTCCACATCCTTACCGGTCTTCTGTTTAGATAGTCTATCCATTACTGCAGGTGTGGTACTGAAATCTCCAACTATTATTGCAGAACAGTCTATTTCTCCCTTCAGCTTTGCCAATGTTTGCTTCATATATTTCGGGATACTGTTGTTTGGTGCATATCCATATGTACTTTTAAGGGTAATTTTTCAACCTCCTTCTTAATATTTAGTCAAACACACAAAAAAACTTATTCAACTTATTAAACCTACTCACCCCTTATAAGTGAGATACTATGTATATGATAAAATTTGCACCTTATTTCACAATACAATTTCCTTTTCAAAGCACCACAGGAAAATAAACTAGAACCCTAAAGGCTTAGATAAGGTGTGGTGGTGGTGATGGTTGAGTTGCTAAGTCACGGCCAACTCTTGTGACCTCATGGACTGTAGCCTGCTAGGCTCCTCTGTTTATGGTGCTCCCAGGTAAGAGTACCAGAGTGGGGGCTTCCTAGTGGCTCAGTGGTAAAGAATCCACCTGTCAACGCAGGAGACACGGGTTCAACCCCTGGTCTGAGAAGATCCCCATGCTGAGAAGCAGCTGAGTCCACGTGCCACAGCTACCGAGCCTGTGCACTGGAAGCCCAAGAGCCACAACTACTGACGCCCAGGCACCCTAGAGTCCATGCTACACAATAAGAAAAGCCATTGCAACCAGAAGCCTGTGCACAGCAGCCAGAGAAGCCCCCACTCACTGCAATGAGAGAAAAGCCCACGCAGCAATGAAGACCAGCACAGCCTAATAATAAATACTTTTATTTTAAAACAATAAAAAAGAATAGTCGAGTGGGTTGCCATTTCCTTCTCCAGGGGGTCTTCCCGACCCAGGGATCAAACTCACATCTACTGCATTGCAAGCGGATTCTTTTACTGATGAGCCAGCAGGGAAGCAGAGATGAGGTGTTATTCTACATTATAAATGTCATAATTTCTTGCTCATTAAATCTACTTAGTAAAATATAGAGCACATATCTTAAAACATAAGTTGTCTACTTTTAATACGAATTCAATTACATGAATGCACAAACATGCAAAAGCAATGTCAACTGTGATATTTTAAATTGTTAATAAATCATACATTAAAAACGCTCTAAAATACATAATGATAACTAAACAAACAAACAAAAACCTATAAATTCTAAAAGAAGAGGGGAGAAATGATCTAATAAGAAAATCTAGGTATTCTCTCTCCTCCTCTGAAATAACAGAAAATTCTTTTCAAATTCTATCCAAGCAAATAGTATTAACTTCTTACAAAATGGATAACTCTAAAAGACCTGAGATGTAGTAAACATTACCTCATTTTTTTCTTGCTTAGCTGGCCCTGGATTCTGTGCTCCATTTGCAGGCTCCTTTTCTGAAACTGAACTCTGGCCCAGGATTTCACTGCTGATAGGTCTCTGTGTCTCAACAGGTGTATCACTTTGGGGTAACAAATGAAAAGGAAGAAGTAGGGGTAAAGAAAAATGTAATGTAGTTAGAGAGGTTTTAATTTAAAAGAGGCATATTTAGCTTAAGTATATATTAAATGCACAAAAACAGATTTTAAACTTTACTTTTTTCTCTTAAATACTATATGTAAGGGATTTTGAAAAACAGAATGTGCTAACAATAAAAGAGTACTGGATTACTAAGTAAGGAGGGAAGGGACTCCCATCTAAAATAGTATGTGTGAAAAAATAAAATAAAATAAAATAAAATAGTATGTGTGGCCTTGGGAAATCACTTACATTCTCTGTGGCTCAGCTTCATCTACAAATTAATAGGTCAAATGACTTAAAGCCTAAATTCTCTTAAAGAACTGTTACTCTGTTATCCAAACATCAATTTCCTTTCCTCCAATATATTTCAATAAAAAGTTAAGAATACTTGAGATTTTACTAAAAGGCTTTCTTTGATTTATTTGCACTTAACATAAAAGTGAAACATCTTTCAAATATTTTTAATGTATACTAATTAGTAAGTCTGATGTCTTATGTCAGGTTGTTCCTTGTCGTCTTCTTCAGTTCAGTTCTGTTCCGTTCAGTCGCTCAGTCGTGTCTGACTCTTTGCAACCCCATGAATGGCAGCACACCAGGCCTCCCTGTCCATCACCAACTCCCGGAGTTTACTCAAACTCATGTCCATCAAGTCCGTGATGCCATCCAGCCATCTCATCCTCTGTTGTCCCCTTCTCCTCCTGCCCCCAATCCCTCCCAGCACCAGGGTCTTTTCCAATGAGTCAACTCTTCTAGACACTGGCAATTTCTACTTTCATAGTTATGCTGTTTAAAAATTTTAATAACTAACATTATCCAAAGATGACAAATACCACATTTACGAAGATTACCTATCAGTAACAGATACCATGGGAACAAGTACAAAAGTAAAGTGAATTTTGTCTTCAATTAATTTGATTATGAGATGACTTCATAATGGCCTCTCTAGGCAAAAGTTATGTAAGACATATTAAAATAGAGGTCTAGGGTTTAGGAAAGCAGAGCTAGATAGTCATCTTCACAAAAGTACCATTAGTTAGGAGCCTAGCAGTCATAAATATCTAGACATATATACACACACATGCACCCTGAGGAGGAAGTAGAAAGATCTGGGAATAGTTTTTGGTTACAGGACAATGCTGTAAGCTGCTAATGACCAAAGGAAGATCCATTTTAATCCAAAAGTACAATTTGTAAGAATTATTAACTGTATAGATAGAATAAAATGATTTTATAAAGTTAAGATTTAATTTTGCAATTTATACAGCACTTCCATATACATTATCTCATTTAATCTGCACAGTGACCTGTAAAATAGATTAAAACTCCCATTTCACAGATGAGTAAACAGACTCAAAAAAGGCATGTTCCCAAAACTGCATAGTTAGTAAATAAAGTTAGGACTTGAATCCAGGTCTTCAGACTCCAAATCCAATGTTGGCCCAAGTCTGGGAATAGACTTTTTTCCCTACCGTTTAATTTTGAGACCATTATATTGCATAGTCACGGCCTGCATATTTCAACTGCTTTTTCTTCCTTTTTTAGAGTTGCTTTCTGTTCAAGTGAAAAGATATCCTTCAAAACACTATACACTCTTTTATAAACTTCTCTTGTGTGTTTTATCTTCTTCACCATAGTAACTCAATCATTATATCCTGGGGATGCAACATGGTGCTAGCACAGAGTAGACAATCAAATATTTTTAAATAAATACTGAATTCAAACATACATTACCACAAGCAAAAGTCTCTTTATGTGGCATTTTAACATAATTGATCTGAGCTTCCTATATTTTCTAATTATGCCTAAAACATTTTTCAAAACCAGGTAAACTTTCTCCAAAATAAATTTGTATACTTTATCAACAAAGAGCCAAATGGCTCTTCTATAACATGTTATTAGTAGCCCTTTTGACACACTGTCCTTTCCAAGGGTATGAGCCCTGCAGGAGGGAAATCTGTATTTATTAAGCAGCAAGCAAATGCTTACCACTCTGCTAGGAACTTTATCTCACTCTACAAGTCAGCACTCTACTCTATAGAGGAGGCCACTGAGGCTCAGAGAGATTAAGTAACCATTCCAAGATCATGCAGCTAGAAAATGGCAAGGCTACTATTCAAACCGTAGTCTGACTCCAAAGACCATGTTCTACTCACTGTTCTACACTGCTTTGCCTCATAAGTTTTCCAATTTCAGAGACGTGACAGATGTTTTCTGGGTGATTACTAGTGCTCAGCTAAAAACACATGTATTACTTACCTTCTGACAAGTGACCTTTTACCCCTCTATAATGGTCTAATAATTTCACTTCTTTCCATCTTTATTCAGTCAATTCTCAATTACTAGTACTTTCTTTACATAGGGAACAGCACGTGTAAAGCCAAATTTGGCTAGCTTTTTGTGTTTTTTTTTTTTTCCTTTATGAAGACAATCCCACTGGTGCACAATTCCAAACATGCTATTCATTATATTGACCAAGAAGCTCCTATCATCTCATATACTCAGAAAAATGTCACTAGTTCCCCCAGAAGCTTAGCATCCCAGACAGCAAAAATTTTCTCTAAAAGGGATTGAAAAGTCAAAGAAAAGTTTAAGATAGTCTCTACCAACACTCAAGATTCTCTATTCCTTCAGGATTTAAATAATAGGATGCCCTATATTAAATTATACTCATTCATTTTCATCACTAGATATCATCTTTACCTTTCAAACATAAAATACATAGCAGTAAGATGCCTTAGGAAGTCACCCTCGGCTTTAGGAAGTCCCCTCACTTAACTGATCCTAGAATCCTCTCCTTTCTTTAAAGAACATTAAAGAAAATCACACCCACCACCCCCAACAATCTCACAGCAACTGAACAGAAAATGCTTCCATAAATACTTATCCTGTAATTCTTATGCCTTAACTAAATATCTCCTCGTTTTAATTAGAAACAGAAATTCTGAGTCCAGTATTTCTTCCTCAATACAGAATGCTGTCTACTATCCTATGTGAATAGTAAAAGTTTTCATTTTTATGCTCTTTTAATAAATTTATTGCAGTCAATAGTAATGATTCATAGTATCAACTCTGAGAATAGGAAACCAGCCATGTGTCCCACTGGGATTCCTGGAAAACTAAGACAGGAAGTTTCTTAAGCCTTGATATAAAGAACTGCTAATCAGGAAATTATTATTTCATGCCAAATTTGAAAGAAAAACTGAGTGGTGGTTTTAACACTTAAATTCCTTATGTGTGTGTGTATATATATATATATATACATATATATATATATATAAAGAATTACTAAAGATAACTGGAAATAACCAGAGATTTATATATATATACATGTTCAATACAGTAGTATTTACAGGAAACTATCTACTCTCCTACAATAAGGAATTAGGTAAAACTATGATACAGTCATACAAAGGAATAATGCACATACCCTTAATCACTGACCTCAGTAAATGTTTAAGAATATGGGAACAATTCATGACCTATCAAACAAAAAAAAGCAAACTGTATGAAAATACATATAGCACCTTCCCAATTTTTAAAAACGTATTCATAGGAAAAACGTCGGTCATCTAAGTGTGAGATTGTGTGGGATTTTAATTCTCTTACTGATAATCTTCCATATTTCCAAAATTTCTTAATACGTATGCACTGCCTTTATTACCAGCAAAATGATAATACAGGACATAAAAATAAAGATTTTCCTGGATAATATTAATTATCAAAATTTTTAAAACTCCTTACTAATAAAGTTTTAGAGACTAACGTTGAACATTTAGAAAACACACACACACACCCCAATTAGATTATCTCACACTTACAGAGATCTGCCAGTTTTTATAAGCAAATACTTACCGTTCAGGGGATTCTTCATAAATACTGTGACATTCCGTATTCTCAAGCATGAGACTTCTGCTGAGGTTTTGTACTCCTGGATAATGGAAGTTAGCAAAGGAGTGTGACATTGGAGAAGTTTTGTTCCCAAGGTCTGAGATTCTCTTATCATGACTGGTCAGTCCACAAGTGAGGCCATCTAAAGCAGGATTCAGAGAGCGGGTCATATAGGCATCAGCTGATTGAGGCCTTCTCATTGGAGATGATGGATAGGGAGAAAGTTTGCTGATAAGAGGTGTCAAAAGATCAGCATATGCAGCTTTTGTGGGTTTTAGAAGTTTGTCAACATGAATATTAAGCATTTTCTGTTCAAAAGCACAAGAGAAGACCGAAGATGGGAGATTCTGGAGCCATGACAATAAACTCAGATCCAAATCATCACACCCATTACCACATAAGAGGTCAATTCCAAGTAGTACTTCACTTTCTGTAATTTCTTCTCCTGTTGCTTTACTTTGACAAAATTCTACACAGCATTCATAAAGTAGGCCCTTCATGACAAGCTGAAATAAACGATTGTTACTTGCTTTAAAACCAGCCTCACTTAGCTTCCTATCAGCAGGGATGAATTCTGCAACCATGATACAAGCCTCTTCAAAGCAGTGAACTCGTGCAGTACTGGGATTCCAGTCCTTAAATTCAGCATGATTGGTCAAACGAGGCAAAGTCAAAAGCAAACAGAGCTTGCTGTAGTCATCTTTAGAAGGACAGTACTCCTCCAGGGCATGTAAACATTGCACAGCTTCTTGCATGGTAAATTCCAGCTGTAAAAAAAACAAGTGCTATAGAGATCCTATGAGATATGAAAACAATGAAAGTATTTTACGCAAAATACTTTATAAACTTTCACAAACTGTTCAATTGCAAAGGGATAAACTAGTGTCAAAGAATACTCATATAATGGTGGGCTATATAACAACTTTTTTTTTTTTTTATATAACAACTTTCAAGTGAAGAATCAAAATATTTTCTACTACTAAAGATTTTAAAATTTGGTTATTAGCATATTAAACTTTTACCTAGAAAAAAGTATCATAACTCAAACTTAATACTATCATTTTCAACGCGTAAGTTTTAAGAGTAAGGATAATTCAGTTTTCCAGCAATGAAACTGAAGCATGCCAGTATTTAACTGTTTACTACAGCCTGCCATCACTCCAGCTTACCCAAAAAGCAAAAGAGCCATTCTCAAACTGGCCTTAGGACAAACGTGTGTGGAGAAAGAAAGCAAATCAAGAAAGACAACATCTACAGTTCAAAAATGGTGCAGATAGAACAAAAGGAAGCTTAGCCAAATGACAAAGTAATTTGTATAGTGAATATTATCTTAGGATCAATAGCTTTCAGTGATGTAAGGAACTTCAGAAATTGCATAGCACAGCTTCTATATCTTACCTGAAGGAAAAGGTAGGGTGCAGATTTAACTTAAGTAATTCAGTTGATTAGTGACAAAGACAGAATGAAAATTCTTATTGACTTATTCATATTCCAGTGTTCTTTCCACTTTTTTTTGGTCATTCCATTTGGCATGTGGACGCTTAGTTCCCTAACCAGGGGCCAAACCCAAGTCCTCTGCAGTGGAAGTGCTGAGTCTTAACTATTAGACTACCAGGAAGTACCTCTTTTCACCTTTAAACATCATTACCTGGCAAGCATTTCTCTACTATTTCAATGATTACTTACTAGCACTTAATAAGTTTCTTTGGTTTTGGATGTAACAATACTAATATTAAAACTTTAAAAGTAACTCTCTAACCAAAAAGAATTTAATATCATTAAATCTAAATTGTCATTAAAAAATAAACATTCTATTAAGAAACACCTCTGGGGAATTCCCCGGCTATCAGTGGTTAGGGCTCTGCACTTTCACTGCCAAGGGCCTGGGTTCAACCCCTGGTTGGGGAACGAAGATCCTACAAGTTGTACTGCACAGCCAAAAAATAAGGGTTTTTTTTTTTTTTAAAAGAAAAAAGCCTCTGGATCAAAGAAAATACTGAAAAGAGAGAAAGAAGAGGTAAACATAATTCACTTCTGGGATAAGAAAAGAAGCAATGATACAGTCATCAAGCCAAACATCTTCAGCTATCTAGATCACCTTAAACAAGAGGGGCGCACACTCTCCAACCAAACAGCCATTCATGTGTATCATCTTTGTCTAAATCACAGAACAAATTCAGAAGCACTACAGATTGAAAGTACTACACCTGTAAAACAACAGATCTTGCCCCACCACCACCCATAAATTCTAATCCTTTGTTTTAGTGAATAGAATACTTATGACTGAAACAAGACTGTGGCGCAAACCTTCAGGAATAAAAATCTTACATGCTGGGGCTCATCTTCTGCTGACATTGCATTGTTAACACATAAAGCTTCTAAAAACTTCTGCTTCAGGATAATATAACGAAACCTGTGAAAAATAAAATATGAAACATTAAAATGATTAAAAGCTGAGTTATAGCACAGGCTACAGTCCGTGGGGTCACAACGAGTCGGACATGACTAAAGGACTAACGGTTTCACTGCCTTTCACTACAGCAACGTCAATGACCAGAAATGAAACGCAAGCTCCTAAAGCAAAATAGGCCAACTTTTTCTTATAGGATCAATTATTCCTTTTAAAAAAGACTTTAAAAAATTAATTTCCCAATGTCTCATAAATCAAATGTACTTACTAGTTACTGGAAGTATCTTTGCTTTCAGGAAATTCTTAAAATATCTCATAAGGCTAATCACATTGAAGCCGTGTGTGTGTGTGTTCGATCACTCATAAGCCATAATTAAAAGATAGCAAGTAATCACAATTTAATACTCAAAGGAAGGGTTTTTATTTGAAATATTATTTCTAAGCAAACAATCAAGTTTTTATGGAAGATGTCAAAAGTCATCTAACATGAAATCAAAATATTTTATATTCCAAATATTTTATTTCCCAAGTCTTTTCAAACATGAGAAAAGTCTTATAAAAATACAGCTGAAAGGGTAGAATGAAATGAATAACACTGCTAAAAAGCCATAAAATAACTGTAGACTTAAAACTTTTTAAAAGGTACTTTTCAGAGAGGGGGAAGGGAGAGTCTACTTGACTTGTCTATGAATCAAAAAATGTTGAGTGCCTTAAGCACTTTAAAGAAAAGTATTTCTAAGGACTGAAAGAAAATAATAATGAACCTTCACAGTCATTCTTCCAACCATTGTTGTAACAGCAAATATGTGCCAATAAAACAAAATCCCCACCTTTAAGAAGAAGGGCATCTAATGAAAGCAATTCATCTAATGCGCATGTAACAGATAACTGGATTAAGAAGTTGTGGTGTGTATGTATATACACACTCAATGAACTATATTACTCAGCCATAAAAAAGAATTAAATAATGCCATTTGCAGCAACACGGAGGGACCGAGAGAGTGTCACTGAGTGAATTAAGTCAGAGAAGGCCAAGTATCACATGGTATCACTTATAAGTGAAATCTTATGAAGAATGGTACAAATGAACTTATTTAAAAAAACAGAAACAGAGTTAGAGATGCAGAAAACAACCTTATGATTAACAGTGGGGAAAGGGGAAGAGGGATGAAGTGAGAGGTTGGGATTGACATATACACACTACTATATATAGAACAGATAACTAATAATGACCAATTGTTTAGCACAGGGAACTCTACTCAATATTCTGTAATGACTCACACAGGACAAGAATCTAAAAAAGAGTGGATATATGTATATGTATAACTGAATCACTCTGCTGTGTACCTGAAACTAACACAACATCGTAAACCAACTATACACCAATAAAAATTTCAAAAAAAGAAGTCATATAAGAAAGCGGGGAAAAAAAATATTGCCATCTGCAAAAACATGGATGGACCTAGAGAATATTGTGCTTACTGAAATAAGTCAAAGAAAGACAAATACTATATGATAACATTTATATGTGGAATCTAAAAAATAACATAAATGAATATACATATATACACAAAACAGACTCACAGTCATAGAAACAAACCTGTGGTTACTAAAGCTGGCGGCAGGGGAAAAGTTAGGGGTATGAGGTTAACAAATGCAAACTACTATACATAAAACAGATAAGCAACAAAGATTAACTGTATAGCACAGAGAATTTGTAATAAGCTATAATGGAATATAGTCTGCAAAAATACTGAATTATTATGCCATATACCTGAAACTAACACAGTATTATAAATCAACTATACTTCAATTTAAAAAACAAAAAGAAGAGAATCATCTAATAAATTCCATGGAATATGTATAGGATTCAGCAAGGTTTTGGGTTTCCTGGGTAGCTCAGCAGTAAAGAATCTGCCTGTGATATGAGACCTGGGTTCAATCCCTAGGTCGGGAAGATCCCCTGGAGAAAGGAATGGCAACCCACTGCAGTATTTGCCTGGAGAATTCCACGGACAAAGGAGCCTGGAGTGCTACAGTCCATGGGGTCTCAAAGAGTAGGACACGACTGAGTAACTAACACAGAGAAAGATTTTGAAGGAGTGTGAAACCAAGTCTACAAGAAATGGTGTGGGTCTTATAAGAACTGACTCTTGGAAGATGATCAAGCATGTGCTATGTAAAGGCAGAAGATGATGTAAGAAACAATATTCCAGGTAAATAAACAATGTACAAAAGTAAAGTCTGAAACAGCATGAATTATGGAGAATCAGAAACTAACACAAAGTTTCACTTCTGATAATGGTGGAGTAATTTGTATCAGGCTAACTTTTCTGCAAATAACAATTAAACCCTAGATAAAACCCAAAAATTATTTGAAAGCACCAAAAAAAAGGGAAAAAAAAAAAGGCTAGCACAAGTAGAGGGAAGTCAATACATGAAAAAAGGGAACTTTAGGGAGTGAGATTCAAGGACATAGGGCCTTCCAGTTGAGAAACTCCCCAATCCACACAGCATGAGCTAAAACTCAAGCAGAAAGCTGCAGTTTTACAGATTTTTGAGAAGTCAGAAAAAGGCCCGGTATGCCAGAACAGCATAAAAGTGGCAGAGAGGGTAGGAGGATACAAAACAAGAGGAAACCACAATGAAAAATATATCAAAATCTACTGTATAAACTGTGCCTAAAACCTCGGCCATCCCTAAAACTGAAGATGCAAGGGAGACTCCAAAGAGCCCTGCAAAAGCAACAGACTGAAGGTTAAATAACTGAGCAGAGATTTCGACTGATGCCTGTTAGGTGAGGGGCAGACTCTGCATTCTGAGTATAACAAGGTGTACTCCCTGTATGAATAAAAATCAATAATTTTCAAAAGAAGATAACGGAAATCCAGAGTTTCAACAATGAATCCACAATGTGCAGAATGTATTTTAAAAAATGATGAGACATGTGAAAAAAAGAGTGACTTACAGTTAAGAGAAAAGGCAATCAACACAAACTGAGCCTGACAAAACCCAGAAGTTGGAATGAGCAAATAAGAACTATTAGTGAACAGGCAGTTACTAAAAATAAGTTCAAGGATTTTACTGGGAAATATAGTCACAATGAACAAACAGATAGGAATATCTCAGCAGAAAAATTATAAATAAAAGTAAATTCTGCAACCAAAAAGTACAATATTTGAAATGAAAAATTCATTGTTTATGAGCAGGTTACTAACTGAAGAAAGTGTCAATAAATGTTGAGGGTAAATCAAGACTCAAGAATACACAGAAACAATGTTTTTAAAAAAGAAACAAAGCTTCAAAACTGTGTAACAGTATCAGTCTAATACTATATAAATAGAAGGAGAAGAGAAAAGAGCAGAAAAAATTTTTGAAGAAATAACTGCCAAAAACTTCTCAAATTTGATGAAAGACATAAACTTATAGATCCAAAAACTTCAGTAAACCCCATGCAGGAAAAATACAAGTAAATCACACTTCAGTTCAGTCGCTGAGTCGTGTCCGGCTCTTTGCAACCCATGACACTTAGGCACATCCAAATCAAACTGCTGAAAACCAATGACAAGGAGAAAATCTTGAAGGCAGCTAGTAGAAGAAGAAAAAAAGAAACATTATATACAACAGAATCAAAAATAACTCTTTGTCAGAAATAATGGAGGTCAGGAAACAATGGAATGACCTCTCTAAAATCTTTGTAGTATTATGAAGAAACAACTGCTTGAGATAGGCCCTTGTGATGTTTTATATATAGGCACTGTTGACTAATTTTATATATCAGATAGTCAACTAATTGAAGTACATGCAAGCTGTCCTCTGAAGTGCTCCAACTCAATGGGGCTGAGGGTACTATGTGCTAGGAAAGCCAACAGTCTTGTTTTTAAATTTTTGTTTATTGTTTTGTCTTGCTAAACTTCTATCAACAATAAGATACTAAAAAGTTTCAAATGAAATCTTACCTTTTTTTGTCAAATTTTTCCATACATTCTAGAGGCTGAATGAACTGAAGAACTTCATCCCATTGACCATCAAGGATTAGTTGCCTATATAAAGAAAAATCCATGCATGCTATCAAACTTGTGTTATACTAATTAAAAGCAGAATAGATGACAAGATAGCATTAGAACATCACAAAGCAGGTAATAAGATTAACATTTCACTTGATTCCTCAACCACTATAATAAAATTAACTTTTCCCACAAATTATTTGTAACAACATATGCTATTTGAGAAGAATCTGTGAACCTACACCCACTCCTCATTCTAAAATGTGTTTTTCTTCATCTATGTAAAAACATCAAACTAAATCTAAAAGTTTATTTATTTCCCCTCTAATCTTACAGTTTAAAGTTATTCTGTATTATTTAGGGGCCAGTGTGTAGGTATGTCCCAGTCTCCCTAAGTCAGTGGGTCTCAACTTGGGGCAGCTCTGCCCCTTGGAGACATCTGGCACTGTGTGGAGACATTTTTGGGTGTCACAACTAGGGTGTGACCAGCATTTACAGGGTATGGGTCAGAGGAACTGCTAAATATCCTACATCCTACGATGCACAGGACAACTCCCACACTCACACAAGACGTTAACAGTACTAAGGCTGAAAAACTGCTCTAAATGTGACTTCAACATCTTGGAGGCATTCAACTAAAGTTAATATATACTAAAGTTTATATTCTGAGAATGAAAACAGTAATGAATAATATCAGGTTTCTCTGACTTAAGTGGTCTATGGGAACTTCCAAAAGTTATAAGGCTTTTAGAGTACTGTTCTTTCTTAAAAGTTATTTCCCTACTTATGCATTTTTAGAACAGAAAATTTTAAAAGGAAGAAACAAGCAAGAAGATCTACATAAGATTACCAACTTTTAAAATTCTACAAAGAATGAATAGTAATAAAAAGCAATCACAATATATAATATAATCATTTTATAAAGGAACATTTTAACATTTAAAAAGTAGGAAGGATATAATTTCAAAGGTGAGCCCTTTAAGATCAATACATTAGGAGAATACATTTAGTTTTCATGAAAAATTTACTATTCTTTAATTCTTTGCATTTCACCTTAGACCAGTAAAACTGCACTACAAACCAACGGGTTTCTGCAGAGGGATATCAGAGAGCCACTACTAAACTCCAGGAATAGCAATGCTTGAAAGACAAAGCCCAAAGAATACAGCCCTAGTATTGGTTCCTGCTACACATATCATTGACTAAGCTCCCTAGGGCTCAGTGACATTCATATATCAAATACAGGGAAGTGCAATGAATTCAAATAAACTTTCCTGATATAATAAAGCTTTTTAAAAAGTTCCTTCTTCATGAGTTAGAAACACTTCATTTTCATTTCACAAAATGCTACATATCCAAGAATCTGTACTCCCTGTCAAGGACATTTGGTAGCACATAAGCACAGAATACATTTCTGTCTGGAATTTTGGGTTTTTCTTTTTCCATCCAATTCAAGGAAGGATATATTTAGCTTTCCATTTTGGCAAACATGTTAACTCCCTTTTGCTCTACAATTCCATCTCCAAAAAACTTGTTCTAAGGAAATAATCCAAGATACAGAAAAAGTCATATGTATGAAAGATGTTCAGTAGAGCATTTAAGAAAGCCTGGAAACAATTTAATTGTCTAAAAATAGGGAAATTATTAGGAAATTAAGTAAACCGAAAACTTTAAAAGAAAAAATTTATAATCACACACAGAATTCTTATAATGTTAATGGATAAAGCAGGATACAAGTTATAAATGTAAACAGAATTGCTGGTTTTTTTTTAATATGCATCAAAAACTAGGTGTGGATGGTAAGGTGATTTTTCTTATTTTTCTATATTTTCTACAAAGAATATATTTATATGAGTATGTTTTATTTCTACAGCTACAAAAGATATTTCAGAAATATTTTAAGTTTACAGTCTCTGATTTGTTAATCGAGTATCTTTTACATGATGCCACAACCATAATAGAGTTGTGATTCTTTTTAATGAATCTTTGGATCTTACTCCTGAAAATATTCTACAGAAAACTTTTATTTTGTAAATGCTCATTATAAAAATAAACACTAAAAAATTATACTTACTTTTCATGATTATAAAGACCTACCTGTATTATACCTATTATCTTATTAATACTTAACATTTCTTGGAATGAGCTACAAACCTTACAGTAATAATGAAATCATACCTCAGGAAAAGCATATCATCAGAAAATAGTCCATTTATGACTCCACTTTCCTTCTCAAGGGCCAACATACTAATGTGAAGCTTCTTTGAATTCAAGAAATCTAAGATTAGCTTAATGATTTCAACCTCTTTTACATTCACTGTTTCTTCAGCCGTCATGTCGATAGCCTAAATATTAAACAAAATAAAAACAAAAATTAGTTCTACTGTTTTATTTCTAAGCATTACTAACTACACGGAAACTACACATAACAAGTTTCTTGGAAATAATTAGTACAGGTATTCAAATGAAATTAATTTAATATTTGTCAAAAGCAAGTCATTCTTTGAGGTATGATATAGGTATAGCTATGATTTTTTTAAGTGTTTATCTTCGAGAGATATACATTGGAATTACAGATTGATATGAAGTCTGAGATTTGCTTCAAAATAATACAAAAGGCACATGGCAGGAAGTAAAGAAAAAATAATAAATCATGACTATTAAAGTAGGATAATAGGTAAATGGAGGTTCATAATATTTACTATGGTCTGAACATTACTGTCTTCCCAAAATTCATATGTTAAGTGATGGTATTAGGAGGAAAGACCTTTGGGAGGTGATTAGGTAATGAGGACAAAGCCCTCATGATTAGGACTAGTGCCCTTGTAAAAGACACCCCAGTTTCCTGGTGGTCCAATGGTTAAGACTCCACGATCCTACCACAAGGGGCAACCAGTAGTTCAGTTGGGGAACTAAAATCCTGCATGCCTCTTGGCATGGCCAAATAAAACTTAAAAATTAAATTAAAAAATAATAATAATGATTAAAAAGTAGAAGAGACCCCAGAAAGTTAGCTTAGCCCTCTCTCTTAGGAGACTACAACGTGACTCAGCAGTCTGCAACTAGGAAGAGGGCTGTCACAGAACCTAACCATGCTAGCACCCTTATCTCTGACTCCCAGCATCTAGAATTTTGAGCACTAAATTTCTTCTATATATAGATCACCGAGTCTATGGTATCCTGTTACAGCATCTCAGATGAACTAAGATAATATTATTCTGTCTACTCATACATATGTTTAAAATTTGCCATAATAAAGAATATTTTTAAAGTCACAAATAACCAAACCATGTTTAGCTATGTCCTATATATTCATTCAATAAGCACTGGCTATCTTTTCTTTGTGATATACACTGTCCTGTACTCACTCCGCCCTTAAGAAATTTACAAAATGTAGCAGCAACACGTAAAATGTACTCTATACTTTGGAACCAAAAAAACAAGGCTGATTGAAATGTGCAACTCTGAGTAATATTGGTACTATCAACATAAACATCAATGATATTTCAGTTCTCTCAAATCCCTTCTCTTACCTGTTAAGTCTGCAGTGATACAACTGAGCTCACAAGTTAACCATCAAGAATCAGAACTAAGAGGAATTCTGAAGAGCATTAGGTCAACATTCTCCTTTTAAAGATGAGACCACACAAGTTAAATGCCCTAAGTTGTTGCAGTTTTCAAAAGTCCAGGCTCAGAGCTAAGGAGACTAGTTGCAGATAAATGTGATCAGATAAAACAAACTGTAAGCATCTTTCCCACAGGACCAATTATCTTTTACCAAATTCGCAGAAATATAAATATATACACGTATGCATACAGGTTTATTTTTTTCAATTTGGTTACTATTTTGACAATTTATTTCTTCATAATGAGAATTAATTACAATCATGTGGCAGACTAGAATGCTCATCAGATGACTGCATTTTCTCTCTTAGTTGGAGAAGGCAGTAAACAAAGGACAGAGCATGGGAAAGTAATTATGACTCAAATATGTAATGACATCAGACTAAACTAATCTCATACATCCATCTCCATAATAAGGACATGCCTACCTCAGGAAACAGACAAATCACAAATTCTCCCCCAACAGGCCAGTCACCCAATTCCTCATGTTTTGGGTTTCCCTTTGCTATCTTCTAAGCTGGCTACCCTTCTGCTCATAGACTTTGTTCAAAAGACTTTGTACTATAAAATTAATGATATTTCCATTCAATAAATTCTGATCATATTTCACAACTGTCTGTCTGAGATTACTCCTAAAGCACACTGATTTTAGCATTCCCCAAACCTTCAGATAGTTCTTACCAGAAAAGAATTGTTGTTGAGTCATTAAGTCAAGCCCAACTCGTTGCAACCCCGTGGAGCCTGCCAGGCTCCTCTGTCCATGGGATTTCCCAGGCAAGAATACTGGAGTAAGTTGCCATTTCCTCCTCCAAGGGATCTTCCTGACCCAGGGATCAAACCCATGTCTCCTGCTTTGGCAGGAGAATTCTTTACCAATGAGCCACTGCTAATTTAACTCCCAGAAAAATAACTGTAAAGCTGCCTCAAAAGTTCTTAGAGGGCACTTCATTTAAATCACCATATACCAATTACACAATAAACACTATAATATTAAATAGTTTATAGGCCTCATACTATTCAACATTCAGTTTAATACTAAGTAACTCTGGAGTTATTATACTATGAATCTATGGTAATAGTTCCACTTAAATTTAAATCATAACCACAAGTTTCACACTGCCATCATTTCTGATCAATCAATAAAGCCTAAGAGAAGTAGTATATTCTAACAATATATATTTTACAATGATTTTATACTTAGATTTTGAATAGATGCAAAAAAATATCTTAATTAACCAGAATTATTCAGGGTTTTTAAAAGATAATTTAAAAGATAAGTTTTAATTCCATACTATAGAATTCCCAGTAGAAAAGTATACTTTAATTACCCAACCCAGAATTTTAACTCTTATAAACTTTACTGTGGCTAGATACAACATAAAACATAGGTACATAATGACTATATTTTAGAATTATTCTTTTTGAATGCACCCTGTGTTACTGTAGCATTTGTAGAAGCTCCCAAAATCCCAGCTGTATATATTTTTAAAGATAACAAAGCATAATTCATCAACATTTTTTTAATCTCTTTAAACTATTAATCACTACAAAGCTAAGATTTTCCTCTAATTCGGAGAAGTAGAATTCAGTAATAAATGCCTCTTCCTCTCCCCTCAGGGGGACTACAAATCAGTAAGATTCTACTAGCTTAGGAACCACTAAAATTATTTTTGATGAGACAGACAGTACATAAATGTTCATAATTATTACTTGAATTAATTTAAGATGCAAAAAAAAAAAGTCAATGAAGAAATGTCTCTTAAAAACTACAGAGTAGCAGAGCAGCAATGAAGACACAGACGTGGAGAACAGACTTGTAGACACAGTAGGGGAAGGAGGGGCTGGGACAAACTGAGAAAGCAGCATGGAAACATACATTACTACACGTAAAATAGACAGCAAGTGGGAATTTGCTGTTTAATACAGGGAGCTCAACCCAGTAGTCTGTAACAACCTAGAGGGATGGGATAAGGTGGGAGATGGGAGCAGGGGGCTCTGGAGGGAGGGGCCTACGTATACCTGTGGCTGATTCATGTTGATATATGGCAAAGGCCAACACCATATTGCAAAGCAATTATCCTACAAGGAAAAAAAAGTACAGAGTTGATGATTTTGTTTGCAACTCTTCTAAAAGTCATTCAATGGCTATCATCAAAAATGCCACAAACAACAAATGCTGGAGAGGGTATAGAGAGAAGGGAACCCTCCTACACTGTTGGTGGGAATGTAAATTGGTACAGCCAACTATCAGTCCAGTCCAGTTCAGTCGCTCGGTTGTGTCCGACTCTTTGAGACCCCATGACTCAGCACACCAAGCTTCCCTGTCCATCACCAGCTCCTGAAGCTTACACAAACTCATGTCCATCGAGTCGGTGATGCCACTATGGAGAACAGTATTGACGGTCCTTAAAAAACGAAAAATATGGAGAAGGCAATGGCACCCCACTCCAGTACTCTTGCCTGGAAAATCCCATGGACAGAGGAGCCTAGTAGGCTGCAGTCCATGGGGTCGCGAAGAGTCGGACACGACTGAGCGACTTCACTTTCACTTTTCACTTTCATGCATTGGAGAAGGAAATGGCAGAGCCCACTCCAGTGTTCTTGCCTGGAGAATCCCAGGGACGGCGGAGCCTGGTGGGCTGCCGTCTAAGGGGTCGCACAGAGTCGGACATGACTGAAGCGACTTAGCAGCAGCAGCAGTCTTCACACTGAGAGAGCACTACTTGAGAGAGCAATTGAAAAGTTTCCAAAATTTTGGTTCAGTCTGAAGAAAGGAAGCTGGAACTGTCTGTTCTTGGTGCCTTGCAGAGAGACTCGCAGCAACTCTCCGTTAACAGCTTTCACGTGGCTTGGATGTACAACACATCCAAGGTGGCCACACCTGTGGTAGAGCTTGGTAAAAGACTGAAGATACATTGGTGCTTTGATGAAAAGGTCAGTTGGCTGGTCCTCTCTCGAAAAGCTTATTTAGCCCCCAAAGCCAACTTTGTAACATATTTAAAACTGCTATTTTCGCTTATTTCTGGAATGTAAAAAAAAATGTATAAAATGAATTAGCGTATGCTTCCTAAATAAAAAGGAGCCAAAGTTGAAAAAAAAAAAAAACGAAAAATAGAGCTATCATAGGACCCTACAACCCTACTCCTGAGCATATATCCAGAGAAAAACATGATCCGAAAGAATGCACCCCAATGTTCATTGCAGCACTGCTTACAATAGCCAAGACATGGAAGCAACCTAAATGTCCATCGACAGAGAAATGGACAAAGACGACGTACACACGTGCAATGAAATAATACTCAGTTGTTAAAAAGAATGAAATAAGGCCATCTGCAGCAACACAATGGACCTAGAGAGTGTCATACTGAGTGAAGTAAGTCAGACAGAGAAAGAGAAATATTGTATGACATCCCTTATACCTGGAATCTAAAAAGAAATGATACAAATGAACTTACTTACAAGACAGAGACTCACAGACTTAGAAAACAAGCTTATGGTCGCCAAGGGGAAGGGATAGTTAGGGGGTTTGGGAAGGTCAGGTACACACTGCTCTATTAAAAATGGATAACCAGCAAGGACCTATAGTATAGTACATGGAACCTGACTCAGTGTTATGTGCCAGCCTGGATGGGAGGGGCGTCTGGGGGAGAATGGATACACGTACATGTATGGCTGAGTCCCTTGACTGTTCACCTGAAACTCCCACAACTCTGTTAATTAGTTATACTCTAACACAAAAGAAGAAGTTTGGGGAAAAAAAGATATACACTTAAAATAAGTACTTGAAATACATGCTTAATCTACTTATTAGAAAAAGAAATAAATAAATAAAATAAAACCCATTCAAGGGAATTCCCTGGCGGTCCAGTGGTTAGGCATCCATGCTTTCACTACTGATGATCCAGGTCTGATCCCTGGTCAGGGAATTAAGATCCCATGGCGAGGCCAAAAAAAAAAAAGTCATTCTAAAGGATAAAGCTCCGGCCCTTCAATCTATTCAGCCAAATCAGCCCTGATAACATCTTAGGTAGATATGCAAGCCCATGTACATGCGTGCTCACCAAGCAGAGTTTATAATATATAGGGCCAACAATAAAGTGTATTCCACCGAAAACAGAAAAAAAATTGGGGTAGGCAGGATCAGATTGTTTCAGTATTTACATACTAAAAGATAGATTTGCTATTAAAAAATAAATCACAAAACATGAACTCTATGAATTTTCCTCTAAGAAATGAACGTTTACTAATATTCAATAATGAAGTAAGGAAAAAAGGGTTTTTTTAAAAAGTAAATATATCTGGAAATGAGCTAGACAGAGGTAAGTATTTTAGTACTAAGATACAATTATCATCTACAGAAACTAAATCCCAGATGGGGTCTCTATATGGACTCCTGCTGATAACTATCTAAGTGAATCAAGATTAAAAGAATGTATTAGAGGGAAAAAAACAAAATTATTTTTAGAAATCTAAAATTAAAGGTAAAATGTTAGCAATAGGTAAGAAAAAAAAAAGAATGGTAATAGAAATATATTGACTAATATGTATATTTCCATACATAGTTATGAAAAAAGTTTCATGAAAAAATATCGGTCGTAGCTTTCTAACCAAACATAAATAGATATTTAAATGTCCCTTTGCAATGAGGTACTTTCACTTACTTATAATACAAATTAGGAAGGAAGAAAATGCAGAAGGCTAAGAATGATTCAAAAGCATAAGATTAAGGGAATTAGGGCACATCCATTAAATATTTTATAGTCAAGAAAAAAAGTGTTTAAGAAAGGCTCCACTTATCCCTATCCCCATCCTAAACAATAAACACCGCTTTCTTTTAACTTTCCAAGAATTACAGAGTGCCTAACGCTGAACAATAGTGCTTTACCATTCCAGTTTACAGGCAAAAACGCAGATGAGGAAATGAAGTACTATGAAGATTTTTTATAAAATATCAAACTGCAAAGTAAGACTACTGTAACTTCTTTAAAAAAAAAAAAAAAAAAGAAGAGGGAGGAAAAAACTTCCTAGCTCTTAAATAAAAGAGCATTCCAAAAACCCATGCTGCTGCCAGATTACTTAACTGCAAATATCTGGTCCTTCAGGAATATCAATGTGACATTGCAAGTCATTTCATTTCTACTGGCCTCAATTTCTTCACACATAAAATAAGAGGGTTACTTAGTTTGTCTAATTTCTATGATTTCCCTTCAAGTTTTACATTTGTTTTAACTCAAATTTCAATAATAGGAAGTATATTTTCTTAGGGAGAAATATCAACTCTGGAATAATCAGAAGTCTCTGATTCTAAAGTCAGTTTAACAAGAGAAAAGAAAGATTTGTTTTAGATCATTTAAATAAACAAAAGAAAAGCCCTTCTAACTGCAAGGCCCTGTCATGTCTACTAATCAGCTAGCATGGATGCAGCATGTGTCCCTTCTTACTGCTGACAGCTGTTCTCTATTCATCAATTATTTTAATTTACCTTCTGGAACTGTGAATGATTTTTAGCCTGAAGAACAAATTACATTTAAAGCAGGTGCAGCTTTATATAGCTAAAAAAAGAAAAGAATCAATTAACATAAAAATACGTTGTATATATGCATAAAATATCTCTGGCAACAGACACAAGAAACTGATAAAACTGGTTGTCTCCAAGAGGGAAAAATGGATAATAAAGAACAGAAATGGAATGGATAATAAAGAAGAAAAATGGTGTCACTATACACCCTTTTGTACCTTTTTGATTTTAGACCATGTGCAATTATTACCTATTCCAAAAATTTTAAATATTTTATATGAAATTTTATATTATATGTATAATTTAAATATTACATATGAAACATATATTCCCTGGTAACTCAGCTGGTAAAGAATCTGCCTGCACTGCAGGAGACCCTGGTTCAATTCCTAAGTCAGGAAGATCCCCTGGAGAAGGGATAGGCTACCCACTCCAGTATTCTTGCCTAGAGAATCCCCATGGACAGAAGAGCCTGGCAGACTACAGTCCATGGAGTCGCAATGGATCAGACACAACTGAGCGACTAAAACAACATACACATGAAACATAATGACTTTCCCATTGCAAATAACTGGAAATAATTAGACATATAAGGAATATAATGTATTCATTATTTATATAATAAAGCAATAACATTTCAGAATGATTTGTATTTTTTTCATAAACTGAGACCCTCTTCTCAGATTCTATTCAAATATTATTTCAATCATTCTTTATGAGATAAAAGTATTTGTATTATTTTCATATTCAAACCCACAAATATTTTTTAAATACATTTCATTACTAATACTAAAAAAATGTATAAGATAGGTAGACACATGCTGTGTAATTCAGTCACATAAAAACCAGAAAAGGTAAATTTAAAATCTGCCAAATTTGGCACTAAAAACGTATATGTAAATCTTCCTTTTTTTTTTTTTTTCTTTTATGCTCTTTATTTTAAATTGATATTTTAGAACAGTAAATTATCTTTCATAGCAGTTCTCCTGGTCTGATAATATAGTACCCCATTTCTGAATGTAGAGACTTAAGATAAATCAAAATGAACATTAAGGCGTACAAACAGCTACTTTAAGTCTGCTCTTATTTAATAAAGATCGTTTCAACTCATATTCAAATACATGGAATGTTGGCACAAAACTGAAGCTGCTGTAGAAAGATCACAGATGCTCTGTGGGTTATTGAAACTTCCATCTCTCTAAAAACATACCCTTAAATGGTCTTAATTGTACAAATTTAAGTGTTGAGAAAATGTCTAAATAATAAGTAACAATTAAAATAAAATGTTTATTTGTAAATTATGTACAGAATACATTTTACTTTACGACAAGGAAATGGGAAGAACCATCACCTTCCAGCCAATTCTGCTTGCTCCCTCTGTTGGAGATGACCATCTTACTCTGAATCAGGCGTACAAATCAGTTTGGATTTCCTAAGTTGGAAAAGGAGAATTTGTAGCTAAACTAAAAGTGTTGCTGCATTATTACTAGTTGGCTTGTTTCCACAAAATGTTTTTGAACCCTGCTAAATTAGAATCTTAGAAGTTTTCTGGTATAATTTAATAATCAACAAAAGCTAAACTAATAAGAACAATAAGTTTAAGCATTTCATCTCAAAGAAACTGTGAAATGGCTACAAAACTATGCTTAATCTGAAATACTGGTGTTTATTTTTATCCCTTTTAGTTATTCTGATTAGCCTAACAGTAAAAAGCCATACAACTATCAAAAATGCCATTAATCTAAATGTCATTGTGGAAAGTGCATCTTTGATAATTGTCAAAATAAATGAGACCTATTTACTGTAAAATTATCAAATAGATAAAATTTATAAATGGCTTTAGACTGTACCAATAATAGTATTATATGAAATGAAGGACTGAATATAACTGCTTAGATGTCAAATCCATTTCAGTATATGGATTTAAAGAATGCTACAAATGTCATGTGTACATTATGATGATCAGCCAACATAGAAAATCCAACCTCTTGCACATATTTAGTCCCCAAATTAGTCAGATTATGATTTTTCATGTGAAGATTTAGTTGTTTCTCCATCGTCTTCTTCCTCCTCCTCTTCACAATCCCCATCTGTTTGCTGTTCCAGTTCCTCTTTTGTGATCATTTCGAAATCATTCCCATTTCCACTACTGTGTTGGGATCGGTCATCTTCCCTCCTGTCACTGTCTGTGTCTGAATGCCGTTCTCCACCTGAGCCTTCTGTTCCATGATTTCCTGGTCCTACTTTCCCCTCCTCATCTTCCTTTTTCTCACTGTCTGACTTTTCCTCACTGTCGGACTTCTGTTGCTTTTTGGTTTCAGATTTCTCATCTTTCTTTAAGTCTGCTTTTGGTCCTTTGTATTCATGTGTGTACAGAGGTCTGAAGGAGTCAATGAAGCCCACGTCAGCAGTCAGATTTGGCAAGAACCAAAAGTGGTGCCTTCCTCCAGTTATGAGCCAAATGATGAGAAACAGAATGCAACGAGCAACGGCAAGGAGAAGAATGCTGGCTACAAAACAGCCTGCACCCACACTGAGGTAATAAACACCTACTCTCATTTCTGCTGGCCAAAGAGGGAAGAGGGTGGCTGCTATCACTGCAATCACAAGAATTAATCCCATGACAAATGTTTTAAAGTGAACTGGGTCATAGATCCACACAAATACCTCATTTCCATCCAGAAAAACTTGATCATCATGGGGCTCAAGCTTGAATTTTTTCTTGGTTTCCTTCTTTTTGGGAGTTCCAGGAGTTTCCTCCTTTTTGGATTCTTCCTTTTCACCATCTTTTTTTTTTTCTTTTTCCTTTTTTGTCTTTTCATCCTTTAGATTTTCTTTCTTGCTCTTTTTATCTTCTTCTTTTCCACTTTCAGCTTTTCCTTTCTCTTTTTCTTTTTTTATGTCTTTCTCATACTTCATTTTCATTACTTTTAGTGCCCGATGAAAAAACTGCTTCTTTAAAAGCCTGTTGCAGTAGTCAACCACAGACTCCCTTGTTGTAAATAAAGCTTCCTCTCCTTTCTTGGCCTTTGCCCACTTTGAATCCAAGAGGCAATCCACTGCTTTTGAAGCAATAAAATAATCAACCCGGTGACCCATCATATTGGTGGACTTTGTTGGACAGTTGAATCGAAGAAACTTGGCTACAGCCTTCTCTTCTTTAGATGGTTCACCAACTTCCTGAATCCGCTTCTTGTGTCGCCTGCGTTCCGCCATGTTGGCCGCTCCGCCCGGTTCCCCTAAATCTTCCATTTAACAGAAGTTGCCATGAACAAGATAATAGATAAGGGACAAGGACCAAATATAATACAAACCGTTAAAAGATTACCATCCAGAACATAAAAATAGCATCTTCAAATCAGTATCTCCCCCAAAATTCCAGCTGAACAATTCACAGCACTAAAAATAACCAAAAAAATCGATGGAAAGATGTTTAACTTCACTAGTAATACTAAAATAAGATACCAACAATGGCAAAATTTAAAAGACCTGATAGTATCCAGAGTTGGCAAGAGTGTGAGTAAATGCCCCTTCACACACACTGGGTTAAGAATATAGATTGGGGACCTCCCCGGGGATCCAGTGGTTAGGAGTCCATGTTTCCACCACAGTGGGCAGGGTTCAGACCCTAGTCGTGGAAACAAGATTCCATACGCCGCACGGTATGACCAAAAATCTTTTAAAATACATAATGAAAGAAAGAATATAAATTGGGACAGACTTTTGGAGAGAGAATTTGACAGCATGAAATTTTCATCTATGAAAATTTTAAATGCATATACTCTTTGACTCACCAATTCCAATTCTATTTCTAGGAACCCATTCTGCAAAAATATACAAATATATACAAAGATACATATACAATACTTGAACCGTGAACTTCCAGAAGTTCAAGCTGGTTTTAGAAAAGGCAGAGGAACCAGAGATCAAATTGCCAACATTCGTTGAATCATCAAAAAAGCAAGAGAGTTCCAGAAAAACATCTATTTCTGCTTTACTGACCATGCCAAAGCCTTTGACTGTGTGGCTCACAATAAAGTGTGGAAAATTCTGAACGAGATGGGAATACCAGGCCACCTGCCTCTTGAGAAACCTGTATGCAGGTCAGGAAGCAACAGTGAGAACTGGACATGGAACAACAGACTGGTTCCAAATAGGAAAAGGAGTACATCAAGGCTGTATATTGTCACTCTGCTTATTTAACTTATATGCAGAGTACATCATGAGAAACGCTGGCTGGAAGAAGCACAAGTTGGAATCAAGATTGCTGGGAGAAATATCAATAACCTCAGATATGCAGATGACACCACCCTTATGGCAGAAAGTGAAGAACTAAAGAGCCCCTGATGAAGGTAAAAGAGGAGAGTGAAAAAGCTGGCTTAAAACTCAACATTCAGAAAACTAAGATCATGGCATCCAGTCCCATCACTTCATGGCAAATAAATGGGAAACAGTGGAAACAGTGACTGACTTTATTTTTGAGGGCTCCAAAATCACTGCAGATGGTGATTGCAGCCATAAAATTAAAAGACGCTTACTCCTTGGAAGGAAAGTTATGACCAACCTAGACAGCATATTAAAAAGCAGAGACATTACTTTGCCAACAAAGGTTCATCTAGTCAAGGCTATGGTTTTTCCAGTGGTCATGTATGGATGTGAGAGTTGGACTATAAAGAGGGCTGAGCACTGAAGAACTGATGCTTTTGAACTGTTGTGTTGGAGAAGACTCTTGAGAGTCCCTTGGACTGCAAGGAGATCCAACCAGTCCATCCTAAAGGAGATCAGTCCTGGGTGTTCATTGGAAGGACTGATGTTGAAGCTGAAACTCCAAAACTTTGACCCCCTGATGCAAAGAACTGACTCATTGAAAAGACCCTGATGCTGGGAAAGATTGAGGGCAGGAGGAGAAGGGGACTACAGAGAATGAGATGGTTGGATGGCATCACCAACACAATGGACATGGATTTGGGTGGACTCTGGGAGTTGGTGATGACAGGGAGGTCTGGCGTGCTGTGGTTCATGGGGTTGCAAAGAGTCGGACACGACTGAGCAACTGAAATGAACTGAACTGAACATATACAAAGATGTTCCTTAAGATCTGTTTGTAAGAGAGAAAAATTAGAAATGACCTGAGCTCTCATCAATAGGAGAATTGTTAATTTTTGGTAAATTCATATTATAGAATACTACTGCAGTGATGTAGATCTACTGTACCTTAACAATAAAAAGAAACATTACAGAAAAATACAGCTATCAACAAATACTTGATAAATCGATGAATATAAATAGGCCTATTTATCTCTTTTAAAAGGGAGAGCGTAGTATTCTGTATCTAATAAATGAAAAAGAGAGGCTGGAGGGATACATATCAAACTGTTCAGAGAGGTTACCTCTGAAAAGAAGAATGAGATTGGATGGAGGGCAGGGAACCAGGAAAGGAAAGGATTGAAGGAAGATTCTTTTACTCTTCATCATTCAAATCATCTGAATGATTTATAACCAATATATATTCATGTATTAATTATACATACATTTCTTATATAAATAAAAGTTTTAATTTAACAGAAAAAACTATGAAAATGAAAAAAAAAATCACAAAATTAGATCTCAAAAGTTCTATATCAAGGTACCAGGTACAGAAGAATCCCAACCACATGGACCATAGTGTGCCAAGTTCCTCTGTCCATGGAATTCTCCAGGCCAGAATACTGGAGTGGGTAGCCATTCCCTTCTCCAGGGGATCTTCCCAACCCAGGGATCAAACCCAAGTCCCCCGCATTGCAGGCAGATTCTTTACCATCTGAGCCACAAGGAAAGTCCAAAGACAGGATTAACTGCTACATTTACAATGCAAAAACTATTGGGCACAAAAACTATTGTAGGATCTTATATTGCTTAATTGATCTTTATATCAATCATAAGATTGACAATGTTATCTCCATTTTACAGATGAAGACACAAAGCTTTGTATGGTCAAAAACTTCAGCCAGCATTTATATTAAGGCTGAACATCTCACTAGCAGCTGAATACTTCTTTCAGAAACATGTCAGAACATAAATTCCGATATCAACATTGATGTCAATGCCATCCAAGAAATTTCTTAAAAGTAACTGAAGGAACCTATTTAACTGTGTAACAAAAAACAAAGGGGTAAAAAGGAGGCAAATATATATACTTAGATTAATTTTCAGATCAATTTTTTCATTAATTCCCTAAAACATCTGTGTTGCCTTACTCTGACAAGCAAGAAATTGCGTCCTCCTCCCCAATCCCAAACCTAAGCTTTGTAACAATGAAAATTAGAATTTTTGACTGAGAAAGACAGAAATACAGAGACAGAGAGGATAGGCAAAGAGAGACACAGAAACAGAAACAGAAAGGGAGAGAAGGAAGGAAGAAAAGACTGTAGACAAAAACTCTAGGACAAGACTGGAACCACAAGTTGACTAAAGTTCTTTCTATTGTATCACATTGATTTCCAAGAAAAGAAAGGGCAACAATACAAAAACGAGGAAAAACATAAAATGGATACACAGTCATCTAAATATGCCAAAATGAAAAACCTTCATCGAACTCCAATAATATAAAAAATTATTCCAAGAGGTCCATAGTTCTATCATTTTTCATATTGTTTTTCTATTAAACAATGCTAATAGGGTGGGTAAATAAGCTAGAAGTCTACATTAACAACAATCTAATCAGAGTTTTAGACATACCCTTTTAGCTAGAGAGACAAATTAGCTCAACTGTGTAAGAAACTAAAATGAATTTAAAGATTACTTTTTTTATTTTAAAAGATCTATCCACATCTAGTAAAATATACTTCCTAACCTTTACTTAAAACTCCAGTTAATTTTTAAATAATGTTATCCAAATGAGTACTGCCATCAAAAAACAAGCAGTATTGAAAATGACAGGAGGGAAGGAAACCTCCAAAATGAAAAAAAAAATCTAGATCGAAAGAACTCTAGAGTTTAGCTGTTTGCATCTATGCGTGCTCAGTCGCTTCAGCCGTGTCGGACTCTTTGCGACCCTATGGACTGTAGCCCGCCAGGTTCCTCTCTCCATGGGATTCTCCAAGCAAAACTACTGGAGCGGGTTGCCATGCCCTCCTCCAGGGGAGCTTCCCAGCCCCGGGATCGAGCCCACGTCTCCTGTGTCTCCTGCACTGCAGGTGGACTCTTTACCACTGAGCTATCAGGGGAGCCCCTCAGCCATTTAACTTTCGACTTTAAAAGAAAACAGATTTCAAAGTACCTTTGAAAAACCATATCGAATATGAGGAAGTCTAAATAAATTTTATTTATTTAAAAAATTTTTTACGTCTTTTTGATCTTTTTATTACTCAAAAAAGCTTCATTTTTTAATTTAGCTTTCTGACTCTGGTTTGTGTTTTCAATACTTTCACAACAATTTTCTACTCCTCGATAAGGAAAGTGCATTTAATCCTGTCACAAACACATGCAGCACATATGGAACCACTACATGTTGGTCTATACTTTTTAGACAACCTCATAAGCCTGCAATGTGGGAGACCTGGGTTCGATCCCTGGGTTGGGAAGATCCCCTGGGGAAGGAAATGGCAACCCACTCCAGTATTCTGGCCTGGAGAATTCCATGGACTGTATAGTCCATGGGGTCACAAAGCGTCAGACAAGACTTAAGCAACTTTCACTGACTTTCGTAAGAGCTTCAGGTCTCACAGCATGAATTCCTTGGAAGTTGGCCTGGGCACACTCCACATGCAGATTCTGGTGCTTTCCCAACCTTCTTGGGATAAAGGTAAATAATTCTACTACCAGGGGTTCAGGACAGCCTGGTTTTGTTACAGGCTGTACTGCAGAACAAAAGACAATAGTATGTCAAATGCTGTATCATTCTGAATACTTTTAGATACCACCCCAGAAGAGGAAGAAGAAACTAGATAAATTTCAATAGTGTGCTGCTACAATGCTTTGCTGCTGAACATAACTTAGTTTTTGGAGCACGACCAAAAGCAAACTTATGGTGCTAATTTAAAGCATAAGAATTTTAGATTTAAAAAGGAAGTATGTGAAAAATTTGTTTTATTTTTAAATAATATACTTTTTTAGGGACCTCCCTGGCAGTCCAGTGGTTGACTCTATGCTCCCAATGCAGGGGACATGGGCTCCCTCCCTAGTCTGGGAGCTCCCACATGCCACACGGGTGTGGCAAAATATTAATAATAATACACTGTTTTAGATCACTTGTTTACAACATGGTTCAGGAGGTTTAAGGTCTACTGGACCTCTGCTGAGTTCTCCAGTCTCAGACTTAACACTTTTCCAATAATAAAGTTCATAAATTGTGTCATGGATTTCAAGAGAAACATGGAGGGGGGGGTAAGTTTGGTCAGACCAAAGCAAGTAACTTCTTTAGAACTATTCAAAATGTGAATCTTACTTACTAATGAGAAACAATGCCACCACTTGACTACAGAATTATTATTGGACATTAGGCAGAGCTAAGCATTGGAAAAGACCCTGACACTGGGAGGGACTGGGGGCAGGAGGAGAAGGGGACGTCAGAGGATGAGATGGCTGGATGGCATCACCGACTCGATGGACATGAGTTTGAGTAAACTCCGGGAGTTGGTGATGGACAGGGAGGCCTGGCATGCTGCGATTCATGGGGTCGCAAAGAGTCGGACATGACTGAGCAAATGAACTGAACTGAAGCATAAGAAACTCAAGGTCTCCTGACTTGGAGTCAAAAGTTTTAGGTATTAATCTTGCAAAGAATTAAAAAAGTTTTAAATGGTTTATTCCTTAAATTATCATAGCAGCTTATGGTAAAAATTCAAATGTTTATTAAGTAAAATTTCAACCTATAAAAACACATGTAAAAAAGATAGGGAAAAAAAAGATAGGCAGAATGTTTTTAAGAGTAATATTTTAATAAAAATTAATTTAAAATCCTAATCACAAATTAATGCTTATCAATTAAGATCAAAGTGAATATTCATATAAATTTATATAGTATTCTTTATTTACTTATTTGTGTGTTTTACCTTATTTGTGGTAAAAGAGATGCTTTATCTAAGAACACAATTTCACTTTTCATTATATAATGAAATATAACTATCTCTAGTATAGTTTTCCGTCACACCTAAAGACAAGGTAATCTTTGTAAAATAGATTAAAATTAGCCTTTATGTCTTTTTTTATTCCCACACTTGTTTTCAATGAGAAAGGTAGAACTTAAGATATTTGAGTATGCTTCAAAAACTGAACATAGAAAAAACAGTTTGTCAGTAGGTATATAACTGTATCTACTATACTGCAGAATATTTAGAAACATTAAGAAAATGTACTAAGTCACAAAAACTTGAAAACGTACTAAAAAAACCACAAATATATAAGCATTAACTACTGAAAGAAATACAATAGCATATATACTATACAACTACCCACTTAATTAAGTTTTCCATCCTTAGCTTTTCTACTTCCTTAGCATTTATAAACTTATCATAGAATTAAGCTGGGAGGTACCTTTGTCCACTCTCTTTTTTAGTACAGAATATCTGAACACATCTCTGACAGATGGTCCGCCAATGTCTACATAAACGCCTCCAATGACAGAAAATTTCTATACCCCACCCAAGGTACCTGTCTCAGTCTCCAAAACAGTCACCAGTGAGACTACTATCGTTTTTACACCCTTTTGTAGTCCCTGGCCCTTGAGTGTGGACTGGATTTAGTAACTCACTTGTACCCAAGTGCAGACTGGAAGTGTTGGGGTGTCACTTCCAAGATTTATAAAGAGATGGTAACATCCATTCCAAGAGCAGGTGTGTGCCCTCTCTCAAACTGCTCTCTCTGGGGGAAGTCAGCTGCCACATCATGAAGAAACCTTGTGGAAAGATCCAAGTAACGAAGAACTGAAGAAAGTCTTCAGTCAGCAGTCTGTGAAGCATGGAAGCCCTCAGTCCAACAAGGAACAGAGGTCCCAGTCACGGAGCTTGGAAGGAGCTCATTTCCCAGCCTAGCTTTCAGGTGAGGCCACAGCTCCTAGAGAAGCTTAACTGCAGCCTCACGAGAGACCTAAGATCGGAGGCTCCCAGCTGGGACGGCCCGGATTCCTGACCTCCAGAAACAGTAAGGTGAATATTTGTTGCTTTAAGCCACTTAGATTGGGGGTAATTTGTTACACAGCAATAGCTAATGCAGAATCCCTCCAATTTTTCACAAGTATAAAAAGGCATTTTATTTTGTTTTCCAATATTGCATTGAAATCTACTTTCATCTAGGTATGTCTTCAGGGTCAGCACAATAAAAATTTGTTATGTTAAAAACTTACACATTTGAGTCTGACAATCCTCATGTCTATTCCCTTACTTCCTTCAACCAATCTTCACATAACTTCCAGATTCCCTACACTAGTCATTCTCCTCTGAACAATTGTTAACCTCACTTTAAAGTACCTAAAACAGAACACAATACTCCCTCCAGAACACAATACTCCCTCCTTCTGGTCAACAACTGTACACAGTGAAATTAACAATTTCCACAATGTGGGTACTATACAAGCACAACTGGACACCTAAAGTTGCTTTACATCATCTATTTGTGAGATACTGTTTTTGTACTTCCCAGAATTTCATTTCAAATGCTTTTCCTAAAGTTAGAAAGAAAACCAACTCAATTCTATTTCCAAGCTCTCAAAATAATATTTTTTAAAAAGCAAAATTTGGAAAAATGTTCAAACAATATATATAGCAAGGGGTTAATATCCAAAATATGCAAAGAACTCATAAAACATCAAAAAATGAACAACCCAATTTAAAAAATGGGCAAAAGATTTAAACATATTTTCCCAAAGACATACAGACTGGAATGAAAAGATGCTCAACTAATCATCAGGGAAATACTAATCAAAACCAGTGACATCCTCACACATGTCAGGATGATTATTACTGAAAAAGATAACAAATAACACCTGTTGGCAAGGATACAGAAAACACAGAACCCTTGTGAACTGCAGGCGGGAATGTAAACTGGTACAGACACTATGGAAAATAGTAAACAGATTCCTCAAAAATTTAAAAATAGAACTACCGTAGGACCCAGCAATTCCACTCCTGGATATTTATCTGAAAAAAATGAAGACACTAGTTAGAAAAAAATATAAGAACCCCTACGCTCATTGCTGCATTATTTACAAAAGTAAGACAGGAGAGCAACCTAAGTGCACACTAAGAGATGGAGAAAGATGTGGTATACACACACATATACACAACAGAATATTACTCAGCCAAAACAGTGAATGAAAGGTTTCCCTGGTGGTCCAGTGGTTAAGAATCCACCTGTCAATACAGGGGACACGGGTTCTATCCCTGGTCAGGGAAGACTCCACATGCCGTGGAGCAACCAAGCCCACAAGCCACAACCACTGAGCCGAAGCACCACAACTACCGAGGATCCTGCACTACAGCCTGTGTTCTGCAACAAAAGAAGCCACTGCAAGGAGAAGCCCATGCACCACAATGAAGAGTAGCTTCCACTTGCCACAACTAGAGAAAGCCCTTGAGCAGCAACGAACACCCAGCACAGCCAAATATGAAATAAAAAAATAATAATAAAAATAAATAAATAAATCTTAAAAAAAAGACAAATGAAATCTTGCCATTTGTAACAACAAGGATGGACCTACAGGGTATTATGCTAAGTGAAATAAGTTAGAGAAAAGTAAATACTGAATAATTTCACTTCTATGTGGAACAAACAAAAACAAAACAGAAACAGTTATACATACAGAGAACAAACAGGTGGTTGCCAGAGAGGAAGCCTGTGAGGGGAGGAAGAGACAGGTGAGGGAAATTAAGAGGTACAAATTTTCAGTTTCAAAATAAATGAGTCATGGGTATGAAATGTACAGTGTGGGGACTATAGACAATAACTATTAATATGTGATGTCTCTATAGAGTGACATATTGTGACTAGACTTATCATGGTGATCATTTTGAAATGTATAGAAATATCAAATCGCTATGTTATGTAACACGAACTTACATAGTCTTCAAAAATTATACTTCAAAAACAAACTCTTAGAAAAAGAGACCAGATTTGTGGTTATCAGAGGTAAGGAGCAGGAGAAAGGAGAATTGGACGAAGGCTATCAAAAGGTAAAAACTCCCAGTTATAACAAGAACTAGGAATTTAATGTACTATATGATAAAAATAATTAACACCGCTGTATATTAAACAGGGGGCTTCCCTGATGGCTCAAATAGTAACGAATCTGCCTGCAATGAGGGAGACCTGGGTTTGATCCCTGGGGAGGAAGACCTTCTGGAGAAGGAAATGGCAACCCACTCCAGTATTCCTGCCTGGGAAATCCCATGGACAGAGGAGGCTGGTGGGCTACAGTCCATGCAGTCACAAAGAGTCGGACACAACTTAGCAACTAAACAACGACAATATTATACAGGAAAGTTGTTGAGAGTAAATCCTAAGAGTTCTCATCACAAGGGAAAATGCTTTTTCCTATTTATAAAATTTTGTATCTATATGAAATGATGGATGTTCACTAAACTTGTACTTATTTCATAATGTATGCAAGTCAAATTATTATGTACACCTTAAATTTATCCAGTGCTGTTTGTCAATGATATCTGAATAAAACTGGAAGCGAAGAAAGGAAAAATGTTAAATCAAAATGGACATTAAGGCACCAATTTTAGCTCAGTTCTATAAAGCTTTCTCAAAGATTTTTATATAAGTTCCATTTTCTTTTTCAATAGGTTTCACAAAACTTGGCACTTAGTCATAGAATTTCATTCATTTCTCGAATGAGTTATTTGAATTCATTATTTGAATCAAATGCATCAACTATAAATAGTATAAAAGTTTTATGCCATTTTTCATGTAGTACTTTTTCTCTAAAATAGTGCTAACCTGTAAAATGAGATCAACTTCCTAACAGTGACATGCATGTGATTGGTGCGATGTAAATTTCTCCCCCTTTAGAACTCATAAGGTAAGGACAAGGTCCTCAGACAATGTGTCAAAAGGGCTGCAAATACCATGCTATGGAAGAGTTGTGTGTTATATGTGTTAGTCACTCAGTCATGTCTGACTCTTTGTGACCCCATGGTCTGTAGCCTGCCAGGCTCCTCTGTCCATGGAATTTTCCAGGCAAGAATACTGGAGTGGGTTGCCATTCCCTTCTCCAGGGGATCTTCTCGAAAATTTTCTGGAGGAGCTACTGTTCTGTGAATAAAATATAAAAATTTAATCTGGAAAAAGTTTACCTTGTTTTTTTAAAAAAAAAACTAGGTGTAATTTTAAAACATTGGGAATCCTGATTAAATCGACTGTTAAAGATGCCACATTGAGAGACTCCTACTTGTAGAAACACATGGTTTAAGTATTCATTTAAAAATACTTGTGTGTACCACGTGCCAGCATCATGCTGCACCCCTGGGTTATAAGGATTAAGTTACTATGGTGAACAAGAAGATAAAACACAAAAGGGCTTATAAAGGAGGGCGTGGTATTATGTAACAGTATCTTTTTACTCAAACTAAAACAAATTCAAAAGAAAAAGAAAACTCAGTTGAAATATGTAAGTTTTGGCTATTCAATGTAATGGTCTCAAAATTAAATGGCAAAAAAAAAAAGTATTCTCAGACAAGGGTCAGCAATGGATTTATAACCTGAAGACCTGGATTTATAACCTGGATTCAAGTCTTCTGTACAAAAACATTATACATAAAATATAAACAGTAACATAAAAAATGACAAAATTCCATGGAATTTGAGAGGAATAATGAGGTGTCTTGCTAAAAATGTGTCTGAAGGATTGTTAATATCCTAACATGCAGAGATGGGAAGGGAAAAACATGCGAACATTTATTGTGCAGCCACGATGTCAGGTCCTGTGCTAAATACTCCCATACATCATCTGTATTAATTCTCACAACTTTCCAACTTCATTTTACCTAGGATAACACTAATACTCTGAGATGTTAGTTACTTGTCTCAGGTCACACTGCAAAAAGTGCAGAAGCAAGAATAGGACAACTGTGTCTAAAATCCTGTGACCTTTCCATTATAACGTTCAGGCCTGTATAGGGGTGAAAACAAGAGAGGATAGTTAGGATTCAAGTAACCTGGAGCCTAATGTCAAAGTTTCAGAAAGTGAACTCAACTTATTTCCTATCCTATGAAGTAATCTCTCATCCATTAGCTGAGTAAGCCTAAGGCAATTCTTCTAAAACGTTCTCTAAAATGACAAAAGAGACTGAACCCACAGAGCCTGTAAACATAAAATTTCTTTGAATTTTACCTTAGAAATTAGTGTCATTATTACATTCTCCATACATCTTCTGTTTAATATTTTTTAAAAAACTATTTTTTATCCAAGTCTTCAAGGGAAATTGATGACAATTCCATAAATGTGTGTCATATTCTGTGGACACAGACTTACTTCTTGGCACATTTCAGCTTATCTTGAATACTCCTATTTGAAAACCATAGGTCAAACGGGATAAAGTAAGCTATTTCTTGATCAAGAATCAATGATGTACACTAAGAATTATTTAATACCAAATGAAACTCAAGTAAGAGTTATTGGCCATAGCCTTATTTTCTAAACTATGAAAACATCCTAGTGAAACCAGGAAAGCAATCCTGACCCACATATAGAAAGAACACACCCTTCTGCCATGTCACCACAGTAATAAAGAACCTCTGCCAAGAAGTAAAGATGCATTTTAATAGTTTCTATGAGCCCTTTAAGGCCATTGTAAGAAATAAGGTCTTGGACCTAGAAATACTAAATAGATCATTCAGAAATTTGTAATTATCTTGTCAATGCTCCATTCTATTAAAAGGTAATCAACAGATGTCTTAAATCTTGTTTCCAAAGTGCTTTCAAATACTTTATTTTGTTCAACTTCAGAGCTCATTCCCAGACTAAAACAGAAGCAGGTATTATCATCTGGAAATTAGACTAGTCAACATTCAGGTAAGCAGCTCTTCCAAGATTACAATCAGTAGCAAAGGGAAACTTAAATCCAGGCAATCTGATTTTCAGCTTACCAAGCTACTAAGGAAAACTGCATCTTTTCACACTTATTTTGAAGTGTTTCTCAAACTGCAGCATATGTCAGCATATCAAACGCTATTTAGTATGTAATTGATAACCGGGGCTTCACAAACAAGAAAAAGCTGAACACATTATGTAACTAGGAACGGATAGTAACCTGCTCTCTTATGATATAATCCTAGTACTGGCTTCAGAAAGAAAAAAAGACAATTAGGAAGTGGGAAACTGGGTGGAAAACAGATTAAAATTCCTTCACAAAAAAACTGCATATTTATAATGGCATCAAATTCAAGTGTGTGTGTGTGTGTGTGTCTGTCTGTGTGTGTTTTCCCCTAACAATACACTGTTATGGCTTAATTGGTTGGTCACTATAATAATTTTTCCTTCCTATGTAGAAGCAATCATTCCACTAAAACCTAAGGTAAAATTGTTCATTACATTTTCCTTCTAAATGAGACCCAGGAACATGCTATATAAAGGAAAATAGGCTCTTAGGCGATTCTCCATTCTATCACAGTAAAATTTCAAGGCAACATATGCCAACACTGGAGACAAAAAATCTACTTGGATTTACTGTGGGAAAAAAATATTTACAGCATATTCAAGCCTTACATGTTAATTTCTGTGCGATTAACTTCTTGAAGCACTCTAAGTCAGCAACAAGGGGAGGGAAATAAGTGTTAGGATCACAACCTAAGAATCTGGGTGGAACAAAGACTTCTCCTCTCATTATGCAGAGAGAACCAAGTTGCCAAAAATGCTCTGCTCAGATACCATGCGTGGTTACTGACTGCGCGTCTGGGTACAGAGAGGGGAAAAAAAAATCAAATGCTGGTCAAATACTTCCCCTGTCCCCTCTGCCCCTTTTCGGCCAAGGCCTCGCTCCAGAGCTGGAGCCCCAATCTCTTTTCTCCCCAACATAAGTAAGCGGCTTAACCCTATGAGTTCTACAAGCTCCCGTTCTCCTCTCCCACGCAGGCGCCCCCGGGGCTCCGGTCCAACCCCAGTTCCAAATCCAGTCGCGGCCCCTCTCCCCGACTCCGCCCAGACCCCCAAAGGCCTGCAGCCACTGACCACTGACGTCAGGAAGGCCCAACCCGGCCCCCGCGGGGCTGCCCCAGCCCCGCAGCGCCCTCCCCTCCTCCGGGCCAAGGCGTGCCCAGAAAGGGACGGGAGCGCGCCCCTCGGCTGTCGCTCAGGCTCGGCAGAGGGGCGAGGAAGAAAGAACCAGCGTCGTCAGCCGCCCTCTCGCCCCACAGCAGCAGCGAGGTGGGCACCCACCGTGCTCAAAGGCGGACAGTGCCAGGGCGAGGGGCGTCGCTCCGTCTGCAAAGCCCGACTGGCAGCGAGGCAAAGGTGTGGTTCAGGAGCGGCGGCTTCCAGTCGCGGCCTGGCCCCCATCCGTCGGCGCCAGGGCCTCACCCGCGACCCCGGTCCCCACCCAGTCAGCACCCCAGCCTACCCAAGACCCTTCTCCCGTGCCAGGAACGCCGCCCTTGGGGTCGCCGGGGTCGCCGCCCTGCGGGTGGTGACCGGCGGCGACGGGTGACCATGACAACCCGAGGCGCAGCCCGACGCCGCCTCCGCCTCCAGGAGTCGCTCACCTGGGGGCTCCCGGTCGAGCCCGGAGAAACCACGGAGGAGAACGCTGCTGGGAGGCCAGACGACGGGGCCCCGAAAAGGCGGGTTCCGGGCTGGAGAGGGAGCGCGAGGGCGGCGGTCTGGGCTCGGCGGCGGTCCTGCCTCCTGCCCTCAGCGCGTCAATCCATCAGCCCGTCAGTCCGTCCTTCCTCGCGTCTGCCCCTCCCGAAGCCGGCTACCGCTCGGCTCAGCCTCTCGCACACTGCGGTTGTCAAGCGGCGCCGGAGCCAAGCACCAGCCCCGAGCCACAGCCAATCGGCGCGCTTCCCCGAGGCGCCTCAGGACCCCGCCGAGCGGGGCGGCCAGGCAGGTGCCTGCGCCGAAGGGAGAGTAGGCTGGGCGGGCCCCAACCCGGGGCGCGGTGGGGACAGGCCTGGTGGGCCGGCTCCCTGCTAGCGCTCAAAGGAGCAGCTGGACTCGAGGAAGACGGCGCGTCGACTGCGTGAGAGACCGGCAGCTGGGACGCAGACCCTTTGGCGGTCGGTGACCCCGCGTCCCGAAGTAGGGCGGAGGGGGTTGTCGCCTCCGAATGAGTCGTCTGCGCTTTAGACGTGACTCTTAAGACTCCTCCCTGATGGTCTATTAATAAAGGATAACGAAGTAAACCTCGCCACCTTCTCTTCTCTCTTCTCTCCCAGGTCCCACTTACTTCCTGAAAATTCCAGCAGTTTAATTACCCCCCTTCTTGATGCTTAAAGCATTTTTGTTATTTAACACAACACATTCACTGTTTTCCATTACCCATTTTGGTAGTAAGCCCCACTACCTCACTACTTTCTACCCTATCAGTACAGCAGTATTCCACAAATATATCTGATGCTTAACCAAGCTGAATTAAGCATTCAGGGGTATAATCACGTAGAACTCAGGAAAGAATACCGAGCACAAACCCGTAAGAACTTAGTCCTCAGAAAGGCTAAAAAGTAAGCTGGGTCTCCCAAAGTGAGGAAAATGTGACAAAAGAGGCTGGTAGTAAACATCAAAAACATTTCTGGAAAGGAAGAATTTGAGCCAGTTCAAGATAAAAGAAGCGATAGCTTGAGGAAAAGTTGCTAGGAAAAATATTTACAAATTGATAGAAAACAATTTAAGCACAGACGCTTAACTGCAAACTTCAATTGCCTAGCCTTGATTAACTCTTGGAAGAAAGTCTTCGTTAAGAACCCTCTCAATGATAAGTGACAGAAAAATAAATGTAAACACAAGTTGGTGTTACCCAGGATCTTGATGGCATCAGGGACTCAATGGACATGAGTTTGAGCAAACTGGGAGATGGTGAAGGACATGGAAGCCTGGTGTGCTGCACTCCCTGGGTCCTAAAGGGTTCCACATGACTTATCGATTAAACAACAAAAGGTCTTGATGTTAAATACAATAGCAACAGCAACTTTGCAGAATGTATAAAATGAAAGAGTGGTCAAATATATTTTGGAAATAGTCTGTTGACTATTTTACCAGTATAGTTTACCTGGCAACCAGCTTCCCAACCTTAATTCTCAAACAACAGCAGTTGCAAGAAGGATAGGGGCTGAGTGCTATTGAAAAAAAAAAGCCAGGGCGGGGAGGGGGAATAACCTGAACTTCTGGCACTAGATAGGTTTAGTATTCATCAAGTAAAAACCAAAATGTCCTGTTTTTGTTCTCATTTAAGCCTCACCATCTCCCTTAAAGTGCCTATTAATTACTACCATTTTAGAGATTAAGGAAAATAACTCACCCAAGGTCATCTAACAACTGATAGGTATCAGAGCCAAGATTCTAACTATTCTGAATCTTAAAACCTTCTTTATCTACTTTTACTCCACCGTGTAATAACTGGGAATTTTAGCTTGAAGAAAATGGACTTTATTTTGACAAGGCAGAGGGAATAAGAGGTCATTGTTTATATCCCCCATGTCCTAGGACATAGTGTTATTTGCATCTAAGTTTCTAGTTAAGAGTAATCAAAATTATTGGAAGCAGTATACAACCATTGTATTTTCAGAAAAGGGGGGTAGGAAGAGGAAAAGAACCAGGCACAGAAATACAAGACATCTGGTACATTTTATTACTTCTACACTGATAAATGCATTGACTATACATTTGCTTCCTAATGTAACATCAAGTTTTACACTACAACCTTAATAGCTGTTAGCCTAAGATACCACCTTTCCTTCTACACCCAGCCATCCTGGTTAAGATTACATCTTGTCTTTCACTCTAGTTGCTGAAAAGCCGAGAATTGTTCAGAAAGGTCAAGGCTTTCTTAGATGAAAGGCTATCCTTAGTTGGAAAGGTACTGCCTCCATCATTCACCAAATATTTACAGTGCCTCCTCTGGTTCAGCAACTAGGCTAAGCATCATTTGAAAATGCAGGTTCTAACTTGGCAGAATGATTCATGATGTCTTGTGACTCAAATAACCCTATAGGCTAGGGTGGACTCCTTTTAATCTGATTCTCAAATCTCATTTCCAAAAGGAGGGGGAATAAAAGGTTTTAGTTTTTCCTCAAAAGTAGGAAGGAAGCTGAGTACAAACCTAAGAAATCTTGCCTTCAGCTGGTCAGGGAATGATCAGTGGGTGTAAGGGAATTTGTTTTAAAAGTTCCACTCTCATTAGAATGCACACTCATACATACACACCACAGAGCTGTGTGCTTTAGAGCCAGCAGTGGCTCTAGGAGAACAGAGTACTACCACGGCTGCATCTCCTTCCCACAGGTCAAAGCTTATGAAGGAAGAATACTGCATTAATTGTATGTGGATGGTTGAACCTCATAAAAAACCTTCTTGTTACAACATAAAAAAATTAAAGCAAATTAAAAAATAAATAAATTTTTAAAAAAGAGGCAAACAAAGGAAAAAACAAAATAATACATGAACCAAGGATGTAAAGTAAATAAGTAAATATCTGAATGTTATATTGAAAGCAAAAATAAATTTAAAACTTGTTTTGGAAAGAAAATAATCTATTTAAATTAATAGTTCAACATTTTTTAAAAACTAGAAACTATATGTAAGGAAATGTTAATAATATGATGGTAAGGGAGAAATCTCGCCCCATCCTTCTTGAGTTTTTTTTTGGGGGGGGTGGGGGTACTAATGATTAAATTGGTACAGGACAGAATTGGTACAGGGGAAAAAATGAACTGAATTACATCTGTATGGTGGGATTTCCCAAGTGGCACAGTGGTAAACAATCTGCAAGAGACACAGGAGACACAGGTTTCATCTCTGAATCGGGAAGATCCCCTGGAGGAGGAAATGGCAACCCACTCAGTGTTCTTGCCTGGAAAATTCCTTGGACAGAGGAGCCTGGCGGGCTACAGTCTACGGGGTCACAAAGAGTCGGACACGACTGAGCAGCTGAGGAGGAGCACGACCTACATGTGAGACCCCCACAAGAACAGGAGGCCGGAAACCAAGTTAGGCAAGTGAGGCTTATACACCATCTGAGGGAAGGAGAAAGGGTTAGGGACTTGGGACTCTAAAGGAGAGGAAAACAACTTACAGGAAGATAGGGAAATGTTTGGTAAGCCAGTGTTTGCTGGACCATGCAAAGACAACGGGACACAAAGAAGGCACTGGTCTCCAGGCCCTGCAGAGCTCCACTTACCACAATTAGCCCACACACCATGTCCACATCTCCAGTGACAGTGCTCTTCCAGGACCAGAACTTCATCTAAATTCTCTAAGCAGTTAAGCTGGAGGTGGGAAAAAAAACAACCCACCACTTCCAGAGTCAACTGTTTGTTACAAATAATTAGCCCAAAATAATGCTTATGCCAAAGAGAGGACTTCCCTTGTGGCTCAGCTGGTAAAGAATCTGCCTGCAATGCAGGAGACCTGTGTTCAATCCCTGAGTTGGGAAGATCCCCTGGAGAAGGGAAAGGCTACCCATTCCAGTATTCTGGCTGGTAGAATTCCACGGACTATAGTCCATGGGGTTGCAAAGAGTCAGACACAACTGAGTGACTTTCATTTCGCATTTTAGGGTGGCAAATTTTGCTCCCCTACAGTGCCACCTTTAAATCATTTCAGGAGGAAGTGATGCAGGTGGGCTCCCTAAATTAGGACTATGGTGGAAGCAATCATGTATTTAATGAGGCATTTCTATGGGGACAAAATAAAAACAATGATTAATGATTGGAACAGACACATAATCCCAATTCCTAGGATCTGAAGGCAGCCAATAGAGACTTCTAGATGTCTGGCTCAAAGCATACTCAAATGGAATAGGGCAGGCAGTGACCAACCTGATAGATTTTCAAATTGTCATTTGAATGTCTTTGGTGATGTCATCAAATATACTGGTAAACTTTGAGTGGTCCACATAGGAAAAGGCAAAAAAAGATTTTCTAAACATGAGCAACTGTGGTGTTTTCTCTGAAGTTTATATCAGGGTTTCTAGTTTTAGTTTGCAGGGCTTCAGGAAAAACGGCAGTTCTCAATAACTCCAAATAAAAAGAATGGGAAAACTCAGACTTTAGTTCAGAGAGTTGTAGCTAAATATGAGGAGACAGAGGATCTAGTGCAGTTTATAGGTATAAAACAAACCTCAAAGACAATGGATAGTATTAGAATCTAATATCCACAGTGTATTACTAAAACATATTTTTTCTAAAATCACCCTCATTTTTACCAACTTAAGACAAACCTGTTTGCAAAGTAAGTTTAGTTTCAATAACTTGGCCTGTTTAATCTACTTAAATACAGCAAGAATAGGAACTGACCATCTAGGCTCTCCTAAATTGCTTTGTTGGAAATTTTCACATGGAATTTAAGATTGGACTTTTAAATGCCTCTTGAGGCCAGGAAGTCAAGTTGAGAACTTACCATTAGAACTGCCTTTAATTCATAGATATTGGGGTGAATTCCTGTCTTTTCAAAGTCCCCCAATAACCTGACGTTCCTGTAAGCTGTCAGAAATTGACCTTCCTTACTTACTTAGTATGGTTGCTGAAAACCCTGTAAGCAAGACAGAAGTCTGTTTCTCCGTGAGATTTTATTGGTTACATAAAGTCAACCTGTTTTTAAAGCGTTCTGATCATATTTCTGGTCTATGTATGTCTCTCTCAAATATGATAATCCAATCAGAGATTGGTAATATAGCCAATATGTCCAATTGTGTCCTGTTACGAGAAGAACCGATTCTCACTGAACTTGTGAAAACAATTACTTGCTGCTGTTCAGTCGCTAAGTTGAGTCTGATTCTTGCGATCCCATGGACCGTGACCCTCCAGGCTGGTTGCCATTTCCTTCTCCAGGGGATCTTCCTGATCCAGGGATCAAACCTGTGCCTCCCGCATTACAGGCAGATTCTTTATCACTGAGCAACCTGGGAAATATCCAGTTCTTAGCAGTACTGTTTACAATAGCCAAGACACAGAGGCAATCTCGATGTCCAGCAAAAGATGAATGAATAAAGATACACACACACACACACACACTGGAATACTATACTACTCAGCCATAAAAAAATGAAATAATGCCATTTGCAGTAACATGGATGGACCAAGAGATTATCATACTAAGTGAAATAAATCAGACAGAGAAAGACATATCTATACCATATGATAAAACCTATATGTTGAACCTAAAACATGGAACAAATGAATTTATTTACAAAACAGAAACAGATTCGCAGACATAGAAAACAAACTTATGGTTACCGAAGGGGAAAGGAGGTGGGAGAGGGATAAATTAGGAGATACAGATTAGCAGATACAAAGTACTATATATAAAATAGATAAACAATAAGGTCCTACTGTATAGCACAGGGAATTATATTCAACGTCTTATAATGAACCATAATAAAAAAGAATATATATTCTATATATAGAACAGTTAGTTGTACAAGAGAAACTAACACAACATTGTAAATCAACTATACCACATTAAAAAAAAAATTCCTCCCTAAGTATGTAGAACATTTACATCCCAAAGGCAGAGGGAAGGAAAGCAAGGTCCTCCAAGGAGTTTGATTTTCTAAGGCTAGAATACTTACAAACCTTTTGAGAGAAATCAGTAAGGTTAGCTGCTTATCATAGGAATGATTTGTCCATCCACTTATGCTGCAATGCTTTCCTATCTGGGTACATATAGCTTAGGGGAGAAGGTCTAAAAAAAATTTCCTATTATGCTCTGAATTTGAGTTATAGTCACAAGTTCAGTCAGACCGTTGGCCTCCCATCTTATTTATGCCTTTTACAACAAATCTTTCAATGAAGCTATTTTCGAAGTTGGAGGCCTCTTGGCAGTTCCTGCATACCAATGAAAATAGGTATCCAATTCTATTTGTTTGATTTGGAAGCCCTTGCTTTTAAGTACACTTTTTTAAATGATCTTATCTAATTGGAACATTCCTCATAATGCCATTGTCATCCCAGGTTGTAATTTTTTAAGATTGGCAGCAGTTTGCTAGTCACAAATGGAGAATAACTCACATTTTCTTTTTTTTTTTTTTACATAAAAACAGTAAAATGTTTAATTTTCTTAGGGAAAAAAGTGGGCAAGAGGGATTCAAAATGATTGTGATCACGATTCCGCTGTATCTGAGCAAAACTGATGTTGCAAACTTGATCTTTGATTAGGAGACCCAGGAAATGAAATCACCTGCCGCTCACTCCTATGTCACTTCCAGGAGTCATGTCACGACCTGCTTTGAATAGACAATAGTGTCTCTACTTCTTCTTAGCAGAGAAACTAGGCTTGCCATAGCAACCATCCCATCTCCAAAGCACAACACTGCCACTGAGAAGCAAGACTCTGGACCGCTCCAGGGAGGCAGGGAGGAGGGAGGGGGGAAGGAGGTGCTTGTCTTAGAAGCAGAACCAGTCTAGAACAGAAGTTGGATATTTGAGTTCACCACTACCTCATCTCATAGAAAATAGGTTGGAGAACATCTGTAAAACGGTATCTTTAAGGTGAAATTGCAGGATTTTGCCGCAGACCTGGACACAGAGAGAAGTGAAAAGTTGCAACAAGTTTTAACTAGCAGCAACAAAGAAAGTTCCATAACAGTTTTTGTTTGTTTTTAGCAATATTCCTTTGCAAGTTCATTAAGAAACACTGTAATTTAATGGGGCATATGATATGGAACAATCTTTTGCTATAGAGCTGTTGGCTGAAGAGAACCAACCTTTGCAAAGATTTCAACTGGGGTGTAACCTATTTACACAGTAGCAGCTCCTGCTTTAAGTGGTAGGATTGGTGCTATGTGGTATCTTCTTTTTCCAAACAGTAATTTTGACCCTTTTCAATTTTTTCATAAAACATTCTTAAGAATTTTTGTTGGCTTTCAGAGATGTACATGTTTGTTCTGGGTTGATGAACTAATCCTGGAATCTCTTTATTAGCTTTAAGTCTTACATTTGAACTCTCAATTTTTTCCAAGTTTTCTTGGTTCCTGACTGCTATTTTCTGCTCCTCTTCTGCCCCATTTTTCATGTATTTGACCTCTTCCACCGGTTTGATCCTATACTCATCGCGAAACACATCTCCGTTCTGGTCGTTCTTCCCTTTCTGGGCTTCCTCTTCATTTTGAACAGTGGCAACATGCTTGGCGGAGGCACAGTCCACAGTCTCATTCCATCAGCTTCAGCTGAGTTGAACTGTAAATCATCTCTACGGACATGGGGACTTTTTTTTTTTCTTTAGACACATGGAAAATCCACCTTCTTGCTGAATCGGTCAAAACATGTGCACTCTATATGCACTTTCTAGAGTTTTCCTTATGGATCTGCTGCTCGTGGTATATTATTTAGTATAAAGCACTAGAGTACCGACATGATGCATCTTAACCGTCTATCCATACAACACTTTGTTTCTTGTTTTCAAGTTTTGAATGAAACTTCAATCCATCTCCAACTTGGGCGCTCGCTGGGGGTGCTGGGGGGGAGGCGCCTGAAGGCGGCAAGCCTCCCGCCCCCGCCCCCCGCACTCGGTCCTCCTCTCTGGTTTTCTTCCTCCCGCCTCCTCCCCACGGTGAGTCCCGGTCTCCCCCTCCTCCCAGAGGCAGGGGGTAACATAAGAGCCTGGAAGCCCGGCCGGGGTGCGTCTATGCTGGAGGCTGCGGCGCGCGGCCAGCTCTCCAGTAACTGAGCGCGGCGCATGGCTCCCAATTAAAGTGTGAAAGAACCTGCGGCCTTGGCAGAAGGTCCCCCGCCCCCCCCCCACCCCGCCCTACACCCGGGAGTGGGCAGGCAGCAAGCCGGAGCTGGCGGGATCCTTTTTTTAATATACAATGTTTTGGCCTTGCTGCACAGCCTGTGGGATCTTAGTTCCCCAACTAGGGACTGCAACCTGTCCTTGCATTGGAAGCGCAGGGCCTTAACCACTGAATCGCTGCTTCTTGTTGTTCAGTCGCTAAGTTGTACCCGACTCTTTGCAACACCATGGATCACTGCTGCTGCTGCTGCTAAGTCGTTTCAGTCGTGTCCGACTCTGTGCGACCCCACAGACGGCAGCCCACCAGGATCCCCCGTCCCTGGGATTCTCCAGGCAAGAACACTGGAGTGGGTTGCCATTGCCATGGATCACTAGAAGTCCCATAACCTACATTTTCTTTCCGGTCATATCTAGCTGCAAATGGGGTACAACCCATATTTTTGTCCAGTCATTTTTTGTAGCTATTTATGGCTTACAGGACTACAAGGAGAGCCAACCAGTCCATCCTAAAAGAGATCAGTCCTGGGTGTTCATTGGAAGGACTGATGATGAAGCTGAAACTCCAATACTTTGGCCACCTCATGCGAAGAGCTGACTCATTGGAAAAGACCCTGATGCTAGGAGGGATTGGGGGCAGGAGGAGAAGGGGACAACAGAGGATGAGATGGTTGGATGGCATCACCGACTGGATGGACATGAGTTTGAGTAAACTCCGGGAGTTGGTGATAGACAGGGAGGCCTGGCGTGCTGTGATTCATGGGGTCGCAAAGAGTCAAACACAACTGAGTGACTGAACTGACTGATGGCTTACAGGACTAGTTCATAGTCATTTAATGTTTTGTCACCCCAATTGCCAAATCGTTTTTCTTTTTTTCCTTCTTTTTCTTAAGTATAGAACAAGCAAACCTCAAATGTCCTAATTTTTTATATCTGCAAATAGCTGAAGGCAAATAGGAAGGAATCTGAGCAGATTCTGATTTTTGTTCTAATTTCTGTCCTTCCATCTTATTAAGGGAGTCCCTTAAGGTAACCATTATATATGTCTATTTTTTAACCTACTTTTAAACTTGGTTTTTGAATGAGAGTTCTCTAAAATTTTTCTTTTTAAAGATAGCCAATTCAAATGATCCATCATCTGGCCTTTAATGAATAGGATCTAATATAAACCTCAAATATGACTCAAACCAGTAAGCCTTTTTATGGCTTAACCAAAAATGCAAGAGGCACAAAGAATGTAGCCCTCATAAGATACAGAAAGTTCATTACCAGAGTTCATCAAAAAAGCAAAGGCCTCTGTTATCACAGGTGGTTAAGAATGGTATACTGCATTGTCTCCAGTTTCTCACGAGAACATGAAATGCCTCCAGTCAAAGACCCACTAATCTGTGACACCATGCAGGTGCCACAGGAATTGGACTTTTCCAGCACTAACAAAACAACTAACGTTGAGAAGACAAAGGCTCCTTGTTGACTGGGACCCCCAATTGTTGGCACAGTTGGAAAAAGAGAAGCCAGTCGCAAGGCTAGGTTGAAACCTTGGCTTCTGACCAACAGGCTACAGCTGCTCAGAATCCCAGTCTATTTGACTGTCTGACTCCCAAATGCACGCCGATACATGCATCTTCCTGATGGTGGAGACTACAGAGAATACTCTCATTGGTCATAAAGCCAAGCTCTTAAGACCCAGACAAAACAAACACCACAACACACAAAGAAAAACAGTGACCATCTCTGGGAGGAAAAGGATCAATAAAAGCTGAGAGAACTCATTTACCAAATTTTTAATGGAACTGTTGTGCCCAAGGGACTTGATTCACAAATATTTTCTTCTGCTAATCTAACTTTAGGAATAGAGAAAAAAGGTTCTCACCCCTTTCTATTTCACTGGAACCTGCAGACAGAGATCTGGGAGGCTGACATGGTGAGAAATTTTTACCTCCTGCTGGCTTTTGTCAGAGGTCCCAGTATCTCTTCATCTGTAGCAGTTTTGGGAGATAGTTTCCAGCCAGTGAAGATTATCCTGACTGCACCAACTGTTGGGGAGGGGGAAATTTCCCCCTACTCTTGTTGAGTTCTTTTGGTTGACCTAATAATTAAATTGACACAAGGCAGATTAACAGGAGAAAATAATGAGCTGAATTACTTATGTATGGGGGCTCCATAAGAATATGAGACTCCAAACCAAGTTAGGCAATTGAGGCTTATATGCCATCTGAGAAAGAGAAGGGGTTAGGGTTTGGGACTTCAAATGGAAAGAAAACAATTTATAGGAAGAAGGGAAATGTTTGGTAAACAAATGTTTGCTGGGTCATGCAGTGACAGCAGGACACAAAGGGAGCTTGGGTCTTCAGGCCCTGCAGAGCTCCCCCTGCCACACTTAGCCCACACTGTGTAGACATCACTGGCAATAGTGTTCTTCCTGGACCAGGGCCTTTATCTAAGTTCCTCTAGGTATTTAAGGGGGAGACAAGAAAGACTTCCTGAGTCTTTTGTCTCTTAAAAATAATCAGCCTAAAATAATCCTCATGCCAGAGATACATTTCATTGTGGCAAATTTTGCTCCCCTACAAATACATAAAGCACACCAAACATCGTAATTTCAGATGAGTGTTTAAGGATAAAGCTAATTAGTCTCCAGCAATAAGCTTGAGACCATGTTTGGTAGAACTTGCTGTAAAAATTGAAGAAAAGCATATTCACCAAAATCTAGGTAGGTATCTTATTATAAGTTCATGTGCCCCCCAAATATTTACAAAAACCCAAGTTCAGAAAAATTAAGTATAGTAGTAATGTTTCTTTAGAGTTTGGACCATTTCTAATCAGGCTCTTTTCTAATAAATTTTTATTTATCTAAAATGGCCACACGAAGGCAAATGACAAAATGAATTCTCTTTTAGCTATTGTTCTTCCTATTTTAAAGAATACACCCAACAAATTTGTAACAGTTTACCAGGCTTTCTGTGTAAGTATAATAAAGCATGTGCAAAGACTCAGTGCTACAAATAACATATGAATTTGGATTTTATACAAAAGTTCAAATTGAAACTCTGATCAATCTACTGGTAACATAAAAAATATGCTCCTGACTTTATTTCTATAACTTTAGAATCCCATTTATCCAGATACCATAAAGCAAAATGGTATCTGTGCTATGCCTCAAGTATAATAGGTACTTAATTAATACTTGTCTGATACATCAAAATGTTTTCCTTGATTCAACCCATAACCTAAGTCTGACTAGCTCATGTAGCCATCACCAGGACCCAGGAAAAGCAGAAGCCTCAACAACACACTTAACATCTTGTTCACTGGTTATCCACCCTCAGTCTCTATTTGTGGTAAGGGAAGCGTAGAGATCCTAAGAAAATCAGGCCTAGAGAATTGGGAATGTTCTGGGACTCAGGTGGGGCTCTGGAAAAGTTCTTTATTGTCAGGCACAATGCTCAATGTTGTCAATTCTTACGGGCAACTATGAAGCTTCCCTGAAGAATTTAAAAGTAAAATTGCCCTCTTTGAACTATCTCTAAGATGAACATTTAAACTACTTAGAGTAGAAACACAAAGTCATCTTAAAGCTGACAAACAGATAATGTTTGGATGGGTATTGTCAATGGAAGTGAAAACTCAAAGACAAGTTTCCAGTGTCAGTAACAAGGCAGTCTTTTTTTTTTGGCGGGGGGGGAGGGGGGGCATTTTTAAAGTCTTTATTGAATTTGTTACAAAATTGTTTTATGTTTTGGTTTTTGGCCAGGAGGCATGTCAGATTTCAGCTCCCCAACCAGGGTTTGAACACACTGCATTGGAATGCAAAGTCTTAACCACTGGTCCACCAGGGAAGTCCCACAAGGCAGTCTTGAAAGTAGATCCCAGGCAACATACACCCTCTGTATTGCTTCAAGCCCTGGGGAGCCATTTTTCCTCGTTTCTGTATTAGCCCTAACCTTATCTTACCAGATGCTCTAGGTAAAGCATTCATGTAACTCCCCAAATTCTGGTTCACCCTCATAATCAATGTTTCTGTGTCCCACTGCCTAAAGAAGGGAAGAATTTGCTGACCACACAATGCAAGTTTTACTTTAGATCTGTAAATTAGCATCCATTTACAAACCATGGTCTTATGAATTTGGTTTCTTTGAGTCTGAGTCACCCCAAGAGATGGATGTGCTCTCTATTTGCTGATGAAATCAGATTCCAAGCCTGCCATGCTGCAAATCAAACTCAACTACAATACATTCTCCCAAGTAACCTCCTGAGGCCTCTTGGGAAGCAGCCAAATGACTCTCCAGACAGCACCTCTCTCCACTGTGGAGAGAGACCAAGTGAACTATTTCTCTCATTTTAAAATTTCTACACTTAGAATTAATATTTCAGTTTTTACCTAAGGAAACCAGGTTACAGTAAAACCAACAATTTCAAGTGAATCATAGCTAGCTATCAGACACTCTACTTGAGCAACTAATAAACATGCTCACTAAAAAAAAAGGTATGAATTATTTTTAAAGAGCTTCACTTTAAAGGAAATGGGGGAGGGGAGCTATTAGAGATTAAAAGAAATTTAGACATACTCACCAAATGCAATGCGTGACACCCTGTTTAGATCCTGTTACTAAGAAACTGTGGTAGGCAGAGTAACAGCCCCCCAAAGATGTCCATGTGCTAATCCTCAGAATCTGGGAATGTTACACGGTAAAAGAGACTTTGCTGTGATCAAGGCCTTGAAATAAGGAGAGTAGCCTAGTCTCTCCAGGTGGGTCCAATATAATCACATGGGTCCTTGAAAGCAGAGAATCTTTCCCAGCTGGGGTTTAGGGGAGCTACAAGGATGGAAGAAGGGTCAGACAGATGCAACATTACTAGCTTTGAAGATGAAAGAGGATGGTAAGTCAAGGAATGTAGCCTCTAAAAGCTGGAAAAGGCAAGTGAACAGATTCTCTTCTAAGACATCCAGAAAGGAACACAGCCACACTGGTACTTTGATTTTAGCCCAGTAAAGACCACATCAAACACTTCTGACCTAGAAAGCTGGAAAGATAATGAATTTATCTTCTCACTGTATTTGCAGTAACTTGTTACAGCAGCAACAGAAAACTAATAAAACTCAAAGCTATTTTGAGACAAATGAGGAGAGTTAAACAGGGACTGATTGGGCATGAGTTGGAATATCGGGGAATTAAGGTTAATTTTTATTAGGGTATGGTAACAGTATTGGGGCTTTTTGTAGCCTTTTAGAGAAACATACTGGAGTACTTATACATGAAAGGACACAATGGTACCTGTGATTTGCTTTAAAATAACACTGCCCCTCCCAGAAGATATTACATTAGGTTGGTTAACTGTTGAAGCTTGGGGCTCAAGATACTATTTTGTATATGCTTGAGATTTTTCATAGTAAGTTAAAAAAAAAAGGTAAATTAACTTAGGAGAGTGCACCAGAATGCTGTAGGTCAGCACTATCCTAATTTGTCTGTAATGAAATGTATTAGCATTGTTCAGTGCAGTAGCCACTAGCCAAGGGGCTATTGAGCATTTGAAATATAAGTAGTGCAATGGAAGATTTTTTTTTTTGCCGTTTTCATCAACACATTTATTAAATGCATATCTGCATGGGGCATGAACTGTGAATGAGCTGTTAAAGGCTTACTGCTACTGCTGTTTAGTCACTTAAGTTGCATTTAACTCTTTGCAACCCCATGGACTGTAGCCTGCCAGGCCCCTCTGTCCATGAGATTTCCCAGGCAAGAATACTGGAGAGGGTTGCCATTTCCTTCTCCCATCTGAGGAATTTTAATTTCAATTTGAATTGACTAAATAGCCCCTATGGCTAGTGGCTACCATATTACACAGTGCAGCTCTATATACTGAAAAAGAGCCACGACGTCTTACTGTTAGAATTCAGTTAAATAAGCAAGCTCATGAATTAAGTCAGTGCACACTTGTTATGTCTATCTGCCCAATCTCTCTTTCCCTTTCTTGCTAATAGCAGTACCTAGCTCGCAGCCCCACTCTAAGCCCTTCTTCACAAAGAGCTAGGGCATGAGATCCAGTCAAACACAACTTCTTCCTAGCAGAAGAATAATGACCAAAGCCAGGACAACCATACCTTTTGCTTGAAATCTTCTGTATGGAAGTAAAGTACTCTCTTGATCAGGAGTTGTAAGGATGGAGCCCTAGAACTGCTAGCTATCTTATTCCTTGACACATTGAGGCTCCTAAGAGAGTAAAACCAAAATTAGGATAAAGATGGGCAGAGTCATGATTCCCTTCAAGCTTTTTTATCCAGTAAAAAATGAAGTCAACTCCATCCTTTTTTTTTCTCTCCTTTCAATTGGATAAGGCAATAAATTTTTTTTTTTTTTGCTTATGTTATTTTTAAGTCCTAACACTCACAACCTAAAAAGTTTTAATACAAATTCTCATTAAAAATTTCTTAATGCCAGGGTCATTAGCAAAATAGTAAGACTAGTGGCACTTCTGTAAGTTAAATTGTGTCCCCCTAGTCCCCAATGCGTGGACATCACCAGATGGTGAACACTGAAATCAGACTGATTATATTCTTTGCAGCCAAAGATGGAGAAGCTCTATATAGTCAGCAAAAGCAAGACCGGGAGCTGACTGTGGCTCAGATCATGAACTCCTTATTGCCAAATTCAGACTTCAATTGAAGAAAGTGGGGAAAACCACTAGACCATTCAGGTATGGCCTAAATCAAATCCCTTATTATACAGTGGAAGTGAGAAATAGATTCAAGGGACTAGATCTGATAAACAGGGTGCCTGATGAACTATGGATGGAGGTTCGTGACATTGTACAGGAGACAGGGATCAAGACCATCCCCAAGAAAACGAAGTGCAAAAAAGCAAAATGGCTGTCTGAGGGGGCCTTACAAATAGCTGTAAAAAGAACAGAAGCGAAAAGCAAAGGAGAAAAGGAAAGATATTCCCATTTGAATGCAGAGTTCCAAAGAATAGCAAGGAGGGATAAGAAAGTCTTCCTCAGCAATCAATGCAAAGAAATAGAGGAAAACAACAGAATGGGAAAGACTAGAGACCTCTTCAAGAAAATTAGAGATACCAAGGGAACACTTCATGCAAAGATGGGCTCAATAAAGGACAGAAATGGTATGGACCTAACAGAAGCAGAAGATATTAAGAGGTGGCAAGAATACACAGAAGAACTATACAAAAAAGATATTCACGACCCAGATAATCATGATGGTGTGATCACTCACCTAGAGCCAGACATCCTGGAATGCAAAGTCAAGTGGGCCTTAGGAAGCATCACTACAAAGCTAGTAGAGATGATGGAATTCCAGTTGACCTATTTCAAATCCTGAAAGATGATGCTGTGCAAGTGTTGCACTCAATATGCCAGCAAATTTGGAAAACGCAGCAGTGGCCACAGGACTGGAAAAGGTCAGTTTTCATTCCAATCACTAAGAAAGGCAATGCCAAAGAATGCTCCAACTACCACACAATTGCACTCATCTCAAACGCTAGTAATGCCCAAAATTCTCCAAGCCAGGCTTCAGCAATACGTAAACCGTGAACTTCCAAATGTTCAAGCTGGTTTTAGAAAAGGCAGAGGAACCAGCGATCAAATTGCCAACATCCGCTGGATCATCGAAAAAGCAACAGAGTTCCAGAAAAACATCTATTTATGCTTTTTTGACTATGCCAAAGCCTTTGACTGTGTGGATCACAATAAACTGTGGAAAATTCTGAAAGAGATGGGCATACCAGACCACCTGACCTGCCTCTTGAGAAACCTGTATGTAGGTCAGGAAGCAACAGTTAGAACTGGACATGGACCAACAGACTGGTTCCAAATAGGAAAAGGAGTACATCAAGGCTGTATACTGTCACTCTGCTTATTTAACTTATATGCAGAGTACATCATGAGAAACGCTGGGCTGGAAGAAGCACAAGCTGGAATCAAGATTGCCGGGAGAAATATCAATAATCTCAGATATGCAGATGACACCACCCTTATGGCTGAAAGTGAAGAGGAACTAAAAAGCCTCTTGATGAAAGTGAAAGAGGAGAGTGAAAAAGTTGGCTTAAAGCTCAACATTCAGAAAACTAAGATCATGGCATCTGGTCCCATCACTTCATGGGAAATAGATGGGGAAACAGTGGAAACAGTGGCTGACTTTATTTTTGAGGGCTCCAAAATCACTGCAGATGGTGATTGCAGCCATGAAATTAAAAGACACTTACTCCTTGGAAGGAAAGTAAGACCAACTGAGACAGAATATTAAAAAGTGGAGACATTACTTTGTCAACTAAGGTTCATCTAGTCAAAGCTATGTCAAGGCTAGTCAAGGCTATGGTTTTTCCAGTACTCATGTATGGATGTGACAGTTGGACTATAAAGAAAACTGAGTGCCGAAGAATTAATGCTTTTGAACTGTGGTGTTGGAGAAGGCTCTTTAAGAGTCCCTTGGACTGCAAGGAGATCAAACCAATCCATCCTAAAGGAGATCAATCCTGAGTCTTCATTGGAAAGACTGATGTTGAAGCTGAAACTCCAATATTTTGGCCACCTGATGCGAAGGGCTGACTCATTTGAAAAGACCCTGATGCTGGGAAAGATTGAGGGCAGGAGGAGAAGGGGATAACAGAGGATGAGATGGTTGGATGGCATCACCGACTCAATGGACATGAGTTTGGGTAAACTCCGGGAGTTGGTGACGGACAGGGAGGCCTGGCGCGCTGTGGTTCATTGGGTGGCAAAAGAGTTGGACACGACTGAATGAGTGAACTGAACTGAATCCCCAACTGACTATGCTGCAGACAGGACTTTTAAGGGGTGATTAAGGTTAAATGAGGTCACAAGGGTGGAACCTTTATCCCACAGAACTCGTGGCCCTATAACAGGGAGAAACAACAGAGGTCTCTCTCAGCCATGTGAGCACAGGGAGAAGGCAGCTATCTGCAGTCCAGGAAGACTCCTTACCAGTACCAGACCTGTTGGCACCCTGATCTCAAGACTTCCAGTCTCCAGAACTGTGAAAACATAAATTTCCATTGTTTAAGCCAGCCACTCAGTCTGACATTTTTGTTATGGGAGCCCAAGCTGACTAATACAGGTACCCAGTATAACTCCCCTACTGCCGGTTACCACCAGGTCCATCTTCAGGGTCAAGCAGACTCTGACTAGCAAAAATAGTAATATACTGATCTTTTATTATTCCACTCTCAATCTTGATTTCAGTTTAAAGTAGATTTTTAACTGGTTTTTGCTTTTTCAAATAAAAATATCAGCCCAGGTATCTTGAATCTCATAGTCAATTCAGGAGTATTACAAGAATAATACAGAAGAGTTTTCAGTGAATTCTAAGGGAGAGAAAAGCTGCTAAATCATATAGTCAAACTCAAGCAGTCATCTTTTTAATTTTTCATACTTTATTCTCTATATTGATAGGTTAAGAAAGTGAAATCTTCCTAAGTACTGATTCATAGATAATGCTTATAAGCGACACACAAAACATTCAGTTTCACAAAGAGTAATATCCAGTGATCCCTTTAAATGCAATTTTAATCCTTACTTTCAGCTAAATGCAAGACTAACACAATGAGCTAAATACACACAAAACTTGTATATCCTGAACTACAAAAGTGGTTTCCATAGCCACACATGGTTTTAGTCAAGTATACATTTTCACAATAAATAAATACTAACAAATATGTTAATAAAACACTACCCCAAATGCTTATCTGCCATCAACTTTTTCAGCAATGCCATTCCTGCTACTGAAAGCACTTTCAGAAGTTTTAATCTGACCTGGGGAAATGAGGTCTTTTAAAACCTGACAAACAGTATGTTATAAACCCCAAAGATTTTTAATCCAGTATGTCTTCCAACACAGAACCATTCATAGGAAATTCTTAGTTTCTGAAAAAATAAAAAATTAAATCACTCTTGTTATCTAAAGAAGAATATTAAAACAAATTATCTTAAGACAAATAAACGCTCCTACAAAAGGCTGTATTTTCTAATATCATTTCCTCCTTAAAAGAAACACAAACCCAGTTTACCATCTTTTAACAACTTACACTACTGTGGTCTAAAAGCTTTAGAAATACATGAAACACATCTTAGCTATCAAAGTCAAAGGTGCCATTTAGATTTCACATATTAAACAGCTACAGTACAACCTACAATGGCACAAGTACACAAATATTAATTCATTGAGATGGTCAAGAGTCAGAAGAAACTGAATGGTTTGCAAACCAAAGGTACTTTGACTTACATGTGATCATTAAAACCTAATATGTAATTCAAGTAGGGTAATATAATGGCAGGCAATTAAAGGCTCATATATCACTCTAAAATTGAAAACGTGAAAATAAAGCCTGAAAGCTTTGTGGTTCTCCATTTTTCATTCACATGGTTAGGTATTAGGCAGGGCCTTACTGTGGAAAATATAGTTACTAACTATGGTTTCCCCAGAAGATAATGAAGCTTCAGAAAGTACAAAAGGTGTCAAGATCCATAGTTTGCTTCATCAAATGCTTTTCTAGCGCGTTTCAATTCTTCATTCATAGTAAGCAAGTCTTTAACCCTAGCAAACTTTCTTGGGTCCTTTCGAATCAAGAAGACGATATCTTCAACTTGTACCCGACCTTGTCTTCCAATTGACATTGCCTTATGAGTCTATTACAAAGAAACATATTAAATTCAATTAATTTCTCAAAAATCTAACATTTTATTTTTTTAATTATAATGCTGATGAGTTTGAAGCCTTCTAATTATTACAGCTATTCGTTTGTGAGTTGTCTTTCTATTAATGTTCTTTGTCCACTTTCCACCATTATTAGCAATGTTTCAGTGCTTTATAGACATTTTTGCACTAAAGACATTAAAACTATCAAATCCATTGATGTTTCTTTTGTATTTTGATATACATAATTGATCTTCATTTGTATAAAATGATTTTGTAATTTCTCTGTAACCATCCACTTCATTTAAACTTTGTGTCCACCTTGGTAGTTAATACATATTGGTGGCTTTCCTCTGGACAAATCTCATCCCCTACCATTATATGGTCATACTGTGAAAAACCAAAACTTCCTTGCAGCATTATTTCTAATGACTGAAAAAAAAAGAAACTAAATATTTAACAAGGCATTGAACAAATTTGAGTACATCTAATCAATTAATATTGTGAAGCCATCAAAAATATTACAGTATTATGCAGTGACATAGGGAAAATGTAGTAGACCTACTCAAGTGAAAAAGCAGGCTCTATGACTGTATGTACTACAAGATTTCAATTTTGTGAAGTTTTAAAATATGTGTAAAAAGACAAAATAATATTCACAAAAATCTCAGCATCGGTTATCCCTTGGTAGAAGAGTTATAGCTTTTTATTTTCTTCTGGGCACTCTTTAATACTTTCTAAATTTACTATTACTTTTATAAGCAGAAAAAGATTTTTAAAAATGCATACTCTCTGACCCAGTAATTTTACTTCTATTATTCTTTATGAAGGAAATAATCCAAAACAAAGGGTAAAAATTCATAGGAACTGAACACAGCCAAACTCCATATACCCATATACAGGCATGTATCTCTCTCCATCCTTAATGATAAACAGCAACCAGTCACTTCCACAAAATAGGCACTCAAATGAGTAGTTTTTCAAAAGAATGTCATAGTTCTATTCTAAAAGTTAGAATTTTAAATCCATTCCTCAGTTAACTAAGACCAATTACAAAAAAAAAAAATCTTACCATTTCAGTGATGAATTCTATGACAAGGTCTTCAAGAATATCTACTGACTCAGTATAAGGATTCTGGTCATCTCCAAACCCATACATCATACACCGTACTGTAAAAAGAACAATCATTTTTGTTTACTTAAAAAAACTTGACTTATACTTTTTTCATATTAGAATTGAACCAAGGTACAGAAGATATTGGTATAAAAGTATATTTACATTATATTTGTTGTCTCCAAGTATGAATTTTGGTATGAAAGGTATTAATCACTAGCTCATAACCAACTGTTCTTACTTAGCCTTTCCTAGGCAGAAACTCCCCTTCTCGCCTAGCTACTGAACCCTGATGTCAATATTCTTCCCTAACCTCTATTATCTACTCACCAACAACCCCAGAATACCTTTAAGTAGGAAACTTCTTGGCAGGAAAAGGATGAGTAGCAATGGTTTAACTATGTTTTTGGGGGGAGGAGGGTTGGAAAAAAGAAGGCAAATCCTTTATGATACAACTATAAGGAAGAGGACATAAGAGAAAGCTCCAATTACCTTCTCACAGGAAGAACTGGTTAATCAAAAGGAGAAAGCAAGAGCTTATAATACAGAATCTTGACATTTTATTCCCTGGCTCAAAGCAACTGCCAGCGAAGCCCTTTTAGGCTTCAGAGAAAATGCAAAAGAGAAGAAAAGTATAATACAAAGTAACAAAAGTAACTACTAATAGGTAAACCCCTTCACAGCTCACTGTCTTCTCGTGGTGAAAGAGATTTCATACCTCAATGAAGCTGAGTCACGAACGCAGGGCCACGCAAGACAGATGGGTCATAGTGGAGAGTTCTGACAAAACGTGATCCAGTGGAGGAAAGAAAAGCAAACTACCCTAGTATACTTGCCATTGAGAACCTTATGAATTGTATAAAAAGGCAAAAAAGATATCACACCAAAAAATGAGTCCCCCAGGTTGGAAGGTATCCAATATGCCACTGGGGAGGACAACTACTAACTACTAATAGCTTCAGAAAGAATGAAGCAGCTGGGCCAAAGTGGAAACAACACTCAGTTGTGGATGTGTCTGGTGATGAAAATAAAATCCAATGCTGTAAAGAACAACATTGCATAGGAACGTGGAATGCTAGGTCCACAAATCAAGGTAAACTGGATGTGGTCAAGCAGGAGATGTTAAAGAGTAAACACTGACATCTTAGGAACCAGTGAACTAAAATGGATGGGAGAGGGTGAATTTAATTCAGATGACCATTATATCTACTACCGTGGGCAAGAATGCCATAGGAGAAATCGAGAAGCCCTCATAACCAACAAAAGAGTCCAAAATGCAGTACTTGGGTGCAACCTCAAAAACAATAGAATAATCTTGGTTTGTTTCCAAGGCAAACCATTCGATATCACTGTAATTCAGGTTTTGCCCCAACCATTTATATATCCCTTACTACATGCCAGCCATTGTTGTAAGCTCATTTAATCCTCGTGACAATCCTTTGAACTAGAAACCACTATCACCCCCATTATATACAGATGAGAAAATTGAGGCATAGAGTTAAGTAATTTATCCAAGGTCACACAAACAGTGATATTGAACTTGAATTTAAACTCAGAGGATCTGGCTCCAGAATCTACACTCCTACCCACAACAGTGACATTTCTTAGTAACTTAGGGCAGATAGGATCCATATGGATTCTTAATCCTATAGTCTATAAATTCCCAATCAGTCCACAGACAAGCTTTGAGACGTCCTGGAACCCTACTGAAATTATATGGAAAAATTTTATATATTATTTGTGTGTGCACTTTCTCTGGAAGAAGAATCAATTTGTATCAGATTCTCAAAGGGGTATGGTATATATGTGTATGTGTGTGCGCTTAGTCACTCAGTCATGTCTGACTTTTTGCAACCCCATGGATTTTATAGCCCGCCAGGCTCCTCTATCCACGGAAATTCTCCAGGGAAGAATACTGGAGTGGGTTGCCATGCCCTCCTCCAGGGAATCTTCCCAACCCAGGGATTGAACCCAGGTCTCCCCCACTGCAGGCAGATTCTTTACCATCTGAGCCATCAGGGAAGCCCTAAAGGGGTATATAAATACTAAGAAATTCTGTCATGTTAGAAATGTCTTCTATTTTGATCTGACTGCTGATTTTAAGTACATATAAAGTTCATCAAGCTGTTCAGTAAAGATTAGTGTAATTCATTGTATGTAAGTTTTATGTTTAAAAAAAGGCAGGGGGAGGGGGGAACTTCCCTGGTGGTCCAGTGACTAACCACGCTCCCAATACCGGGGGCCCAGATTCCATCCCTGGTCAGGGAACTAGATCCCACATGCTGCACCTAAAGATCCAGAGTGCAGCAACAAAGAGCCAGCGCAGCCAAACAGGAAGGGACCCCCAGAACACTTCTAGAAGTAGGAAGGAGTACATTAAGAATCATTCCTAAAAAAGAAAAAAAGAGTAATTCCTACTTAGGAGAAGCAAAAGCAGGCAAAACGAAGAAGAAAGCAGACCAGACCCGTGGAAGAAAAGAAAGGAAAAAAGAAAGGGATGACCGAGAAGCCAGTCTGGGATAGAGAAGTGCCCCGGAGGGTTTATCCTGGCAAGAATCTTTAGGTTCAGATACAGAAAGGAGAAAACAAACACAAGAGGCAATATTTTCTCCCTTCTTTTTTGGGATTCTGGAAAAAAAAATTTGTTTTTAAGATAATTTCAGACTTAAAGAAGGGCTGCAAAAATAAATAGCATGGAGTTCCAGAATCCCTATATCCAGTTTCCCCTTATGTTAACATCTCACACAACCAAAGATGTTTATCAAAACTAAGAAATTAACACTGGTACAAGTACAGAACTTACTCAGATTGTACCAGATTTTCCACTAGTGTACTTTTTCTGTTCCAGGATCCCACACTATTTAGTTGTCGCGTCTCCTTAGTTTTCCTCTGTTCTGTATCAGTTCCTCAAACTTTCCTTGTCTTTTACAACCTTGACACTTCTGAAGAATACTGGTCAGTTATCTTGTAGCGTGTCCTTCAGCTTCGGTTTGTCTGATGTTTCCTCATGATTAGGTTGTGGTTATGCATTACTAGAAAGGGAATCACAGTGATGATGGACCTCTTAATGCACCATATCAGGGGTACCTAATGTCAACATATATTACTGGTGATACTAACTTTGATCACCTGACTAAAGTAATGTCTGCCAGGACTGGATCCTCCACTATAAATTTAATATTTTCTCTTAAATATTTTGAGGAAAATACTCTGTCATTCACATTGTGACGGGGAGAATTCATCAGTAGGGACATATACTTCACTGGAAAAGGAAAAACCTATTAGATAGGAAGTATGTAAACTGTATTTGGTTAAAGAGTCTGTAAAGACATAAACAAATAGAGAAATGAATGCTTTGAAATCTTGTGTTATATTAGCAAAAAATTTTTTTAAAACAAAGAAGGTCTAGGAGAACAGATCTTGGTCAAGTAAGATACGTGAAAATTCATGTAAGACAAAGAAACAGCTGTGAAGATTCCAAATTCTTGTCATCATAAAAATAAAGAAATCCAAGTGGAAAAATGATTCTGGTAAGAAGTATGCAAGCATCACTCTGCGATGCTCTGATGTAGTAATCCTCTTATGCCTACCTAAGAAGTAACTGTGTTAGTCACTCAGTCCTGTTGACTCTTTGCGACCCCAAGGACTGTAGCCCGCCAGGCTTCTCTGTCCATGGAATTCTCCAGGCAAGAATACTGGAATGGAGTGCCATTCCCTCCTCCAGAGGAACTTCCCAACCCAGGGATCGAACCCTGGTCTCCTGCCTCACAGGCAGATTCTTCACCATTTGAGCTACAGGGAAGTCTCCATAAGAAGTAAAACCATATACAAATAGAGTAAATAACATCAGAGATGGAATTATGAGTGGTCAACTTTACGTAAGAAATTGAGATATAGGAAAGGATTTGAATGGCTTAAGAAAAAACAAACTACTGACTCTGTAGTTTCAAGAGCATTCAAGGAACTGCTATGTCAGAACTGGCATAAGTAAACCAGGCGTTCCACGTGTTGCCTGATCTACACTCAGCCATAACTATGAATAAAGGACCAGGATTGGGAGATGGAGAGCATGTTCTCATGGTGCCTTTCAGGGGCTGGCCTGAATCATCAGTAGTAGAAGCAGCTCGTCTTGCCACTGCCACAAAAGGTCAAACCTATCTACTGAGGAAGGAGAATAGACCGGAAACCTCATGATCTCCATGCCACTGGACTGCCTCACATTGTTCACCATCTTCCTGCCTTCTTCATTGCCTTAGTTCAAAGCACCAACTTAACTCCTACCCACAGACCTGTTCAGGATCCAACAGAACCTTCAGCTTACAGTCAAAGGAGTCCCTGCTCCAACTGATGAAAGGTAAGAGACAGGTAAAGTAACGGAGGTATGTTCTTACTTAAGACCTGAATTGAAACACTGATCACATGTATTTACTTAAAAAATTTTAAAATGTGTGTGTGTGAGCCCATATATACACACACATATATAAATACATAAATTGGGGTTAGGATCATTACTATCTGTGAATCACAGGTTAAACAGAATTTATATGCAAGTCTGAGAATACCGTCCCTGCAAGAAAACTATTAAAAATCATTGTCAAGTACTACTTACATTCTTTAGAAAAAAGTCTCTTTCTTTTACCCTGTCCACCTTCTGCACCTCCTCCAATTTCTTCACTTTCTTCCTCAAACTGGAAGTTAAATGTATACATATGTCAAACACTGCTTCTGACATTTTAATAATTAACATTTTTTTAAACATCTTCAACACCAGTATCATGCCAGAAAGCCTAAAGTAAGCAGCAAAAAACAATGAAACTTTAGCATTTTGGGGGCATTAAAACTATCTCGCCCAACTTCAGACTCAGGCAGGACTGGTTTCTACCATGCCTCTAACAATCGAACTGTCTCTCCTGGGGGAGTTCCAACGACCATACATTCTTTTTTTTTTTTTTTTAACTAAGTTGGCCTATTTCTAGATAGTTTTACTATTAAAAGAGTTGATATTGAATGAAAGCAAGCAAAACTAGTATTTGTTAAGCATTTCTTACACAGTGCTAAGAACTTTTCTCAAGTAAACCTTAAGCCTATTTTATGACATGAAAACTGAGGCTCAATAACTTGCTTAGTGACTTGAGTCCATTATTTTTCCACTACTTTACAGTAAGTATACAGTTTTCTTTGCACTTGAATTGTTGTTGCATAATGAGCCGTAACAAATACTAGCTTTGCCCTCTGATGATTCTCTAGGTGATTCAAAGGGTATCTAGCAAATATGACCCAAAAGTAAAGGGCGGGGAGCCAACTACTCCTCCTGCCCTGCGTACTAAAAAGGATGAATCAGAAGAAAAAGGCTAGCCCGGGGTGAAGTGCCCGATTCTCTCGGCTGAAGCACTTAGGTAAAGAAACCCAATTCTCCACTGTGCTTCCGCTACTCTGCTCGAGGTAGTAAATAAAAAAGCGGGTTGGAACAGAGGCGGTCACTCACGGTGGGATCCTCTTCTTCATCTGCCATCCCACCAGCCAGGAACCTCCGCGGCGCTCCCGCCTCCCTCGGAGAGCTTTTTACTACTTCCGCTGCCTCATTTCCGGTGATGGGCGGGGCCAGGGCGGGGCCTAGCGTAACCCCACCTGTGGAAGAGGACCATGCGCGTCCCGCCCAGCGGTGAAACCTGAACCGAGAAGGATAAAGTCTCGGAAAGTAGGAATTAAATATTAGCAAAGAACAGGGATGAGCTAGATGGCGTGTATCTCGTTGTCACCTTGAACTTGCTTCTGCGTATCAGATCACCGCTTCCTGATTCGGTATTGCGAAACTTTGGATCATTGAGGGACTAGCCAGGGGTGAATTTAAATAATTTGAACAACTTAGAGTTCCACTGTGATTTATAGCCAGGGTTTTCGTGGTGACTCAGATGGTAAAAAATCTGCTTTGAGTGGGAGACCTGGGTCTGATCTGTCTGTAGGGAAGATCCCCTGGAGAAGGAATGGCAAACCATTCCAGTATTCTTGCCTGGGAAATCCCAAGGACAAAGGAGCCTGGAGGGCTGCAGTCCAGTTCAATTCAGTTACTCAGTCGTGTCCCACTCTGCGACCCCATGAACCACAGCGCGCCAGGCCTCCCTGTCCATCACCAACTCCCGGAGTTTACCCAAACTCATGTCCATTGAGTCGGTGATGCCATCCAGCCATCTCATCCTCTGTCGTCCCCTTCTCCTCCTGCCCTCAATCTTTCCCAGCATCAGGGTCTTTTCAAATGAATCAGCCCTTCGCATCAGGGGGCCAAAGTATTGGAGTTTCAGCTTCAACATCAATCCTTCCAATGAACACCCAGGACTGATCTCCCTAAGGATGGACTGGTTGGATCTCCTTGCAGTCCAAGGGACTCTAAACCAACACCACAGTTCAAAAGCATCAATTCTTCCGCGCTCAGTTTTCTTTATAGTCCAATCCTGACATCCACACATGAGTACTGGAAACACCATAGCCTTGACTAGAGGGACCTTAGTTGACAAAGTAATGTCTCTGCTTTTTAATATTCTGTCTCGGTTGGTCATAACTTTCCTTCCAAGGAGTAAGCATCTTTTAATTCATGGCTGCAATCACCATCTGCAGTGATTTTGGAGCCCAAAAAAATAAAGTCTGACACTGTTTCCACTGTTTCCCCATCTATTTCCCATGAAGTGATGGGACCAGATGCCATGATCTTCGTTTTCTGAATGTTGAGCTTTAAAGCCAACATTTTCACTCTCCTCTTTCACTTGCATCAAGAGGCTTTTTAGTTCTTCTTCACTTTCTGCCATAAGGTGGTGTCATCTGCATATCTGAGGTTATTGATATTTCTCCCGGCAATCTTGATTCCAGCTTGTGCTTCTTCCAGCCCAGCGTTTCTCGTGATGTATTCTGCATAGAAGTTAAATAAGCAAGGTGGCAATATACAGCCTTGATGTACTCCTTTTCCTATTTGGAACCAGTCTGTTGGTCCATGTCCAGTTCTAACTGTTGCTTCCTGACCTGCATACAGGTTTCTCAAGAGGCAGGTCAGGTGGTCTGGTATGCCCATCTCTTTCAGAATTTTCCACAGTTTATTGTGATCCACACAGTCAAAGGCTTTGGCATAGTCAATAAAGCAGAAATAGATGTTTTTCTGCAATTCTCCTGCTTTTTCGATGCAATTTGATCTCTGGTTCCTCTGCCTTTTCTAAAACCAGCTTGAATATCTGGATCTTCACGCTTCACATATTGCTGAAGCCTGGCTTGGAGAATTTTGGGCATTACTTTACTAGTGTGTGAGAGGAGTGCAATTGCGTGGTAGTTTGAGCATTCTTTGGCATTGCCTTTCTTAGTGATTGGAATGAAAATTGACCTTTTCCAGTCCTGAGGCCACTGCTGAGTTTTCCAAATTTGCTGGCATATTGAGTGCAACACTTGCACAGCATCATCTTTCAGGATTTGAAATAGCTCAACTGGAATTCCGTCACCTCCACTAGCTTTGTTCGTAGTGATGCTTCCTAAGGCCCACTTGACTTCACATTCCAGGATGTCTGGCTCTAGGTGAGTGATCACACCATCGTGATTATCTGGGTCATGAAGATCTTTTTTGTATAGTTCTTCTGTGTATTCTTGCCACCTCTTCTTAATATCTTTTGCTTCTGTTAGGTCTATCCCATTTCTGTCCTTTATTGAGCCCATCTTTGCGTGAAATGTTCCCTTGATATCTCTAATTTTCTTGAAGAGATCTCTCATCTTTCCCATTCCACTGTTTTCCTCTATTTCTTTGCATTGATCACTGAGGATGGCCTTCTTATCTCTCCTTGCTATCCTTTGGAAGTCTGCATTCAAATGGATATATCTTTCCTTTTCTCCCCTGCTTTTCACTTCTATTCTTTTCATGGCTCTTTGTAAGGCTACAGTCCATGGGGTTGCAAAGAGTTGGACGCAACTGAGCAACTAGCGCACATATGATTTATTGGGGATATGTACTTCTCCACCAGTTCTCAAGGGAGGGTTATCTCCCTTAGACTGAAAATTTAATTGTTATGGGTTTGTTTGTTCTTCTTTTTATACAGACCAGTGCTTCGGAAAACCATGGGCATTAGAGGGCTAAAGTTAGGGATACAAGAGATGATGTCATGCAGGGAAGGATGCTTCACAGTACAGTATTTCTGAATGTCCTGCTAAACATCCCCCTGAATAAAAAATCTGCTCATAATTAGCTAGGTCTGGAACATAACTTTGTCAACATATAAATACAGAGCATTTTCCTATGCTTTTAAGGTACATTGAATTTTCCTGGAATGCAACTGTGAGATAGTAGAAAGTATATATATTGGTCTCTGCCCAAACCACCTCCTCCTTCCTCTGCCTGCTTTCCTGGCCCAGAGCTCCTAAAACGCTTGTAATTTGTTAGGTGATAAGAGCAGACAGGGAGGCTTAGTGTACTGCAGTCCACAGGGTCACAAAGAGTCGGATACGACTTAGCAACTGAACAACAACAAAGAAGAGACTAGGACAGTTCTCTTCTAGAGCTGGTCTTTGACATCCACTCTACAGTCCCTCAACACACACACACACACAGGGCTACTGAATTCCTTGTAAATTTCCAAGTGATAACAGTATTAGGAGCATCTTTTGTTCTAATGAGGCAACTCTGGGTGGGCTCCTGGATGGCTCTTGGACGGGGGCTGGTCACCAGAAAAACCAAGCCATGATTAGAAGCTTGGAATTGTTAGCCCTGTCCAGAGGAGGGGATAGGAACTAGAAATGGAATTAGTAATTAATCATACCTCTACAAGGCATCACAGTTCCAGTAGTAGGAGGTTCAGAGAGTGGCCAGGTTGTGGAACACAACCACTTACCTGGAGGGTGATGCACCCCCAACTTCATGGAGGCAGAAGCTCTGTGCTCAGGACCCTCCCAGGCCTTGCCCCATGTGTCTCTTCATCTGTGACCTTTATGATACCCTTTAATAAACTGGCAAATGTGTTTCCCTGAATTTTGTGAGTTGTTCTAGGAAATAACCAAATCCAAGGGGGAGGAGGACATGGAAGACTCTGATTTTTAGCCAAGTCACACAGAAGTTGTGGGTAGCCTGGGGCCCTACTACTATCCACTGGCATCTAAATTTAGGAGCACTCTTGTAGGACTGACCCCTTGATCAGTGGGGTCTGACACTGAAAAAGAGGGAGAGTGTTAGTTACTCAGTTGTGTCCGACTCTGTACGACCCCGTGGACTTTAGCCCACCAGGCTCCTCTGTTCATAGGATTTTCCAGGCAAGAATACTGGAGCAGGCAGCCATTTCCTCCTCCAGGAGATCTTCCCAACCCAGGGATCGAACTCATATCTTTTGCATTCATAGGTGGATTCTTTACCACTGAGCCAGCTGGGAAACCCTATTGAAACACATTATTATAATTTACTATCTTTATTTTACCTTTATATTATAGTGAGGATGTTACATTTTGTAGTTTTGTAGTTATGTGGGTAGTTGGGTTAGTTATCACTGTGAAACAAATTATCCCCAAACTTGGTTTGAAATAGTGAACATTTATCACACAGTTTCTGTGGGTCAGAAATCTGAGTGCACTGTTTATAATAGCCAGGACATGGAAGCAACCTAGATGCCCATCAGCAGATGAATGGATAAGGAAGCTGTGGTACATATACACCATGGAATATTACTCAGCTGTTAAAAAGAATTCATTTGAACCAGTCCTAATGAGATGGATGAAACTGGAGCCCCTTATACAGAGTGAAGTAAGCCAGAAAGATAAAGAACATTACAGCATACTAACACATATATATGGAATTTAGAAAGATGGTAACGATAACCCTATATGCAAAACAGAAAAAGAGACACAGAAATACAGAACAGACTTTTGAACTCTGTGGGAGAATGTGAGGGTGGGATATTTCAAAAGAACAGCATGTATACTATCTATGGTGAAACAGATCACCAGCCCAGGTGGGATGCATGAGACAAGTGCTCGGGCCTGGTGCACTGGGAAGACCCAGAGGAATCGGGTGGAGAGGGAGGTGGGAGGGGGGATCGGGATGGGGAATACGTGTAAATCTATGGCTGATTCATATCAATGTATGACAAAACCCACTGAAATGTTGTGAAGTAATTAGCCTCCAACTAATAAAAAAATAAAAAAAATAAAAAAAAGAAATCTGAGTGCAATTCAGATGGATGCCTGTGGCTCAAGGTCCTTATGTGCCAGTCAAGGTGTTGGTTGGGCCTCAGTCTGATCTGAAGTATTGATAGGGAAGACCCATTTCCAAAATCACTCACATTGTTGTCAGCAGGATTCACTTACTTCAGTTTGTCAGAGTAAGGGCCTCAGTTCCTCACTGGGTATCATCAGAGCCCTCCCTCCATTCCTTGCCATGTCAACTTCCTAGGGTAGCTGACAACATGGCAGCTGGCTTCTCTTAGAGCAGGTGAGGGAGAAAATCAGGAAGAACAGCCAAGATCACAGTTTTTTGGTAACCTAACCTAACCTTGGAAATGACATTCCATCTCTTCTATGCTATTCACTAGAAGTTGATAAGTGCAGCCCACACTCAAGAAGAAGGGATTACACAAGGATGTGACTAGCAGGAGGCAAACATCTGAGAGGCTGCCCACTGCAGTAGGTTATATTAATTGTGAATTTCATTTCAGAATAATAAAGGAGACATTCTATTTTTTGTTTAAGGAGGTTTGTTGAGTCTGAAAGGGTTGAGAACTGCTATGTTAGGTATTGATGAAACACTGGCCTTGTCCAGGGAATCATGTATAAAATATCCACAGTGTTCATCATCAGGAGAATGGATAGGTAAAATGTGCTGGATGTGCACCAAGGCATGCTATGCAACAATCAGAAGCAATAGACTAGCAACATGGACAGAGCTTAGAAATATAGTGCTAAATTCAAAAAGTAACAAATACAATAAGAATATAACAAAAGACTAAACACACACATACATACACAAAATACATATTTTTTACAGGACCGTATGAAAAAAGCACAGACATCAAATACATTAGAAAGGTTGTGTTAGGGGAAGCACACTGACTGAAACCACCCACCCTGGCCAGGCACCCTAATAACCATTTGCATGATTTGTCTTACCACAGGCGGTCCTGCTAAGGAACACGGAACTAATAAGCCACCACCAACAGGAAGAGTTCGGGAAAGGCCAAAAGGAGACACCACGTGTCCAACCACTTCCCAGAATCCTTCCCACTGGCATCCATCTTGGCTGAGCAATGTGTGCGCCACCAGGAAGGACTCTGAGTCAGAGTCAGAATGACTGGCTAAAGACAACCCAGAAACTAATCCCATCAACATAAAACCCGAGACTGTGAACCTCAGGCAGAGCAGTTCTCCTGGGTTCCCTTACCCTCCTGCTCTCTGCCTGGGTGCCCTTTCCCAATAAAATCTCTTGCTTGGTCAGCACATGTGTCTCCTCGGACAATTCATTTCCAAGTGTTAGACAAGAGCCCAGTTTCAGGCCCTGGAAGGGGTCCTCCTTCCTGCAACAGTTACAGTGGAGGAGAAATGAGAATAAGGATAAAGAGAATACATAAGACACATGACAAGTGAGGGACTTTTGGGCACAGTCAATTACAATACTATGTCATCAACAGTGCAGTGTGAATAAGTCAGCATTCTGAGCCTGAGATCCAAAATGTACAGGGGAAAAAATTCAGTGTTGTGAACAGAGCAGAAATAAAGCCCAGACTTCCACATGACCCTGCAATCCCACTCCTGGGCATACATCTGGAGAAAAATATGATCCAAAAGGATACATTCAGCCCAGTGTTCATAGAAGCACTGCTTACAATAGCCAAGGCATGGAAGCAATCTAAATGTCCATGGACACAGAAATGGATAAAGATGTGGAACATATACACAACAGAATATTACTCAACCATTAAGGAGAATGAAATAATGCCATTTATAGCAACATGGATGGACCTAGTGTGTTATACTGAGTGAAATAAGTCAGACGGAGGAGAAATATCCTTTGACATGATGTCCTTTTCTTTATATGGGACTAGAATGCAAAAGTAGGAAGTCAAGAAACACCCGAGTAACAGGCAAATTTGGCCTTGGAGTACGGAATGAAGCAGGGCAAAGGCTAACAGAGTTTTGCCAAGAGAACGCACTGGCCAGAGCAAACACCCTCTTCCAACAACACAAGAGAAGACTCTACACATGGACATCACCAGATGGTCAACACCGAAATCAGACTGATTATATTCTTTGCAGCCAAAGATGGAGAAGCTCTATATAGTCAGCAAAAACAAGACCAGGAGCTGACTGTGGCTCAGATCATGAACTCCTTATTGCCAAATTCAGACTTCAATTGAAGAAAGTAGGGAAAACCATTAGACCATTCAGGTATGACCTAAATCAAATCCCTTATGACTATACTGTGGAAGTGAGAAATAGATTTAAGGGACTAGATCTGATAGACAGGGTGACTGATGAACTATGGACGGAGGTTCATGACATTGTACAGGAGACAGGGATCAAGACCATCCCCATGGAAAAGAAATGCAAAAAGGCAAAATGGTTGTCTGAGGAGGCCTTACAAATAGCTGTGAAAAGAGAAGCGAAAAGCAAAGGAGAAAAGGAAAGATATTCCCATTTGAATGCAGAGTTCCAAAGAATAGCAAGGAGGGATAAGAAAGTCTTCCTCAGCAATCAATGCAAAGAAATAGAGGAAAACAACAGAATGGGAAAGACTAGAGACCTCTTCAAGAAAATTAGAAATGTCAAGGGAACATTTCATGCATAAAGGACAGAAATGGGATAGACCTAACAGAAGCAGAAGATATTAAGAAGAGGTGGCAAGAATACACAGAAGAACTGTACAAAAAAGATCTTCACGACCCAGATAATCATGATGGTGTGATCACTCACCTAGAGCCAGACATCCTGGAATGTGAAGTCAAGTGGGCCTTAGGAAGCATCACTACGAACAAAGCTAGTGGAGGTGACGGAATTCCAGTTGACCTATTTCAAATCCTGAAAGATGATGCTGTGCAAGTGTTGCACTCAATATGCCAGCAAATTTGGAAAACTCAGCAGTGGCCACAGGACTGGAAAAGGTCAGTTTTCATTCCAATCACTAAGAAAGGCAATGCCAAAGAATGCTCAAACTACCACACAATTGCACTCCTCTCACACACTAGTAAAGTAATGCCCAAAATTCTCCAAGCCAGGCTTCAGCAATATGTGAAGCGTGAAGATCCAGATATTCAAGCTGGTTTTAGAAAAGGCAGAGGAACCAGAGATCAAATTGCATCGAAAAAGCAGGAGAATTGCAGAAAAACATCTATTTCTGCTTTATTGACTACACCAAAGCCTTCGACTGTGTGGATCACAATAAACTGTGGAAAGTTCTGAAAGATGGGAATACCAGACTGTCTGACCTGCCTCTTGAGAAACCTGTATGCAGGTCAGGAAGCAACAGTTAGAACTGGACATGGACCAACAGACTGGTTCCAAATAGGAAAAGGAGTACATCAAGGCTGTATACTGTCACTCTGCTTATTTAACTTATATGCAGAGTACATCATGAGAAACGCTGGGCTGGAAGAAGCACAAGCTGGAATCAAGATTGCCGGGAGAAATATCAATAACCTCAGATATGCAGATGACACCACCCTTATGGCAGAAAGTGAAGAGGAACTAAAAAGCCTCTTGATGAAAGTGAAGGAGGAGAGTGAAAATGTTGGCTTAAAGCTCAACATTCAGAAAACGAAGATCATGGCATCTGGTCCCATAACTTCATGGGAAATAGATGGGGAAACAGTGGAAACAGTGTCAGACTTTATTTTTTTGGGCTCCAGAATCACTGCAGATGGTGATTGCAGCCATGGAATTAAAAGATGCTTACTCCTTGGAAGGAAAGTTATGACCAACCGAGACAGAATATTAAAAAGCAGAGACATTACTTTGTCAACTAAGGTCCCTCTAGTCAAGGCTATGGTTTTTCCAGTGGTCATGTATGGATGTGAGAGTTGGACTGTGAGGAAAGCTGAGCACTGAAAAATTGATGCTTTTGCACTGTGGTGTTAGAGAAAACTCTTGAGAGTCCCTTGCACTGCAAGGAGATCCAACCAGTCCATCTTAAAGGAGAACAGTCCTGGGTGTTCATTGGAAGGACTGATGCTGAAGCTGAAACTCCAGTACTTTGGCCACTTTATGAGAAGAGTTGACTCATTGGAAAAGACCCTGCTGCTGGGAGGGATTGGGGGCAGGAGGAGAAGGGGACAGCAGAGGATGAGATGGTTGGATGGCATCACCGACTCGATGGACATGGATTTGAGTAAGCTCCAGGAGTTGGTGATGGACAGGGAGGCCTGGTGTGCTGTGATTCATGGGGTTGCAGAGAGTCAGACACAACTGAGCGACTGAGCTGACTGAATGACTGACTGATAGTGGAATCTAAAAAGAAATGATACAAATGAACTTACAAAACAGAAAGAGACTCACAGACTTAGAAAAAGAATTTATGGTTGCTGGGGGGAAGGGATAGGAGAAGGCAATGGCACCCCACTCCAGTACTCTTGCCTGGAAAATCCCATGGACGGAGGAGCCAGGTAGGCTGCAGTCCATGGGGTCGTTAAGAGTCAGACACGACTGAGTGACTTCACCTTTCATTTTCATGAATTGGAGAAGGAAATGGCAATCCACTCCAGTGTTCTTGCCTGGAGAATCCCAGGGACGGTGGAACCTGGTGGGCTGCCATCTATGGGGTCGCACAGAGTTGGACACGACTGAAGTGACTTAGCAGCAGCAGCAGCGGGAGGAAAGGGATAGTTAGGGACTCTGGGAAGGTCACATACCCTCTGCTATATTTAAACTGGATAACCAACAAGGACCTACTGTACAGCACGTGGAATTCTGTTCACTGTTATATGCCAGCCTGGATGTGAGGGTATTTGAAGGAGAAGGGATACATGTATATGTATGGCTGAGTCCCTTTCATTGTTCACCTGAAACTACCACAACACTGTTACTCGGCTATACCCCAAAACAAAATAAAAAGTTTAAAGTGTGAGAAACAAATAAATTAAAAAAAGAAAAAAGCCCAGAGAGTGAAAAGGTGGGGTGCAGTTCTACAAGATGTTTCAGGTGGGTTGCCAGAGTCAAGTTTGTTGGGTGGAGATGCAGAAAATGAGGCTGGAAGGAAACTGCAGTTTGAGTTTGTAAGTGGCCTTTGAATGTTCTCTTCAGAGACTGAACTTCATTCAAAGTGCAGAGTTCCTGAGAGACTGTTAAGCAGAAGAGTCACATGACCCATCTTTAAAAAAGAGATCATGTTAGCAGAGAGACCACCTAGGATGAGAGCTACAGAATCTGAATTAAGATTTGAGGAATTGTAGGAATTAAGATTAAGGGAATTGTAGGAATAGAATTCACAGGACTTTGCACCTGAATCTGAGAGCTAGGGAGAGAGAGGTTTATATCCAGATGGAACGCTATTAATATGAATTGGAAAGTAAAATGGAAAAGCAACTGGGGAGGGAAGGAAATGAGTTCATTCTGAACTTTAAGAGTCCAGAGTTGTCCTGTAGGCAAATGGAGGTGCAGGTCTGGAAGTCCACAGAGAAATGAGGACTAGGAAAATGGCATGGGGGACATCAACACAGCAGTGATGTGTTAGACACTGCACAGAAAAAAAAGTGAGAGGAGGGAGGCATTGGGTAGGTCCTCAGAAACAGACTTCAAGGGACAAAGAGAAGAGAAATGGTCTACAAGGCAACAAAAGATAAAAGAAGAAAAATGAAGATGAAGAATATGCGGCTGACCTTTGAACAATATAGGTTTGAACTGTGTGGGTCTACTTATATGTGGATTTTTCTCAATAAATACCTGCTGCAATAAGTTATTTTTCAGCATTACCTTCACGAACTCTATAATCCAGTTCCACAAGGCCACTGTCAGTTATTCACACAACAAATATTTACCAAGTGATGAATAGCACTTTAATGGGACTGTGGCAAAAACGATAATATAAATACCATGAACCTTACAGTGTAAGAGGGAGACATGAACGAAATAGGTACTGTGTGCTTTAGAAGCTTATGATGGGGAAAACGGACCCAAGAAGGTCAGCAAAGCCTCCCTTGTGCAAATGTTTGAGCTGAGACCTGAGAGATGTTTGGAGTTAGGCAGTGAAAGAGGAAGGGAAAAGGGTGCTGTGCCCCAAACTTGGCCCATCTTCAAAGCTCTGCTTACACTACTTTCCCACTAGGCTACCCTTCTTTTCTATTGAAATGCTACATGCCTTTCAAGCCCAGCTAAACTGTCTGTTCCTCCCTCAAGCCTTTCGAGCTCTCCAGCTGAAAGCACTTCCTCTCTTACACTCCCACGGCACTTTTCATTTTCCTTCAACACTTCTTTCTACTGTATTTTCTGATTACTTATACACACAGCTTGTCTCATACACTAAATCTTAAAACTTATTAAAAACAGAGTCTGTTTCTTATTCACCTTTGAGCTCCCAAAAGCTCACACATTCCTTAGACTTAGAAGTTCCAGAATAAATATTTGAAGCATAAATTAATGCCTGTTTGACATCCCTTTTCAAATTTGTTGTGATTCAAATGAAGCTATTGTTACAAGCTGTGCCTTTGGGACTGGACTTACTCTTTGGTTAAACCAGAATGCCACAGCCATGGTCCCCATGACTGATTAGTGTTCGCCACAGGCGCTGCAACAGTCTTAACAAACGGGCCCCTGTTCTTGACTGACAGGTCTTTGGCAACAACTGCCTGTCCTCCAGTGCAGGCTGAAATGAACTGACGAAGGACTGTCTGAATTGAGTCCCCAGGCAGTGGGGCTGTATTTATTCCTGGCATTTGGGCTGCAAGAACCAGTGACCTAGACTTCAGCGTGAGACTTTGGGGCTTTTCAGGACAACAGAAACACTAATGCTTGGAACCTGATCGTTAAAGATCAGTGTCAGTGGACAGCATCCTAATGTGAGGCAGTGTGATAACAAGGGGAAGGGAACTTTGAAGTCAGACAGACTAGTTCTGTGACCTCACTCATGTGCCTTTTTTGAGCCTCAGATTTCTCACTGAATAACTATTCTGCAAAGCAGTTGTGAAGATCAGAGACAATGTCTTTTCACATACAATGTCTGTGCTCTACTAAAATGTGTTTATTCATCTATCTTCCCCAATATATTTTGTTTCCTGAGGGCAGGGACTCTTTTTTTTTTTTTGCTTCTATTCTTGCAAAATTTAGCAAAGTGCCCAACGCAGAGTAGACAATCATAATTATTTTTTAAACCAAAGAACAACAGTAATAGCTAACACTTATGGAGAACATATTTCATGCCACGTATTGTTGTGAACAGTAGTTTGTTTAATCCTTCAATAACCCTAGAAAGGAGCAATCATTATCACCCAATTTTACAGAGAGAAAGCAGAATATAATTTTAAAAACTATGAAATTCTTGGTATAACTAATTTTGAAATAAAAATCTGGTGAGGCTTATTTTATTCAATAAAAAAGGTAGAACACTTTTTTGAATATGGGAAAGAAAAAATATGGTGGAGGAAGAAGGAAGAAAGGAAATAAATGTAACAGCGGGAAGAAAGGGTAGCAAAGAAAAACAGAGACACGTGGGAAAAAAAGAAACAGTAAGATGCTGTGGAATATCACTGTCCTTTGAAATAATAAATAAACAACTAATTATCCTTCCTAGTTCTTCAACTATGATTTCTTTATCCTAAAACTTTGTTCTTAAACTCTGAGAGTGACTGGGAAAAAAAAGACTTATCTTTCAGAGTTGGAGTGGTGTTCCATCTAGTGAAAAATGAGATGAAGTTACCTCCAAAAGAGCAGATATCATGAGCAAAAATATGACAGCAAAGAGCATATCTGAAGAACACAGAACAAGTCTTTTCACAGCTGAAGCCTGAAGTACACATACAGGAAGGCCTTGAATAGCAGAGTAAGGAGTTAGATACATATTCAGGAGGCAGAGGCTGGTGTTCAAGGAAACCACAGTCATGGTTTGAAGCAAAATTTTCTAGTTCTAAGTTCAGAAAACCAGAATTACTGCTCAAATCTGATACTGAGCAGTCCTTACCCTAAGCCTTAGATTACCTCTAAAATAGGGGTGATAACACAGTTGTGAGGACTAAATATTATGACAATGTGTGTTTGCTTCAAAAAGGTCAAAAATGTTATACAAATGTAAGTTTTCACTGTTATGAGGGTTTAATTGATGCTTAAAGACTGAAATGATAACATCCACTACAGTGATGGATGTAGAAGTGAAAAGTGGGCAGTGGGAATAACATCTTGTGAAAAAAAAAAAAGAGGAGTTAACTGATTAAAAGATAATTTACAAATTCTAAAGTCAGTGATTGGGGGAAAGGAATATTAATTATAGAAACAGGAAAGTCAGAAGGAGGCAAGTTTGACTTTCAACATTTCAGATGTCAGAAGAAAATCTGCTAGAAATGTAGGACTGGAACTTGGCTAGGACATCAACTTAAGACCTCTATACAGGGCAGTGCAGTGGTTTAGGACTCCACGGTTTCATTGCAGAGAGCCCAGTTGTGCCAAGTGACAAAAAAACAAAAATGAAACACAAAACAAAACGCTACATAGAGGTGACAGTTGAAGCCATAAGAGGTGACAGTTGAAGCCATGGAACAGAATAGGTCACCAAGAATTAATAGTGAGAAAAACAGGGTGTGGGTATCTTAGGAACATCTATATTTACATGGAAAAAAAGAATCTGGGTAAAGAGAACAACGAAGTGCAGGTTAAGGAGAATAGCACAATTTCATTGTATGTAACAAAGGAGAATTTTTCAAGATGAAGATGAACTACATGGTTCAGTCTAAGTTGGTGGACATGAATTTGTTGAGAATATAGAATAGTTTGGGGTTTTATCTAGCTCTGGTGTAGGGAACTAACAGTTCGTGGCCAGTGATGATAGTGCTCATACTGTTTTAGATAACTGTTGATGAAAAGTTCAAAAGCCAAGACAATTAGGGACTTTTCGGTTTTGTTTTGCTTTGAGTAGTCCTTGGCAGTTCTTTGGGGCAGGGGGATTTGTCTGTGTGTATGGGCACAAAATTTGTCTGTGTGTATGGGCTTTGTCTTATTTTGTTCTGTATGTCTTCTTCGTTTTTTGTTCCTTTGTTTCTGCATTTAAGCACATTTTCACAAGGAGTCTGTCCTCCATCAGGCCTTTTTTGACTTGCCCCTCTACTCCAGCTCCTAGGAGGCTTTGGTAGCTTTTCTTCGGCGTAACCAAGCAGGTCGCAGCCAGCAGATGGCACTGCAGCAAGAGGGGCAGAGGGTCCCTTTAGGACTTTGACAACCGCGGACTAGCTGTAACTTTACAATTTCAACCTCGAATGACTCAGTCGCACTTTCGCCCTGACTCTAATAAAGCAGATCGAGTTGTGTGGACTTAAGGATTTCAATGTACAAAACGGGATCTGTAGCTTTGTCTCCTCCGTTCTGCGCCACCGTTAAACTGAAGGTATTTTTCGTCAAGTTGTGAAAGTGTGAGAAAGGCTGCCCCAATATCGCCGTTTCCTGGCTAAAGTGGCCGAGGTGACCCCACTTTATCTAAATACAGGAGATAACCGAGACCATCCTGATAGTTTAACGAAAAATTCATACAAATCGGCAATTACCAAAACGTTTCTCGACAACGTGGAGCTTTAGCACATGACATACGCAACTTATTTGTTATAAAGTTCCTAATTTCGTTTGAAAGTTCAGATCAGCCTCATTATCCAGATTTCCATACGGAGTAAGAACGATCCGCGCAGCAAGCGCAGTCCCAGAGGCTGCAGGCGTCGCCTCAAGACCCCAGTTGTCTGCGTTCTCTTACGTGGAAGCTTGAGAGACTTCTCCATTGCAGGTGGGCTGCCGCACACACACAACCAGGGCAGCTGCCACGGCGCAAAGCAAAGTGCAAAACTGCAAGGCTTTACCTTTTCCGGCTCAGACGGTAAAGCGTCTGCCTACAAAGCAGGAGACCCGGGTTCGATCCCCTGCAGAGGAGAGTCCAGGAGGATCCGGAGGATCGCCTGGAGAAGGAAATGGCAACCCACTCCAGTACTCTCGCCTGGAAAATCCCACGGACGGAGGAGCCTGGTAGGCTACAGTCCGTAGGGTCGCAAAGAGTCGGACAAGACTGAGCGACTTCACTTTCTTTCACTTTACCTTTTTAAACACAACGACGGGAGCAGGTCAGATTAGTCCCAGCACTAAATCTGCAGGGGCAACCAGAAGTTATTGGTTACCATGGCCACGAAGGACGCCTTCTGGACAGCTTTCTTCTCAACCACACCTTTTCTTGCGAGCTCCACCCACGCAGGTTCCCCGAGCTCGGCAATCTCCTAGCCACGCCTGATTGTGTTTGGCGCTCGCCTCCCTTCCCTTGCGCCTGCGTACTACGGCTCCTCTCCGTCGCCGCGGCCCGGATCGGGAAGTGTCAAGTGGGAGCTGGGTTCCCCCGGTCTTCGCCGCTACCGCCACTGACCCCCCTCCCCCGGACTTCCTATCCAGGAACGGGCCCAGCCGCCATGACGAACGGTGAGAACCAATTCCCAGAGCAAAGGATGGGAGTCCAGTACAGTAGGGAAAACGTAGCGGGCGGAGCCGGGATTGACGTGGCGGTTCTCCCCGCCCCCTCCCATCGGAGTCCTCCCTTTGGCCTCTCGGTGTCTCTAACTCCTGTTTTCTGTATTACTCCGCGGGCTCCTCCGTCCCGTGCCCATCTAGAACCCCCAATGCCTCCTGTGCCCACACCCCGAGTCCTTGGTCCTTACCCTGCGTCTTCCCTTCTCTCTTCTAAAAGTTCGTTTTGGCCCTTACAAGCCATTTCGCGAGGCCAGTCCTGGTTGAGCCGTTGCTGTAGCACCAGGGAAATGAGAGAATCCCCGTCCCAGCCCTCTGTTTTCTCATACTTTGGGAGGGTAGGCGCCTTGGGAGGACCAAGAAATCATAGAAGGTTTTTAAGGCCCACATTTTTGGGGGGTGAACGTGAATCCTAGCGAAAAAAAATCTTATTTTGTTAAAATGCCAGAAAGCTTTCTTTTGTTTGATTCTAAAGTCTTGCCTGGGTGATCGCATCTGGAGACCGTAGCGAAAGTTGCAAGGGTTGGATACTGCCTCTTCTAAAGTTGTTGTGGCAGTTGCCACCCTGTTTATCTGACCTAATTTTGCAGGCGTCTTCGAACACGATTATATAGACACGATATAGACCCGATTTCCACATTCCAGCGAAGGACAGGAAACGAGGCCTTTGTGGTCTTTAGAGTCCATCGTACTGGAAAAAAGATGGCAAGGCCTCTTAGACTGTATGATTAGAGGGGCATAGGAGAGTATTTCTCAAAAAGTACCTTTTCCATAAACCTGATACTGAAGATTCAAATTTCACCTCGTGACTTTTGGCTTTGCAAAAACTTACAAGAGAAGATTAGCAGGTAAAGGTATTGTTCATCCTAAAAATTTGGTATATGTATTAATTTACTGAACTGTTGCTGTGTGACATCTAGCTGTGAGATAGTTTTACTGGAGGGAGGGAGGGAGATAGAGTGGTCCAGAACTGGGAGATGCTGGTTGTGTCAAATATTCTTTTGAAGCTTTCTAGGCAGTCAGAGATCAAAGGTTACTAGGCACAGTACAGGAAGGGTCATCACCTAGAGGAAGAAGTCATCTGAACTGAGAAATAAACAATTGAACACGTAGTAATTAATGAATAAATTTTAGTCACCCGTCCCCCTTTTGTGGTCTGATTTTTTTTTTCCACTTAGATGATTCATTGTGCTTACCAGACATAGCTCAGTTTACATATGTAAGAACTAGAACTATGTGTTCAAAGCTTTTTTCTCACAATTGTTCCGCCACGATGAAGCCTCAGATTTTTTTTTTTTTTTTGCTTGTTTGTTTTCAATAATCTGTTACTCTGGCAGAAATTTGGTTTGTAAGTAGAGTATGATGCATGAAGTGTAAGATAAAACACAGGGAAATTGTAGTCATATGATTTCTAACTCTTGCAGTTTCCATTAAGCTTTTGCCTTATCATATTCTTTACCAACAGATGAAGCTCTGAAAGACTTGGCTAAATATCTAGCTCTTCCTTTATCACATGAGTGATTTATAGTAAGAGCACATTTCAATCTCTCAGCTCAGGCACCAAGGATTCTTACTTATACTTCTCTCAACATGTTGCCCACACTGGCCATTCCTGGCTGGCTGATTCCACATTAACTGGCACACTCTTCTCAGAACTTGGAGTTCTTGAAAGGAGAGGGAAGAGGGCAGTGAGATCTTTGTAAGGGGCATGTCTCCATGATTTGAGGGGACAATAAGCTAACCTTGTTAGTCCCAGGACCTTGGCTCCCTCTTGTCAGAGCTGGCACTGCGGCTGAGGTCACCACCTTGGTGTTACATCACATTGTGTTCTCCGGTGACGTGACCTGTCCCAAGCTGGATTAGCAGCCAAGGCTTTCTTCTCTTTCTGTAACAGTGTACTCCTTGGATGGGATTCTCGTGTTTGGTTTGCTGTTTGTTTGCACCTGTGCCTACTTCAAGAAAGTACCTCGTCTCAAAACCTGGCTGCTCTCAGAAAAGAAAGGAGTTTGGGGTGTGTTTTACAAAGGTAAGATCATACCTGTTCAGCGAGAGGAGGTTGCCATCTCTGGACAGTGAGGTGCTGCAAAGTGAGGGTGGGACAGGCTGAGATTGTATTTGGTTCAACTTTTACATAATTGTTTGTTTCAGCTACAAAGTAATTTTAATATTCTCCGTGGAATAAAAGTATATAATTTAAACAATTTTAGAGCGGACTGGAATTGTTGGGAGTAATATTTTCCCAGTGAAAAGTTGTGTTTTTTTTTCTCCGAATTTCTGGAAGAATATATTGGAGATTTTTTTAAGTACAGATTTTATTAACTCAGATGCTTTTTTACTTTTTATTTTGGGCACCTTCATCTGGAATCTTATTTACCTAAATCTTTTTTCAAAATAGGGCAAAATTTAAACTAATGGTTTATTCATGTAAAACCTAGGGTTTAAGGGTAGTACTCATTTTTTTTTTTTTAATATTTTTATTATTAATTTGCTGAGTCAAGTCCTGGTTGTGTCATGAGAGCTGCAGCACAGACTCTCCAGCTGTGGCACTCTCAGCAGTTTTGGTGCATGGGTTTCATTGCCCCACAGATGTGGGATTTTAATTCCTCCACCAGGGATCGAACTGGAGTCCCCTGCATTGCAAGGCAGATTCTTAACCTCTGGACCACCAGGGAAGTCCTGAGTAGTATTTAAACACATTCCTGGATGGCTTGATTCTTGAGACCCTTAACAGGTCTCTTCATCTGTGACTAAAGGTTTCAAACTGTCACTTTGAAAGTAAGGACTTATATGAAGGGCAAAGTGTGATTCCTTTTCTCTTCTTATTTCCTGCTAGCTGCTGTAATTGGAACCAGGCTGCATGCTGCTGTGGCAATCGCCTGCGTTGTGATGGCCTTCTACGTTCTGTTTATAAAATGAATTCTGACGCGTCCGTTTCATCAACCGCCAGCCAAGAGGACAAAGGTGAAGAGCCTGTCGGGAGCCTGGGCCCAGCATAGGAAAGCGCAGCTGAAACCATCAAAGTCCCCGGGGTGACACCATAGCATCTGCCCCTACCTTCTGTGGGGAAAGCTCCTCATGATTACAAACATTATTTATGCTTCAGGGGACTACAGAAAGCAAACTGCCTTTGACCTGCGTGTAAATTAGTCCTCAGCAGAGAGCATATAATGTCCAGATAAATTACTCTCCTCGGTGATACGATTCCATACCTCCTGCTTAAAAACTGTTACCTATTTTCTTCTTTAGCCCCTCATCAGGATCTTTTCAAACTGAGGCTCATTAGGGGAGGATATAGGCTGTGTTCAAACTTCTTGGAAAGAGAGATAGTTTTTAAGACTTGACTTTTATTTTGACTGTTTTTTTGGATGTAATAAATTGCAGGAGGGCTGGGAGGGTGGGGTTGGGAGGCTGAGTGGGAAATAGGAGTTAAACAATGCCAAGAAGTTTTTTGGCTTTGGAAATTTATCTTTCACATACCCACCTGGGAACATAGGAGAGAGGCATGATCCTCACTGCAAAAAGAACGGTGAAAATAGCTGTGCTGTGTGCTGGTAGCTCAAGAGTTTTGCCAAAAGAATCTGGGCCTGCATAAGATTTGGAAATTATCTGTCTATGGTGAGACCTGAAAAGAGTAATTTAGACAAGAAACAATGTTCCATTAACCAATATTCCCAAAAGGAAACCTCACCCCTTCAAATGGTATATGGAAACTGTTGCTATTTTCCTAAAACTTTTAAAAATTTTTCTAAATGACTGAGTGCTAAATACTGTTACTCAGCTTTAAATGCCACCACTAGGGGAAAGAGAAACTATTGAAGAAATAATTATTTAATATATTTGCAGTTGGGGTAGAAGAAATAAATACATCTAGTATATTAATTCATATACTAGTAAAGTCATCTAGAATTTATTGTGATGTTAGATGGAAGTTTTGTCATGTTACCCAAGATACAAACTTATTCTTTGTTTAAATCTGGGTTGCTATGGCAATTTTCAGTCAATTATTTGTGTTTTTTGGCTCATTTTTAATTTTGTTCATGTTGCAGTACACTTTAGCTGTCTCTTGGAAAATCTAAGAACATGAGAAATTTTAATGAGAAATCGATGGCACTCGTATGCCTGTTTGTACAGTGCATACAATCCATGAATAAAATGAGAGTGTCTTCTAAAGTAAAGGAAAACCCAGGTTTCCAATTAAGATTGATGGATGAGCTTTTCCATGGAGCTTGGGAACTCCTGAGCAAATAATTTTAGATGACTCTTACATTTGAAGGGAAGACTTCTCCATTCCCTCCTTCTTATATCTACAAAAGGATTAACTGTTGCATTTATGAAGCCTAGAATTTCTCTTTTAAAAAAATTGGTCTAAAGTTAAATTGAAGTAAAACTTCACTATGGACAAGTTGGCTGTGGTTGATCCCTTTGTGGCAGTAAATTGTCTTTTGTCTTATTCCAAAAGAACAAAAGCTGCTATGAAGTTTAGATTCTGAAACACTCAGTTTAGTGCTTTGAGGGTTCCTAGAAGTATGGAAAGTCATCAAGTAAACACTACATGTCTAATCATCTCAGTGTTGTGGCTGTTATCTCCAGGAATTGGTCTACAGGGTAAATTTCAATGATTCCTATATTTTCATTGTCATTTCTAAGGCTTTTTCGCACAAGAGAAAGGAAAGCTAGTGGAACAGAAAGAAGAGTTACACCTTGTGGGTGTCAATTTGGAACCTGTTGGCCAATAGGAATGTCACTCCCTGGAAATACAGGTTCAGCATGTTTTGCGCTTGTTATTTTGTAGCTTTAATGACTTTTTGTTTCCTAATAGGGCTAATGTTTCTAAGCTTGATGCTTAGAGCTTCTTCATATTTTAAACTAGTTCCATTTCACAGTTCAAATCAATTTTTACAGCCTCCTGGGTGGGTCATCTTGACCTAAACTCTTGAATTGTTATATTTTGAGATGTTTTCATACCAGAATATACCAAAAAGTGCACAGAGTGAAGGTAATTTACAGCAAGAAACAAACACAGAGCTTGTTTCATTTCTTTATATAAGCAGATAAGCAGAAACTTGTTTTATTCATTACTTTGATTGATGTATCATAAATTTTTGACTGAAAATTGTAGGAAGTTGTTCCTGTAAGAGAGTCTTTTAAGGGTGGAAGAATGGGGATAGCAGTATTGCCTGAGATTCAAACTGGCATCACCATAAATGTATGCCAGGGTGGAATGAAGTCAGCTTTTTATAGTTGAAATAAAATTTTTTATTCATCATTGTCTGCACAATCCTTGAAAATAAAATTTCTTTCCCTACCGTTTTTGTCCATTTTTGTCACAGCATACTGAATTGTTGAACTTTGTTTAATACTCTCCTGGGTTCTGCCCACAGTATACCTTGTTAGTTTGCATTAGTGAATACAATCAGTCCTGTTAACCCCTTGTGATGGTCATTGAATGTATGATGTATGTATGATATAGTTCAGAATCAATGAAGGTACAGCTTTCTCCTTCGAGAGTGTGTGTGTGTGTGTGTGTGTGTACGTGCATATATATAAAATATTTATATGTGTTTATATATATGTGCGTATATAAATACACATATGTGCGTATATAAATACACACACATATGTGCGTATATTTGCTCAGTCATGTCCAACTTTGTGACTCCATGGACTGTAGCCCACCAGGCTCCTCTGTCCGTGGAATCTTCCAGCTGAGAATACTGGACCAGGTTGCCATTTCCTTCTCCAGGGGATCTTTCCATCCAGGGATTGGACCTGAGTCTCTTGCTTTGGATTGGCAGGCAGATTCTTTACCACTGCACCACCTGAGAAGCCTATAAATACATATACATATATACACACACTATATATTTGTTTATTCCAGCTATATACTACATATATATATAAACAAATATTAATACACTTTGAGGTGTATTAAGTAATGTAGATAACATTTCCCAATATATTTGACCTACTACAGCTATTAAAATACAAGTGTTAACTGCCATTACCAGTCATTAAATTTCTTCTGTGAAATGAGGTTTTCAGGTTACCCATTCATATACCTAGAAATTTCTTGGGCTTCTGACACATACAGTGGATACTTTCCCCCTATTTGTTTATTCCAGGTGCATGATGGGACTGTCACAAATCATGACTTCACAAAATTCTGATTTGTCTTCCCCCTTCACATACGTGTCACTGAAAAAGGAGAAAGAAGGAACTGAGACATTAAATTTATACTCTCTGATGTGAAAGGAGCTAATTGTAATTTACATAATCATTCCTTCTTTTTCACTGATGCTAGAGACTGAAAGATTTTACTGGGTATGAAAGTAAGCAAAAGCAAGTGAAGGGTAGCAGAGGGCTTTGTGGGGACAGGGATATGCCTTCCTACCTTTACTCATTAGATATTCTAACCACTTAGTCCTTGGACTTAAGTCATCCATTCTCACCCTTTCCCTCTGGTAAAATGATGTTTGCCTTCTCCCTTGGGAGGAGATCCTGGGAAAGCTGGTGTTCGAATGATCAGAATTTGCCTTCTCCTGGAGAAAGAACTCATTCACCTAGAGGGATCCTGAGGTTGTATCATCTTATCCAGAACTTGAATCAAAGATCAAAGGAAAACTATAGATATGGTTATAAGTATGTTACACAAAGATTCAAAGGCAATTATAATTCAGCATTCTGGGAATTTGTCCTGCCTTAGCAGGGCTCAAAGGAGAAAAGGAAAAATATACCCATTTGAATGCAGAGTTCCAAAGAATAGCAAGGAGGGATGAGAAAGCCTTCCTCAGTGATCAGTGCAAAGAAATAGAGGAAAACAATAGAACGGGAAAGACTGGCGATCTCTTCAAGAAAATTAGAGACACCAAGGGAACATTTCATGCAAAGATGGGCACAATAAAGGACAGAAATGGTATGGACCTAACAGAAGCAGAAGATATTAAGAAGAGGTGGCAAGAATACACAGAACTATACAAAAAAAGATCACAACCCAGATAATCATGATGGTGTAATCACTCACCTAGAGCCAGACATCAAGTGGGCCTTAGGAAGCATCAGTATGAACAAAGCTAGTGGAGGTGATGGCATTCCAGTTGAGCTATTTCAAATCCTAAAAGATGATGCTGTGAACCTGCTGCACTCAATAAGTCAGCAAATTTGGAAAACTCAGCAATGGCCACAGGACTGGAAAAGGTTAGTTATTGTTCCAATCCCAAAGAAAGGCAATGCCAAAGAATGTTCAAACTACCACACAATTACACTCATATGCTAGCAAAGTAATGCTCAAAATTCTCCAAGCCAGGCTTCAGCAATACGTGAACCATGAACTTCCAGATATTCAAGCTGGATTTAGAAAAGGCAGAGGAACCAGCGATCAAATTGCCAACATCTGTTGGATCGTTGAAAAAGCAAGAGAGTTGCAGAAAGACATCTACTTCTGCTTTATTAACTATGCCAAAGCCTTTGTGTGGATCACAACAAACCATAGGACAACAGACTGGTTCCAAATCAGGAAAGGAGTACTGTTAAGGCTGTATATTTTCACCGTGCTTATTTAACTTATATGCAGAGTACATCATGAGAAATGCTGCACTAGATGAAGCACAATCTGGAATCAAGATTGCCAGGAGAGATACCAATAACCTCAGATATGCAGATGACACCACCCTGATGACAGAAAGCGAAGAACTAAAGAGCCCCTTGATGAAAGTGAAAGAGGAGAGTGAAAAAGTTGGCTTAAAACTCAACATTCAGAAAACAAAGATCATGGCATCTAGTCCTTTCACTTCATGGTAAGTAGATGGCGAAACAATGGAAACAGTGGCGGACTATATTTGGGGGGCTCCAAAAATCACTGCAGATGGTGACTGCAGCCATGAAATTAAAAGATGTTTGCTCCTTGGAAGAAAAGTTATGACCAACCTAGACAGCATATTAAAAAGCAGAGACATTACTTTGCCAACAAAGATCCGTCTAGTCAAAGCTATGGCTTTTCCAGTAGTCATGTATGGATGTGACAGTTGGACTATAAAGAAAGCTGAGCGCCAAAGTATTGATGCTTTTGAACTGTGGCTCTTGAGAGTCCCTTGGACAGCAAGGAGATCCAACCAGTCAATCCTAAAGGAAATCAATCCCGAATATTCATTGGAAGGACTGATGCTGAAGCTGAAACTCCAATACTTAGGCCACCTGACGCGAACAACTGACTGATTTGAAAAGACCCTGATGCTGGGAAAGATTGAAGACGAGAGGAGAAGGGGACAGCAGAGGATGAGATGGTTGGATGGCATCACCGACTCAATAGACATGAGTTTGAGTAAGCTCCGGAAGTTGGTGGTGGACCGGGAAGACTGGCGTTCTGCAGTCCGTGGGGTTGGACACGACTGAACGACTGAACGGACCTGAACCAGGGCCTTTGGTTCCCCTCCGAACCACGCGAGGGCAGCAAAGTGCACACTCGGAGAGGGCCGGTGCTTGGTGGTTCCTCCCAGAAGCCTCCGGGGCAGGGGGCTATAAAAGAGAGTGCGAACTTCCGCTCCTTCACCGGAGGGAGAGCGGGCTGGAAGTTAGGTTACTGTTAATTGCTGTGTGGTGTTGTGTGTGTGGGGGGTGGGGGGCGGCGCGTGTAGGCCGAGTGTGTGAGTGGACGCGTGAATGTGTGAGTGGATGAGTTAATGTGTGAGTGCGTGTGCCTGCCCATGCGCCTCCTCCCCCGGCCTACACGTTGATCTTATTTGATCGGGTTGTGACTCCAGCCCCGCCGGGCCGACCCGAAATGAAAAGCTTCCCTCCTGCGAAGCCCTTCCTCGGGGCGCTGTGCAGCGAGGCCCCTTGGGCGGTGGCAACGCCGTGGCCCCGGAGGTTCCGGAGCCGGTCCTATGGTGCCCGGCGCTCAGAAGTGATGAATTGATCAGATAGACGAGGCCGGTCTTGTCCCGCGCCATTGATTATCGAGGCGATTCTGATCTGAGCCCGGCCCCAGGGCACGGCCGCCCGTGGCGTTGGGGATAACGTGTCGACAGTCGATAGCGGGCTGGATGGAGTCTTTGGCGGGCCGTCGAACTAGGCGTCGACTCGCCCGCAGGCGGCGAAGCTGAATTGGGACAGAGACCTAGTTCTCTGCTGCAGTTTTACTTTTCTAGGCCCCCCCCCTTTTTTTTTTTTTCTTTCTTTAGGCCCACCTTGTCATCATGACTCTTGCGTGTGATACCAACACTTGTGCCCTCGGTCTAAAGAAACTATACAGCGCCTGCCCGTGGAGGCATGTAGGTGTATACGCATGTCTATATATGTGTGTATAAGGGCTTCCCAGGTGGCTCAGCGGTAAAGAATTCGTCTGCAGTGCAGGAGACCCTGATTCGATCCCTGGGTTGGGAAGATCCCCTGGAGAAGGAAATGGCAACCCACCCCAGTATTCTTCCCTGAAGAATCCCATGGACAGAGGCGCTTGGCGGGCTACAGTCCATGGGGTGGGAAAGAATCAGACATAATTTAGTGACTAAACAATATATGTGTATATATGTTCATAAGAGAACTTGGAAAGCTTATAAGAATTCAGATTCCAGGGACCCGCACCAGATTTACTGAATAATAATTATCAGAGAGGTCTAGGAATCTATTATTTAAAGCCTCCATGCATGGATCGCAGTAATAAATTTTTTGATTTTCAGTATCAACTCGCATGAGGTGATTATCCAGAGAGTCACCCCTCTCTGCTACTTCCAGCCCTTCTAAATAATGAGAACTGAAAATATTGCCACTTAGCTAAACACTATGAATAAATTGGAGTATCTCTGTAGAAGAGGGACTGTTAGTTTGGTGGAATTTAAGGACCCTGCACTTGAGTACCAAACAAGCCCTTTCACGTCTGATTTATTCAACAGTGCATATGCTGTCCAAGTTTAGAAATGGGAACTTAAATTGGACAATATTCTAAAGGGTCTGTCATTTCTTGCTCATTCTGACAGCAGGTTCCTGTGAGTGGCTTGTAATTTTAGAAACCACGTTAATGCATTAGTTTTTAGGTACTTTCAGACCCTAGGATCAGATTGTTAAGCTCTGTTTGTAAGAATCAGGGGCTATAAATCAAGGCAACCAAAAAAGAATTGACTCCCAGGCAAGGAGACAGCAGAGTTAAGACAATGAACAATGGCAAGGAAGAAGGACCAGGGAGACTGAGCTCTCATGGAGAAGGAGAGCCCAGCAAGTGACTAAATCCAGAAGGTCTGAAATCCTGTTAAGTGTGACCTCTGCATTAATATTAATGCCACAAAGAGCTACTAAAGTTAGTGTCTGTAAGTTCATTGAGAGAATGGACAATGCCCATTCTTGTCTCCCTAACAATTAGCTCAGCACCTGACACATGAAAAGTTTTCAAGAAAGGTTGAATGGCTATGTATCTGTATGGTTTGAATGGCTCCAGTTTACAAAGTGTGAATACCTGTCTCCTGCCAAAAACAGTGCTGTTCTGTCCTAAATCCTTATCGTTTCGGCAAGATGACCGAATTGCAAATATTGCCCAATAGGATTAGTTTCTAGAAGTTGAGAAACTTCCATATTTTAAGAGTAGTCAAGTGGCAACTTGTAGTTTGCGGGTAACACATACTCCAGGCTTCAACTTACACAAATCTATTTAATGGAGGTGGTCGGCGGGATGTTCCATAATGATTAATTAGTCCAGGGGCCTGTCAACACTTAGGTGGAGAAGAAACCACCATCATTCTTTCGGGAGTACCCTCCATTGGTGGCTGCAGTGTGAGGGGACACTGTGGAGAAAAGAAGGAATGGGCTGTGAATTTAAGATCTGTTGCCTTTTCTGGGAATTTGTCACCCATACTTTTTTTTTTTTTTTGTCACCCATACTTTTACAGGGACCATGGAGAAGGTTCTAACAGCTAGGGAAGCACAGAAGACTGATGGGAGGTAGCTGTAGGTCTTTCCCCAGGTTTCTGTCCTTTGCTGAAAATTCTTGTCCATTTGACCTAAGGCTAAGGCAGAGGCTCTGAAACTGAATTCATTTCCTAGCTCTACAGTCAGCATGTCTGCTGGCATTAGCCTGATATGTACCTGACTCAGTTATCCCTCATGTTCCCTAATAGCCAGCCACCTCAACTCTGTGATTCCTGTGTTCATTTAGAAAAACTCTTGCACCACCCATCTTCCTCCCATTCCTCAGTCTTCTAACCCTTACCTATGGATCCCTGTATGCTGTGAATAGACTCCTTCTTAGGGTTGATCCAATGTCTGATGTTAGCTCTGGAAGTGATGGGAGGTGGTTGGGGAGCAGGTAAAAATTCTCCAGGGAATTGGGTCTTGATTCTGGAAGATGTGGGAAGAACAGGGGAGAATGAAATCAAGAGAAGGTAAGGAGGGAAGGAGTTGCATGCAGCCTCAAAAATATAGCAACCAAAGGCCCTTTCTGGGCTCTCAACCAAATTTTTATATGGATGAGCCCAATTTTGGAAGATCTCTTCATTTTAGGAAAAAAAAAAAAAAACCCACAGAAATTGTATTACAGATACAGAAGTAAAAAAAAAAAATGCAAAAATCTATACAAATAAGAACCTATTGATTATTTCCCAGGTGACAGTTTACCTTACTTGATTGGATGGCATTGTTCTTAGGGTGAGGCTCTGCCTCCACCACTTACCTGCGGGTATCCTGGATGGTCTCCTGGTGTGTGAGTATCTCACTTTTGTTCTTGAATGTCCCTGTGTGGTGGTTGTACAAGGCTGCTAAGCGGAAATCCAGGTCATCCTTCGGTATCTACAGAGGAGGCCAACCCCCTCAGGGTTAACTTGCCACCTGTGCACCCATTCTAGTCTGGTTCTATAGGGCTCTACTCTTCTCCCAAAGCAGAGTGAACCCTTTTTGGGCCTGAGACCCACCAGCTCTTTACACACCAAATTACTGTACATGATGACTTCTTAAATCTTGTCCATATAGAATTGTTTTGTGGTTAAGTCTAAGGAGTGGGAAGCTCTCCTGGAGACATGGGAACCACTTGAGCTTAATGGGCCTTACCTCATTCATGGTTATAATGAAAAGTCTAATGAGAGAATGATTTGCTCCAAATAATTAACTGCAGCAAAACTCAAGCCTTTTGTCTTCCCATAGCCCTGATAAAGTTGGTATTTGGTTTTAGATTTGATAGGATCTTGGATTGGGGGCAAGATAAAGCTGCTAAAGCAGTCAGGGACAGACTGCCTTTCAAAAAGGATAGTCATTAATCCTAAGTGGATATAATGAGAAATAGCATTTCAATGCTAGGTACCTCTGAATAAAAAAACAAAACATCCCGTTTCATGGAGGTAATTGTGGGAGTTGAGCTGAGTCGACACCAGGGTTCTTGTTGCTGAGCAAGGTGAGTTGGGTTTTTACATGGCAGTTTCTGCAAAAGAGAAACCACACCCACACTTGGTTACCGAAGGCCTTGCTGATGTGGTAGCATCAGTGACATCCATCCCCTCCTGCCATTCCATTTTAATTGAATCGAGACATCTAAATGAGAAGGATGATATGGGGCAAGCCTCCCAGCCTTTTGACTCTCCTAAGTTTTCTCTTAGAACTGACAGAAATGGGCCAGGAAGACAGGGAAGGGGGTGAAGTGGGACATGAAGTGAAGGATGGGGAGCAGACAGGCAAAATGAGCTCAGGTTCAGAAGTCCTGAGTTTGAGGAAGAGGTAAGATATTCTAACTCAATATGCAGTTGTTGGAGTAACAGCTGAAGCCTCCCAAAAAGAATCTGACCAAAAAGGAAGAGGTGGTTCATGAGGACTGCACAATATTATAATGGGGTTGGCTGTGGGCAGTCAGAGACAAGAGAATCGGGAGAGGAGAATCAGAAGAGAACAGTGTCTAGACAGGTGAGAAAAAAATTTCGGTAAGCAAGGAAGGGTCATTGTTTCTGCAGGAATGTAAAAAAGTTCATTAAATGTTTGGTTCTCTCATTAAAACCCTGCAAGTATGAGTATGAAAAGCACACAGCTGATTTCTACATCACATGTAAAATGCCATATTGCTCACCACTGTGTCCCCAGTACCCAGCACAGCGACCTAAGACATGGTGTTCTAAAATGAGATGCTAACTGAATCAATGACTGAATTCCAGTGAGTACAACTACAACCTAGTAGAAATCTCATTCATCCTATCTGATGTTGGAACCTTCATCCCCAGTATATGACACAGTGTGCGTGACTCAGCTCAATCAGGCATTAATTGAATGGTGGACCAGGCACTATGCTATCACCAAGAAAGATGAAAAGGAGATGGGAATGTTACATATGATGCAAGCACAGGTAGCTCTTCCAGTCCTCCAAGGCTGCATAAGCCTCATCATCCCTATAAGCAGAAGGGTGAGATGGCCTTTCACTGAGAACGTCAAGCATGTCAAGCATGAGTTGCCATCTTCACTATCCATTTTCTGTCCATTTCAGAGAAAGGGAAGTCCCTTTTATTCAAGAATAACTCTTCCTTCCTGAACCCAGCCCTTCCTGGTACTTTAGGGACCTGTGCTATCCTGGCATCTGTGTCCAGCTTTTCCTCATCCTTTCATCACTGTCTGGCTTCCACTCTACGATGTTCCTACTGAACCAGCCTTCTTTCAGAGTCAACACATACTACTCTCCACTTCCTCTCCCACCCCTTTTCCATCCCCTTTCCATCCCAATACAGTCTGACCTCTGCCTCAAGCATCCACTGAAACTACTCGTGCTAATGACCTTTGTGGTTAGGTCAAGTGGATCATTTCTAGACCTGATCTTATTTGACCTCAGTGGTTTCTGGTGCCACAACTCTGATTCCACAAAATGTTCTCTCCATCCTGCATGGGTCTAGCTCCTCCTGGTTTTTCTCCTGCATCTGGCTATTATGTCTCAGCTTCCTTCTCAGCTCTGTTTTCTCTCTCTGCCCCTGAGTGGGATTCTCCAGGGGTTTCATTTCTCTTTCTGACTCTCACATTCACTGGATGAGCTCATTCCCTCCTATGGCTTCAAGTACCACTCTGTGAATACTGTGGCTTCCACACATCATCAGCCCACAGCCCTAACCATGTCGTCTACTCTTCATCTCCACAGAGTGTCCCACAGGCACCAAAAAACAACAGCTATATCATTGATCTCAATGTCATTCTCCCCAAACCTTCTTTTCCTGGACACCTCATTCAGTAAATGGTATCAAGCCCTCAGACTCTTGAGAGTCCCTTGGACTGCAGGGAGATCCAACCAGTCCATCCCAAAGGAGATCAGTTCTGGGTGTTCATTGGAAGGACTGATGCTGAGGCTGAAACTCCAATACTTTGGCCACCTCATGCGAAGAGTTGACTCATTGGAAAAGACCCTGATGCTGGGAGGGACTGGGGGCAGGAGGAGAAGGGGACGACAGAGGATGAGATGGCTGGATGGCATCACCGACTTGATGCACATGAGTTTGGGTGAACTCTGGGAGTTGATGATGGACAGGGAGACCTGGCGTGCTGTGATTCATGGGGTCGCAAAGAGTCGGACACGACTGAGCGACTGAACTGAAGCCCTCAGAAACCTAGGAGCCCTCCTAGACTGGCCACTCTCTTGGGCCCATATCCAGTCAGCCACAAAGCCCCATCAGTCCTGCCCTTTGCATCTTACCGCCACCCGCTGCATCACTGCTTTAGGGTCCATTACTCCTCCTGGACCATTATGAAACACACATACACGCAAACACATTCCAACATGAATCAAAGACAGGTGTATAAAGCATGACCTGGTGTTTGATACTTCTTTCCCACTCTATACCTCACGTCTCTTCATAGAAGAGTTTCCTAAATAGGGCAAAGCGTTGCTTGGTGGAATCTGGGCCTGTGCAAGCCCCGTCATACTATTCATTGCTTAGGTCCGCAAGTGCCCCTTGTTCCTCTGGACTAGAGCGCCACTTCCCTCTGCTCAAAAGCACCTGTGAAAGGTGGGGAGACCTGAATATGGGATCATTGAGGCAGGCAGAAAACAAACCTCTCCCGTACCTGACTCAGTGTCCTCACCAGGGTTAAGCTACCACTTCTTCCGGTCAGGCCGACAGAAGAGTGAGGTCGACCCTACTGGGTACCTGCGTAAGAAACCTCAGTACCTTGGAAGCCCGCGACTTTCCCAAGTAGGAATCATCTTTATCCAACGCTGAGTTCTGGAAAGGGTCTGGGGTGAGAGGCATGGTAAAACGCCGAGCGAGGCGCTCTTAAGAGGGATGAGAGACCCGCGCAGCCGCACACAACCTAGCACGCGGAGGAGCCCGGATCCCAATTGTTTGGAACGCCAATTTCAGTTGCCAGGCAACTGCTCGGCCTTCTGTGACTAAGGCGAAGTCCCTCCGAGAAGGGCGCCACCTGGCGGTCTAACGCGGGAGGCCCCTCGGGCTACTGGGAACACAGAGGCGAAAGAGCCACCGAGTGTGCTCGGGAGCCCTGGATTTGCACTCGTGGGCCGTCGGTGAAAAACGCCGGCCTCCCATCTTACAGATCTTCTGCAAAAGACTTCAGTTTAGGAAAGAATTCGTAAAAGATAGCCAGCCCTGAAATGTCCTTCTCCTTGGAATCTTACGAGAGGATTTCTCAGAGCGATGACAGAATGGGGCTATCAAAAGACAGAGGAGTCCAGGTGTGTTTGGAAAATTGCCCAGCTAAGGCAAACTCTCCTTGCTTAAACTCGGCTTGACTATATGAGTCCTAGGGCTTCGCACAGGACTGGTTGTAAATTCACAAATGGGTTTGGCGTGGTGGAAGTAAGACCCCCAGAAGCAGCTGTTACAGTAGGTAACACCTACCCGGGCCAATCTTCCAGGCTATAATCCCTGGAGGAGAGACATCATCGCGGTCATTTTTCTGTCGCTTTTACCAAGATGCTTAATAAGTGTATGCAGAACGCCACGTCTGCAAAATTAGTGATGCTCATAGGTAGCCGATGGCCCGAAATAATGAATTTGGTGGCGATGGCTTGGAGTTTGTTTCCACCGCGTTCTTTGCATGAGCCTTGTGCGCGCCTGCTGGGCCGGTTGCAGAACCTGGGCGCGTGTATTTCTGGGCGGCGCGCGCTAGCGGCGGCGGCTGCCATGGCGACCGGCAGGTGAGCGGCAGAGGAGCGCGTGGTCCCTGCCCAACCCGCGCGAAGGGAAAGAGGAGGCGGTTGCCAAGGCGACGTGGGTAGGAGGAGGATAAGAGAAAGGAGGGAGGAGGAAGGATGGGCGGCCTTGGCGTAGCCGCAGGGAGGTGACTGAAGCGAGCCCAGCCCCTTACATCCTGCCCCCTGTAAATCTCCCTCCCCTTTTTTTCCGCCTTCTGCCAGCAGTAGCTGCAGCCGCAGCACCTGAGCCGCTGCTGCCGCTCGCTCGGAACAACACTATGGCTGAGCCTGGCCACAGCCTCCATCCCTCTGCCAGAGGCAGGGGAAGACCTGAGCCGCGCACACTCCGGCTTCTGCGGCTGCTGCTCTGGGTTGGGACCGCCTTCCAGGTGACTCAGGGAGCGGGACCGGAGCTTCACGCCTGCAAAGAGGTACTGTCCTCCCCGACCCGACCCCACTTAGGTCAAAAAAATCTTGGATCCCGGCGGAGATCTTGGGGACTTAGACACAGTTTCAGAGGGCACGGAGTTTAGGTTCTCTGGGGACAGGGGGAAGAAGGAAGAGGAGCAGACTGGCGTCATGGAGGGGCCACCCCGTTGGAGGACTCACAGAATAGATCACCCTCAGAGCTTGGACTGCTGAGCTCGGGAAAGGTCCCACCTCCAAGGAGCTCAGGAGGGACTCGAGTCCCTGGGCTCGGAACGAGGGGAGAAGACATGAGTTGTTTCCCAGCTGAAATGAAATTACTTAAAAGTGGTTGAAAACAAAAGATTATGTACAGAGGGGCAAAATAGAAAGTGGAAAAGGAGAGAAGTGGGGTAAGAAAGGAGTTTGGAAGGCTAGAGGAAAGTAATGGATGGAAGTGGGAATACTTGTGATCGTATCATGGCTTCAAGGAAGGCATGTAAAGGTGGGAGGTCTGCGAGAGGGACTGAAGGATCCCATCACCTCTGTCCCCTTGGTAGTCATCTGGTTATCTTGTGGGCTGCTAAATCCGGTTTATAGCTTGCCTCCCCCAGTATGCTTGCTTCAGTGTATCTGACAGTGCATGACCCACCTTTGGTCAGACTGTTGAGTTCCTTAATATCTTGCTTCCTGCCAATCTCTAGTTTCTTTCTCTGGACTTTTGCTAACATATGTCACAAGTCTTTTTCAAGTGTTTCTAAAATGTTGCCAACATAATTCAGAGAATAAGTAGTGAATGTCTTCCAACCAAAAATGCCTTTCAACATTCTTTTGGAGGGATACAAAAAGGTATGAAGGGGTAATGAAACTCAGTAGTTTCTATAGTATAGAAATAACAGTAATTTGTTGTGTTTTGAGTAACTTTTTTTAACCATATGGTGGAGGCAACAACAACATATTTTTAAGAATTACATGAAAGGCATGGGGAGAAGCAAAATAAAAATTACTGTTATCTATGTGAAATGTGAAAACCTTCATAATACATTAAGAGTCTAGCCCTGTATAATTAATTTAAAGTGTCATACTTGGTTAAGGTTTTGAGAGGTTGAAATATTTATAAGTTGTCAGTATTAACTACTGATTAGCAAAAACAACCCCATCCCATATGGAAATGTATTATTATGAAGCTATTCTAAACATTTGGCTTCCAGAGTAGCTCAGTGGTAAAGAATCTGCCTGCCAAGAAGGAGACACAGGTTCAATCCCTGGGTCAGGGAGATCCCCTGGAGAAGGAAATGGCAACCCTCTCCAGTATTCTTGCCTGGGAAATCCTATGGACAGAGGAGTCTGGTAGGCTACAGTCCCTGGGGTTGCAAAGAGTTGGACACAACTTAGTGACTAAATAACGACAACATTCTAACCATTAGACTATCTACAACACAATCGATCATGAAGAAATGAGAGGGTGGGAAAAGAGATTTTTGTGTGTGAATAAATATACCTCATGAATATTTACTGATGAATGTGAATGAGTGACTCCAGTCACTCCAAAGTTTACCAATGGAAATTTACCAATGGTAACTTGTGTCAGTCCCAGCAATGTCCTGCCCTGGATCATCCATATTTTCACTTAGCCACTTCATGACCTGTTTTAAAGATGGCTGGGAATAGGATGATTTTGTCAGTGAATGTGGCTTACTGGCCTTGGTGGTCTGTGGTCTAACCAATCAAGATAACCAGTTCCATCAAGCAAAGTCACTTGCCTAAGAATCCAACATTGGAGTCCCCTGAGTGGAAGGTAAGAATCTTACAGTTCAACTACCACTTCTTGTTGAGATCTTTGGCAAATATGAGACATTTAGGAAATTAAACACATTGTATCATCTTGCTTCCTAGGGAGGGAAGAATACTGATATTTGAGAGCTCTAACTTGTGTACAAATTTTGCCTTTAGTCCTTTTAAAATGATTGACATTTGCCTAAGCAAAAGGCCTTGCCACAGAGCATAAATTGAGGGCAGTGGAAAGCTATGGAGATCAACATACTCAACAGGCAGGTTCCAGTTCCTGCCTGTTACTTACTACCCAGTTTTTAGATCTGTAGAATAGGTATTTCAATAATGCCCAACTCAAAAAAGATTGCTTTGAGGATTGAAAGAGAAAATACAGTTAAAACACAAATTCAAGTTACCTCACTCCATTTTCCATTCAGCTTCTTTACCATTAGATCCACAGCCCATGCTGGAGTGAAGGTGGCTTAGGAGTCCTGTTCATTGGCCACAGGTGTCAGCAAGTCTTGTTTACACTCTTCTTGAGCAAACAGTGGCTGCTGAACACCTTTGACTCCAAATCCATAAGGAAGAGAATAAACCCATTATTATAATATTCTTTGTTTGACAGTATGAACTGACCGAACAAGTTTTGGGGGCTTCCAATCCTAAATGGTGAAAAAATCAATTCAGGGTAGACTAACTCTTCCCTGTTCTTAATCTTCATATGAATTTCTTGTGAGTCAAGTACTCTTACCAGCCAAGGCCAAGTCTAATGACAGCAATACTGTTCCTGCCTTGTTTCTGAAATCTGAGGCATCCATCTGGACTGAATCAGGGAACAAAGAGGTTGAGGGTAAGGTCAACTGAGGAGGTAGAGAGCTGGGAGTTCTAGATTGCTATACATGTGCTGGGGCTTGGCGTTCCTTTCACAGTTTTAAAATAATCAGGGTCACCAGTGGAACTAAACAACCTGGGTGCTGTTTGTCCTCACGAATCATTTTTCAGCCCTGTGCTAGCCTGGGCTCAGTGCTAACTGAGAACCAAAAGAGCATTTCCTATAGCACAGTGAATCTAAATCAAATGAGAGAGGAGGAAAAAACTGCCTTTCCCAGATCTGTCTTGTCCTGAGGCTTCAGTGCTAATTGCCCCCAAAGGGATTTCCCATTCTGTGTTGAAGAGCCCATAGGGCTTCGGAATCTGGCAGAAGCAGATTGAAATAAACTTTGGTAAATGGATGGTGATGAGTCTGCCACTTGGTAAGGATGATACTTCAAGCAAGTTAATTAACTTCTGACCGCTTCAGATTCCTGATCTCTAAAATCAAGACGGTAGCAGGTATCTCACAAGGCTGTTGTGAGGATTAAATAGGACAACACATATAAAATGCCTAGTATATGCCCTTGATGTGTCACAGGTACTTCAGAAATATTGATTGGCAGGAAAGGTAAGCCCACAAATAATGACATATAAACGATAACATGGGGTCAACATGTGGCAAGCAATGCAGGAGTGGCAATCTAGAGTTTTACAGGAAAAGAAGAAAACATTTGAACAGTTGGCACTTGACCTGCTTCTGGAATAATCAGTAGAATTTCAGTGGGCAGAGATGGAGAGAGAGAGTGCTGTCTAGATAGAAGAGTCGGAGGAAAAGATCCTGAGAATTGCAAGTAAACCACGTGGCTGAAAGGTGGAGTAGGTGTGGGGTACAATAGAAATCAAAGTTGGCAAATGGGAAACTAAGTGAAGAATCAGTTTCTAGCAGAGATAGTGGATTAGCTTGAATATAAAGCAAATAAGGTTGGGGCTTCCCTGGTGGTCCATTGGTTAAGACTTCACCTGCCATTGCAGGGGTGTGGGTTTGATCCCTGATCAGGGAGCTAAGATCCCACTTGCCTTGTGGTTAAAAAGCCAAAACATAAAACAGAAGCACCATTACAAGTTTAATAAAGACTTTTAAAAATGGTCCATAAATCTTTTAAAAAAATAAAGTAAGTAAGTAAGGTTGAGGTAAGCCAAAAAGTGAGAGCAGAGAGATATGAGCAAGGAGACTAGTTCAAAAACTCTTGCAAAGGTCAAGGAGGAGCTAACAAAGGAACTGGACTAGGATGGTGGCAGTGGGATAAATAGAAAGACATAGGTGTTCATTGTAGCACTATTTACAATAGTCAAAGCATGGAAGCAATCTGAATGTCCATCAACAGAGGAATGGATAAAGAAGACGTGGTATATATGTACAATGGAATATTACTCACTCATCAAAAAGAATGGAATAATACCATTTTCAGCAACTTGGATGGACCTAGAGATTGCCATGCTGAGTGGAGTAAGTTAGAGGTGCAGAAACATCCTATGAGATCCCTTATATGCAGAATCTAAAGAGATATGATACAAATGAACTTATTTACAAAACAGAAATAGACTGGTAGGCTTAGAGAACAAACTTACGGTTGAGGGAGAAGAAGGACTGGGAGAAGGGATAGCTAGGGAATTTGAGATCAACATGTACACACTGCTATATTTAAAATGGATAACCAACAAGGACCCATCGTAAAGCACAGGGAACTCTGCTCAATGTTATGTGGCAGCCTGGATGGGAGGGGAGTTTGGGGAAGATTGGACACATGTATATGAATGGCTGAGTCCCTTTGTTATCCACGTGAAACCCTCACAACATTGTTAATCGGCTATACCCCGATACAAAATTAAAAGTTTAAAATAATAAAAAAAAAGAAAGACATAGATATGAAAAACATGCTGAAGTTAGAGGTTAGAGAATTTGGCAACTTGATCAAAGGAGTTGAGTGGGTCGATGGGAGGATTAGGCAAGATAATGCTTAAAGTGCTTTGCAAAATGCATAGCATAGAGTAAGTGCTTAGTAAATGTTGTGCTTCTGAAACCATCTGGCATTGTTTCAGGGGCTCCAAAGAACTTCCGTAGCACAATTTATGTCTCAGTGCAGAAAAGAATTCAACAAGTGGCAAAGTGATAGATAAGAAGTGATTTATTAGAATAGGATGCTTGTGAGGCTTACGGGCAGGTAGGCGAGAGATGCCACACCCCAAGAACTTACTGGGCTACAGTTTTATAATCAAAGGGAAAGTGGGGAGGGGGAGAAGAACTTCTTTGTCTTTCTTGAGTAGATGTCATGCTTCCATCATCAGCTCTTTCTCCAGATTGAGCAGGGGAGTTTTCTTGTCCCTCATGGTCAAGCTAGGTCCACAAGTTATTGTTTTTCATGCAGAGAGCATGTTCTAGGGATCATTAACCTAGTGAGCTCACTGGGCAGGATGTGGGTCTTATGCCACCATTGTTTTATTGTCTGCAGCTTGTCTCTTGCTTCTATTGCATGGTTTTGTTTCCAAGCCTGCCTGGTTTTTCGGTTAATCTCTTGAGTAATCATTAACTAACAGGGGTCTCCCATATTTTTCCCACCTACAATCCCCTAGTGGGATTAACTATATAATCACCTATTTATCCCTTTACTCTGTCCCTATGACTTCTTATTGTTTTATGATCAGCTTTTAAAAAACATAATGGGAACTTTATTTTAAATCATTAGATGGTCTTGAATGGTGTCATTTTAATGAGGAATTGAATGAACTACCTACCTTGGCTAATCCCTATTGTCAACCCTTTCACTTTTACAAGTTAAAGTAATGTATGCTCATAACAGTAATACTAATTCACACTTAATGAGTTCTAAGTGACCGACACTCATTAACTCACTGAGTCTCTATGAGGTAGGTCATATGAACACCCCACCCCTTTTCCCCTCTCCCACACCATTATTTCTCTCCTCTTTCCTGCTTTATTTTTCTCCACAGCACTCTTTACTATCTGACATATATTTTACTTATATACATATGTGTGCATATACATGCACAGTCATGTCTGCTCTTTGCAACCCTGTGGGCTGTAGCCCACCAGGCTTCTTTGTCCATGGAATTCTCCAAGCAAGAAAACTGGAGTGGGTTGCCATTTCCTCCTCCAGTGGATCTTACTGACCCAGGGGTAGAACCTGCGTCTCTTGCATCTCCTGCATTGGCAAGAGGATTCTTTTCTACTGCGCCACCTGGGAAGCTGTGCATATGCGTATGTATGTGTATTTTAATTGTCCATTTCTTTTGACAAGAATGTGAAGTTTCTGAGGGCTGATATTCTTGTATGTCTTATTTATTTTAAAATATGTTTATTTTATTCTTGGTATTACTTGGTATTTATTTTTGGTTGTACTCAGGCTTTGTCTAGTTGTGCAGAGTAGAGGTCACTCTCCACTGTTGCACGTGGGCTTCACACCGTGGTGGCTTCTGCTGTCGTGGAGCTCTGGCTCTGGGCACACTGGCTCCAGAAGCTGTGGTGCAGGGGCTTCCGTTGCCTGCAGCACGTGGGATCTTCCCAGACCAGGGATCAAACCCGTGACCCCTGCCCTGACAGGCGAGTTCTTAACCACTAGACTACCAGGGAAGTTCCTCTTGTATATTTCATTCACCTCTATATTTCCAGTGCCGGCCATGTAGTAGATGCTCAGAAAGTTTCCTGAATGAATCCCCATTTTATAGATGATGAAACTAAGGCGAAGAGAGGGTAGCCTGCCCAAGGTGACTTGGCTGCTCTTATAAAAGAGCAGGAATTCCGGCAGCTGGGCTCTTAATCACCATTGCTATTCCCTGCCTGTCCTAGTTACAACCCAAATTGTGCTGTGGGTATAAGCTAAGAAGTCCAAGTTTCCCCTCCCACCTGCAAATCCCCAAAGGCTCACCTCTGTCAACACTTGCTTAAATATATTCTTCTCGAAATGTTTTTTGCCTATTCAAGCACATCTGGCTTTTCTTTTGCCCTTTCTGTACAAATCAGATCAAAATATTTGTCTTATTCTTTATTTTACTGTTTTCATCACTATAGGTCTACTGTGATGCATTGTATGTGTGTATTGTGATTTATTGAAACAGAAACTTAGTGAGTAGGTTGATTCCAGCTGCGTTTGTGGCAAGAATGCTGCTGTGAACATCCTCCTGATGCAAACTTGTTTGAGTCCGCTGGTAGACAAATTCTTAAAAGCCGAAATCATGGGTCAAAGAGTCCAAGTGTTTAACACTTTGACTGATGTGTGTCAAGTTGGCAGCATGGATTTTCAAAGAGCATGAGGCTCCTCCATCTGCAGCTGATGGAGGAGGGAGGCTTTGGCTGTGAGAAGGGCAGTCAGAGTTCCTTCTCACCCGGAAATCGCAGAAACCTGGAGAGCCTGTCAGCCTTACCAAGCTGGCAGCTGGTCCCAGGCAGCACAGCTGGGCCTGATGCTAATTTTGCCAAATTTCCTGAAAATAAGTTGATCCAACTCATAGCTTTTTCTCAGTCTGTATTGTACCTCCAGTAAGTGATAAAAGTTGTGCCATTTGTCACATTTCTTCTTAAGCTTTCCTTCTATGTCACAGAAGATAAAGCACAGAACAGATAATTATTGTTAGCGCTTGACAGCCGCTGAAAAAAACTATATTTTTCATACTTCCTAGGCTCTCCACTGTTCAAATTCCTTTATCACCTGTTTTTCTTCTTTAATTTGTCATGTACCATTAAAGGCACTTTTAAAAAGACCCATAGAACTATGCAGCAGGAAAAGTAAATAAATAAATTGTGTTTCCTAGGCCTGATTATCTGATTGTGATTATCTGATTCTTACTGATGATACAAAATAAAATACAAAAAAAATGATCGGGCTTTCATATAATAAGCCTGCATGCTAACTGGAGCATTCCTCTTCTTACCCTGTGTTGAACAATAAAGGAAAGCTATTTCTGAATTCAAAAGAAAACTGAAATTGGCTGATTTTCTGCTTGAAATTGATTACTTCACCCTCCAACTGCAATCATCTGACAATAAGAGTGGCTAGTTAGCCACTAAGAGAAAAGATAAACGGAGCATGAGTTGTATCTGTTCATCTGACTTTGTTCAAATTCTCATAAGGATGGCTCTGGCTCAGGATTGGCGTTGTTTAGTCACTAAGTCGTGTCCGACTCTTTGTGACCCCATGGGCTGTAGCCCACCAGTTTCCTCTGTCCTGGGATTTTCCAGGCAAGCATACTAGAGTAGGTTGCCATTTTTTTCTCCAGGGGATCTTCTCAACTCAGGGATCAAACGTCTCCGGCATTGCAGGCAGATTCTTTACCACCGAGCCACCAGGGAAGCCCTTGGCTCAGGATAGCACTTGGGAAAAGTCAACATGTTAAGCCCTGTGCGATCCACAGACTAGATGCTCCATACATTTATTTATTTTTAATCGAAGGATAAGTGCCTTACAATATTGTGTTGGTTTCTGTCATACATCAACATGTATCATCTATAGGTATACATGTGTCCCCTCCCTCTTGAACCTTCCTCCCACCTTCCACCCCATACTCCTTACATTTTCAGTTAATGGATCAACTTATTTTTCTTGTAAAGAAATTTGAAAGATTAGGGCCAGAGCCTCCATTTACAAATATTAATTCAGCTGTGTAAATCATCTGTAAAAAGAAGGAGCTGTGCCCAAACAGAAAATAAATAACAGGTTAGCAGAACATCAGAAGAAAACAAAGAGCTATGGGAGGAAAAGTCATATTTTTAAAAAAACATATAGGGTTTTAGTCTTGGATTATCTAAAAGACTACTCCTGATTCTTGTGTTCACCAGCTCATTTTTCCCATGTAGAGACATATTTATGTATGATTATCTCTTTAATACAGAAGTTGCTTATACATTCTCATGTTGGTGAGATGAGTAACTGAAGGACAGGGACATGAGTGAGCATGAGCAGATAAAGGTGACACCCTTGGGAGAATGCAGATAGAGTCTCAGGAGCTTCTCTGCAAAAGGAGACAGCCTTTTAATTTTCAGAAAACTTGAGAATCTAACATTTTGTAAAAGTCATTGCTATCATCCCATATTTATTAAATGTTTAAAAAATTGAATTGAAGGATGTGAGGGTGATCTGGGTGTGACATTTTTGTCACCCCATTGATCACCAGTGTTGATTTGGCTGGCTAGGCAAATGTCGCCTTCTTCCCTCACCACTCCATGTGTGTCCCTCTCCAAAATTCGTGCTTGGTGGAAGAGGATGCCCTTCCCTGGTAGAGGAGGGCTGTTCTTCAGTCAAGGGTCTACCAGTATACCAGTAGATGTGCTCCCCTGCTTGAACCTCCAAACAAGCTCTCAGTATTGAATTATAGTTGATTTCCAAGATTGTGTTAGTTTCAGGTGTAAATCTTAATTCTATACACGCAAAAGTTAAGGACCAAGGAGAATAACAGATTGGTTCATTCTATGTATTTTAGATATAAGTGTGACTTTGTAAAGTGCTGGTTTGAGGGCGGATTCTCAGTAGCCATTCAGACGTGAAGCATCTTCACAAGCTCCATAAAATAGCTGGATGGGTGCTTATCCTCAGGTGGGCTACGTTGTCTAGCAATTACCAGTGTTTAAAAAGGAATATTTCACCCTGGGTAATGAGAACCTCAGTGTTTCTAGTGTTAACCATATCACGGGGGCAACAAGTATCCTTTTTAAAACATTTGTAATTGTTAAGCGACACCTGGGTACCTTGTGGTCCATCATTTCTGACATCTGTTTCCTCTAGCTTGTACCCTTTCTGTTTTTTTATCCCTCTGAGGAATACTGGCAATATTGTCCATGTTGGTACCTGACTCTAGAGAGCAGGTATTATCAGAGTATTGACAGTTTGAAAACATCAGTGACAGATTTCCTCTAGACCATGGGCCATTGTCATGCTTTCCACACCAACGACTTATTCTTTTCTCTTATATTTAAAATTTCAGTCCACTGACATCTAAAATAATGTGTTCATCAAATTTATTGGACATAATGGACTAAAAAAGAGCTGTAGAAGTATTAAATGATATGAGGCTCACGCTGACATGCATACAACCTTTAAAGAAACAAGCAATTACAAATAAAGATCTAGTGCATGATGGAGGGAGGCCACATAGGAAGGAACAGTGAGCAGAGCACAGTTTTATAGCCCGGGTGAAATTTTCATGGCTATGGGATTCATTTATCAAAGGAGCTAATCATATTTAACATGAAGGACTATTGTGAAAATGAGAAAAGAAGATTTGAACATTAACTAGCTGTGTTAGTTTGCTAGGGCTGCAGTAACAAAGTACCACATGCTGAATGTTTTATTTTTTAAAAAATATTTATTTATTTGACTGTTCCAGGTCTTACATGCATGCAGGATCTAGTTCCCTGACCAGGGATCAAACCTGGACCCCCTGCATTGGGAACATGGAGTCTTAACCACCTGGGAAGTCTCATGCTGGGTGTTTTAAACCAGCTGAAATTTATTTCCTCACAATTCTGGAGGCTAGAAGTCTGAAATCAGAGAGTCAGCTGCACCATTCTCTCTCTGACAGCTCTAGGGCACAGTTTTGCCATGTCCCTTCCCAGCTCATGGTGATTGCCAGCAATCCTTGGCGGGCCATGACTTTGCAGCTGCATCCCACCAGTCTCTGCCTGAATCATCACATGGCCTTCTCCCTGCATGACTCGCTCTGTCTTCACAAGGCCTTCTTATAAGGACATCAGTCATTGAACTTACAGAGAAGGCACTGGTGACCCACTCCAGTACTCTTGCCTGGAAAATCCCATGGACGGAGGAGTCTGGTAGGCTGCAGTCCATGGGTTGCTAAGAGTTGGACACGACCGAGCAACTTCACTTTCACTTTTCACTTTCATGCATTGGAGAAGGAAATGGCAACCCACTCCAGTATTCTTGCCTGGAGAATCCCAGGGATAGGAGAGCCTGGTGGGCTGCCGTCTATGGGGTCGCACAGAGTCGGACACGACTGAAGTGACTTAGCAGCAGCAGCAGCAGCATTGAATTTAGGGCCCACCCTAATATGATATGGGCTTCCCTTGTAGCTCATTCAGTAAAGAATCTGCCTGCAATGCAGGAGACCTGGGTTCAATCCCTGGGTTGGGAAGATACCCTGAAGGAGGGCATGGCAACCCACTCCAGTATTCTTGCCTGGAGAATCCCATGAACAGAGGAGCCTGGCAGGCTACAGTCCGTGGGGTCGCAAGAGTCAGACACGACTTAGCAACTTAACCACCGCTAATCCAATATGACCTCATCTGAACTATTAATAATTAGACCTGCAAAGACTATATTTAAACAAGATAACATTCTGGACTTCCCTGGTGGTCCAGTGGTTGAGAATCCACCTGCCAATGCAGAGGACACAGGTTCGATCCCTGGTCTGGGAAGATTCCACATGCCTCAGAGGAACTAAGCCTGTATGCCACAACTCTGAGAGCCCATGCCCCCCAGCAAGAAAGTAGCCCCCACTTGCTGCAACTAGAGAAAGCCCGCGTGCAGCAACAAAGACCCATTGTGGCCAAATGAACTTTTTAAATAAGAGATTACAGGTAGATAGATAGGCTTCAGATAGATAGAAATTTTGAAGGGACACCATTCAGCCTGGTACATTGGCACATAGTAAGGACTCCACAGGTGGGAATTCGAGTGGTTATCAAGTGCCAAAGTACAAACAGGTTATTTCAACATGGGCTGGAGTGGTTAAGGAGAACTTCACAAAAGAAGTGAGAGAATCAAGGAATGCTTTAAAGAAGTGGTAAAATTAGGTAAGAACTGAGGATGTAGTAGGGTCTATCAGTGGAGAGAACAGCGTGTCAGTATTTTCACATAGTGCCTGACACATTGGGAGTGCTCAAGGTTTTACAATAACCTTGTAAAATCAGGGAGCTCCTTTGACCCAACAAGAATTAAAAACCATAATCTTTTGGAGGGGGGAACAGATAAGTACATATATTATCTGTTGTTATCTATTATCAAGCAGTAGCCTTGTGATAAGTTACCCTAAAGTTCTTTTTTAAAATTTTTATTCATTTATTTATTTACTTTGGCTGTGCTGGGTCTTTGTTGCTACCCAGGCTTTCCTCTGGTTGCAGCAATCAGGGGCTACTCCCTAGTTGTGGTGCACAGGCATCTCATTGTGGTGGCTTCTCTTGTTGAGGAGCACAGGCTCTAGGGTGCATGGTCTTCAGTAGTTGCCGTTCCCGGCACTAGAGTACAGGCTCAGTAGTTGTGGTCCATGGGCTTAGCTGCTCCACAGCATGTGGAATCTTCACAGATCAGGGGTTGAACCCGTGTCTGCATGCACTGGCATGCAGATTCTTTACCACTGAGCCACCAGGGAAGCCCCTACCCCAAAATTTCGCAGCTTAAAATAACATTTATTCTCACAGTTTCTGTGGGTCAGGAATTTTGGAACAGCTTAGCAGGAGATTCTGGCTCAGAGTCTGTCATGAGGTTACCATCAAGATGTTGACCAGGGTTGCAGTCACCTAAGAGCTAGTTTGGAACTTAAAGTTAAGCTTCCAAGGTGAGTCACTCAAGTGCCTATTGGCAGGAATCAGTTCCTTGCACATGGATCCCTCCATAGGGCTGCTTGAGTGTCTTTATGACATGGCAGCCAGCTTCCGCCAGAGCAGGTAATCAGAGAGAGAACAAGGAAGAAGCTACAACACCCCTTATGTCTTAATATCACAAGTCATACACCATCCCTTTTGCCATCTTCTGTTTATTAGAAGCAAGTCACTGAGTCCAGCCCATACCCAGGGGAGGAGAATTAAGCTCTGTCTTCCTCTTGAAGGGAGAAACATCAGAGAATATGTGGACATATTTTAAAACTGCCACATCACAATATATCATGAAATCATTCATTCCATTAGCTGTTCTTAAGTTTAATGTTCCAAAATCTACATGTTATTATTATTATTACTTATTAATACAGTAATCATTTTGAGCACTCCCAGTGTGTCAGGCACTGTGCTTGCAGCTAGGAATGTGGAATGAAGTGGCCGGTGCTTGCCCTCATGGAGTTTATAGTTTAGTGAGAAAGAGAGAATATGTCCATAAATAGGATGTACATACATAAGAGATAGAACTAAATATAAACAGAGAGCTTTGTATTTGCACTATCAGAAAGAAATAGAAGAAATCAGAAAAGGCTTTAAGGGAACACTGGTGGCATCTGAGGGCCCATCTCAAAGCTTAGCCCACCCCCCCACCCCCCCAGTATAGAGTAGATCTTTGGCAGATCACTGGGGAAGAACATCTGAGGCCAGGAGATGGAAATGTGCAGGGCTTGTATGGGAGAATTTCAGGTTATCTAGGGTGGCTTTAATGGAAGAAAGAGGAAAGGGAATGGGAAGGCAGATTGAGGCCAGTCTTGGAGGCTTTTATAGAATAGGTTGTGTTAAGGAAAAAGATTGAACTTGATTCTGAACACACTGGAGAAATCTTTGGAGCAGCGTAGTAATACGCTTAGATACCTGTTTTGGAAAACAGAAAAAACTGAACCAGAGAAAAGAGTTGTATGTATGTATGAACTCATTCATTCATTGCATTCAGCCCTTCAACAAATTTTATCACAGATGCAGTATGTGGCAGGCATTGTTTATATATATATATATATATATATATATATATATGGGCTTCCCTGATGGCTCAGCAGGTAAAGAATTTGCCTGCAATGCAGGAGACATAGGGTACTTGGGTTCAATCCCTGAGTCAGGAAGATCCCCTGGAGAAGGAAATGGCAACCACTCCAGTATTCTTGCCTGGATAATCCCATGGACAGAAGAGCCTCGTGGGCTACAGTCCATGGGGTCACAAGGAATCAGACATGACTGAGCGCATGGCATAGCACAAAGCATGTATATATGAAATAGAAATCATTTATTTTATATATATTTATAAATATATGAAATCATCACAGAGATAAAATTACAGGTGGTACAAAGGAAAGGTACATGTTGCAATGACGGCATATGTTAGGGGTTTTGACTTGAGCAGGAAGAGAGAGAGAATGAGAATCTTAGTTTTTAAGCCAGAATAATTTCTTTTGGTCTCAAATTGAAATAGCAGAGAACTTGATGTTTAATTACTATCTATTAACCATTAGAGAAGTTGGCACAGCTCAGAGTGGAAGAAAAAATGAGACAGTTTGTTTATCAGTAGGTATAAAAACAAAGAAGTGGGAAGATTTGTCCTATTTCCTCCTGTGACTGCTAAAAAAGCAGGAGGATCATCTGAGGTCTTCCTGAAAATGAAAGAGAATGCCTTAATTTCTTCCACCAAATTTCACTCCTGGACTCGGGCCACTTCTGCTTTGGCAAAGTAAGAGGTGGTGACGTGGACTGTGTTCCCAGTGGTGTGCCCCAGGCTGGCCCAGGGGAGCCTTTGGAAATGACTGTGTAACAGAGCCTCTGGCTTGTCGGATGCCTGGCGCTGGGGTGGGGGCGCCGTGGGAGGGGCCAGAGGAAAGCTCGTATCAATCTTAGTAGCGCGTCAAGGAGCATTTCGTTTTCTACCTTGTAGCAGAAGCCACCCAAGAAAGTGAACTTAGGCAAAAGGCTTGAAGTTGAGCCTTCTGCTTTAGATCCTGTTCTTTCTTCCAGCTCCCCTCCCCCCAGCCCCACCTCCCATGTTCATGATGGATAGAATTACATTTTCCCAAAGGAGGACAGAGCTGGTGAGGCAGCAGCACTGTTGCCTCCTCTTGCTTTAGCCGCAAAGCCCCCTAACCTTCTCCAAGCAGAGCCCAGCGCCAGAACTCTGGCGTGGTCCTTACACAGGCCTTCACCTCACAGAGCCCCGGACCTTTCCCCTCCCATTGCCACCTGGCTGCCACCTTCTTCTGCCATCAAGCCCCTCCAGAAGAAAAGTGCCATTCTTTAAGAACAAGGTCATTATTGCAAAGTGTTCCTGAGTCCCAACCCTCTGCCCAGTGAACACCTGGCTTTTATGACCCTCTCCTGTTGTTTTACTGATAAGAAATGGATGTCTGTTCAGCCAGAAACTGCACCTGCTGCTATGGTCTCTTCTTTCACAACTGTGCGGATGAACTTCTACAAAGCTGAATCGATTCCACCTTCATCATTACTTCATTCAAACTTGGAAGTCCTTGCAAAGCATCTTGCCAACTTTATGCTCGAGAAGATGTCAGGGCTCTTTTCTGGGTGGAAGAGCTGAAATGAACTTGAGAGTTCTCCTGGTGTTTTCATCTGAACTTCTCCCAGGGTGTCTCATCATTTCAAGCAGAGGAAAGAAATTGGAAGAAAGAGTTCAGATTTGAATTCTTACCTCTGGGCACTCTTCTCTATCTCCTCCTTCCTTTCTAAAAATAGTGGCATAAAGTAATTTTTCAGCATCAAAAAATAACAGTGGTTGGAATGGAAGGCCAGGTTTCTGGAAATCCTGGAACTGCATCGGTGACTCAAAAAAAAAAAAAAAAAAAAAAAGACCAAGTCAATCTCTAAGTCCACACCCACTCTTGACTTCTCTAAGCCACTTCCTGGTTTAGTGCAGAGGCTGCCAAACTGCAATGGGTCACCTGGAGGGCTTGCTAAAACCCAGGTTGCTGGCCCCATCCATGAGGTTGTGATTCTGTGAAAAGGCCTAAGAATTAGCATTTCTAGCAAGTTCCCTTGTGGCTCAGCTGGTAAACAATCTGCCTGCACTGCAGGAGACCTGTGTTCGATCGCTGGGTTGGGAAGATCCCCTGGAGAAGGGAATGTCTACCCACCCCAGTATTCTGGCCTGGAGAATTCCATGGACTATATAGGCCATGGGATCGCAAGGAGTCGGACACGACTGAGCAACTTTCAAAAAAAAAAAGTTCCTAGGTGCTGCTGGGGCTGCTGATCCTACAAACATACTTTAAGAACTATTGGCTTAAGTTTAATGGAAATGACAAGAGCTTTGAAGAAAGGCTGGCTTGGGGTTGAGTCTAAACCTTCAGCTTCCTTAACAGCTGTGTGACTTTGGGTACGTGAGTATCTTTGCACTGGGCTCTTCATCCTTAAAATGAAAGCAGTAACATCTACCCCACAGAGTTCAGTGACTCAACAAATATTTGTTTATGACTGCTGCAGCACCAGATTCTAAGCTGCGCAGTGGGGACCTGACTTCAGATGGGACGGTCTTGGATGTCAGGGAATTTTGGGTGGTTGTGAAGATTAAAGAGAGAAAATTCACAAAGTCTGAGGACCATGGAAGAAGCATAGTAAGCATTAATTTTATTTCCCTCGCAAGGGGCAACATAATTCTGCTTTTACTTTTTTTTGTCCAAAAAGGGAAATTTCTCAAATTTTATAGCATGGAACCTAGAGCTGTGAGTTTTTCCTTGTTTAGATGGAAAATTTGAAGTATGGGCACTGTTGTGGGTTGACTGGTGTCCTCCAAAAATCGATATGTACCTTAGAGCACCTCCTGAGGACTCTGAAAGTGAAAAGTGAAAGTATTAGTTGCTCAGTTGTGTCTGAGCTCTTTGTAACCCCTGGACTCTTTGTGACCCCATGGACTATAGCCTGCTAGGCTCCTCTGTCCATGGCAAGAATACTGGAGTGGGTTGCCATTTCCTCCTCCGGGGAATCTTTCCAACCCAGGGATCGAACCCGGCTCTCCTTCATTGCAGACAGATTCTTTACCATCTGAGCCACCAGGGAAGCCTTACCACCTCAGAATATGACTTATTTGGAAATAGGGTCTTCGCAGATGTAGTTAAACTCAGATGAGGTCATTTAGGTTGGGCCCTAATCCAATATGACTGATGTCCTTATAAAAAGAGGAAATTTGGACTCAGACACACACAGGGAGAATACCATATGAAGACTGGTGTTATGCTGCGATGAACTGAAGAACTCCAAGGACTGCTGGCCGGAGAGGCTTGGAACAGGTTCTCCCTCTCAGCTGGCAAGCAATCAACCCTGCTGACACCTTGATTTCAGGCCGCTAGCTTCTAGAGCTGTGAGAGAATGGATTTCTGTGGTTTCAGCCACACCACTAGTGGTGCCTTGTTACAGTAGCCCTAGCAGACTGACATAGGGCCTGTGAAGGACAACATGGCATCGTTCATGGGTGCGGTGAGAAAAGGTGAAGGAGGACGATTACTTTTTATCCCACACATCTTTACTTGAATTCTTGTTTTTTAAAAAATATTTATTTATGGGCTGCATCGGATCTTAGTTACAGCATACTGGATCTTCTTTGGTACATAGGATCTTTGTTGCCGCGCACAGGTTTTTCTTTAGTTGTGGCATGTGGGCTTAATTGTCCTGAGGCATGTGGGAATCTTAGTTCCCTGACAAGGGAGTGAACCTGCGTCCCCTGCATTGGAAGCCGGATTATTAACCACAGGACCACCAGAGAAGGCCCTTATTTGAACTTTTAAATACACATGCTAATAATGAAAAGATTTTAAACTAAATTAAATAAAATAATGATTTTAATATAGATATAATTACTGCTAAATAATTTGAAGAGTACATACCTCTGCCTCTAGATTGTTTGAATCTCTGTTAACCAACTGCTCTAACCATCTGTCAGGTCAATCAGAGATGTCCCCACCAGCTTGGAGTTTGGATTAGTAGACTTCGCTTCAATTTACAACAATGTGACATTTTCCAAAATACCTGTGGAGTGTCTGTTGCAGGCAAAACACAGTTATTTAGGGATTGTCACACAGAAATGAGTCAGAGAATTTACCATCCAATTGGGACTGGAGAACTGAGAAGTAACAATAGGACAAGGCAATTGATGATCACTGCCCCATAAGTGGTATGAAGAGTGGAGGTCTCACCTTTTAGAAGGATCGAGATTGTTTCCTGAAGCCCTGGGAAAGGGTGCTTCCTGGACTGGAGGGATGGGTGGGGTGAAGAAGGTGAGGCAGGGCATTCTGTGGGATCAGAGGAGACAGCACAATGCTCTCTTCTGACCCCTTTACTTGGGGATCAATTGTAAACCCAGGCCACTCTGAAGGAGTAAGTGACAATGGCAGGGTGATACATTAAAAATTTTTTTTTATTTAAAAATTTTTTTTTGAACAGGTAATACAGCCACATGGTAAGCAATTCAAAAGCTCTTAAGGACACCCGAGAAAGATCTGCATTCTCTTCCTTTACATGTGAACAGACTTTTCTGATTTCTTAGTTATTTCTAGAATGAAGATTAAGTTAACGGAGGTCTGGGGTGACTTGATTCCAGCTTTATGTGACAGGGACTAGAGTCTGTGGGTGCAGAAACTTGGTCAACTGCTGGGAGTCTTTTCTAAAACCACCTGCCCAAGGGCTTCCCTTGTGGTCCACTTCTTAAGACTTCGCCTTCCAATGCAGTGGGTGAAGGTCCGATCCCTGGTTGGGGAGCTAAGATCCCACATGCCTTGTGGCCAAAAAACCAAAACGTAAAACAGAAACAGTATTGTAACAAATTCAATAAAGACTTTAAAACTGGTTCACATTAAAAAAAAAATCTTAAAAATAAAAAAACAAAACCACCACCTGCCCAAGCACATTTCCAGGCACTCCTGGCCCCGGACCTTGGCTCTGGGCTCCAGCCAGGTCTTCTTCAGCAAGAGCCAGGCCTCTGTTTGCCTTTAGGATTCAGTTGACCAGAGCAGAACAGATTCTAGAGCTGACTCTCCACTCACCCATCTCCAGCTTGCCCAGTGATGGCAGGAGCCTGGGCCAGAGTCTCCGTTGGTGACACCTGGCAATGACTGAGGGTCAGACTGTTTCAGAGAAGGGCCTGGGGTTCTTATGCAGAATCTTTGCAAACAGTACACCCACAGCTACCCCTGTCACCAGCAGATTTAATTTCTCAGGACAAGAGGCACCTGCCCAGGTGTTTCCTCAGGCTGTCTGGTTCTCAGCACTCACAGTGCCCATAGCTGATAAGACCCTTGGGTGAGACACACCAAACACGTCAAACATAGTAAGAGAAACTGCTTCTGTCACCCGCCCTCCACCTGCAGGCTGAGACTTCCTGATTTCCTAACTTTACCTCTAAAGAACAGTTTCCCACGGGTCAAGTCATCTGAGAAACACAATGACAGTGTCAGCTCCTGCCGAGGTGGTAAAGTGTGGCCTCAGCCTCCCCTGCCAAGTACTCCCTGCATCTCCGTTCTAAGAATCCTGTCAAAAACCAAAACAATGACAAAAAACCCAACGTGTCTCAAAGGGAGGCATTAACATAAAACAAGCAAACAAAAACACTTGATTTACTTTTTTGAGCAGGTAATTCATCCACATGGTAGTCCACTCAAAAAGTTAGAAAGGGATACAGAATAAAAAGTAAATATCCCTCGCACCGCTGACTCCCACCACCTAGTTCTCCTGCCAGGAAGTGATCCCTGCTCCCTTCAGACTTGCTGCTGAAGTTAATTTGCACTCCTGGGGCAGCCTGTAGCACTGGGGCACACAGAGGACACAATGGCAAACCTGAGTCTAAGAGAATAAAATCAGAAGCAGGAGAAGGCTCATGGAACATGCTGGTCACAAAATCAGAGTATCACATGCAAGTTATGATAGGGTTCCTTTCATTTTAATTATTCAGATTGGGACTGAATGCCAGATATTATAAACCAGATTATAGACATGGATTGGAGGTAAAAAGAAAGCTAGGAAGCACCAAAGAAAGCACTTCTTTTTTAGATTCTTTTTTTTTTCCGTTTATTTTTATTAGTTGGAGGCTAATTACTTTGCAATATTGTAGTGGTTTTTGCCATACATTGACATGAATCAGCCATGGATTAGATTCTTAAGGCATGTTATTTCTCAGCTGTCGCTTTCTCCCTGATACTGTATGTCTGTATATATTTATAGTATTCTTACTTTGTTGTATGTGTTTTATACTCTAGTACCTTAGCAGACTATCATGTGAATAACATTCCCTGGGATTGCGCAGTGTACAACTTACTCAGCTGTATGCAGCGGTCCTTGTAAATGCCAGGACTGCCTTGATGATATTTGTATCCCTTCACCATATTCTTAGTATTTTTAGTTAAATTACTTTCAGGTAAAGAAGGCTCCACCTCAAAGTGTTATGGCAGTATAAGGAGAGAGATGGTTGGAGAAGTAAGCAGAGGCCTGGAAGTGAAGGCCCTTGTAAACCCAGCAAAGAGTCTGGTGCCAACTCTGAGGGCAGCACTGGGGCAGTGATTCAATCTGGCTTGCATTTCAGATGGGTCACTCTGGCTGTAGCCTAGATGGTGGCTTGAAGAAGAGAAGGGAGCAAAGCCTGGGAGAGCAATGAGGTGGCTCCTCTAGGCAAGAAGTTCACTTGCCTGACTTGCAGTGGGGATGGAGACAGGGGGACTGATTCAAGAGATATTTTGGAGGCAGAAAATAGATAGGGTGTCAGTGATTATACACAGGATCTGAGAGAGAAGGGTGTCAAGAACGTGGTTCCTGGCTTGAAGAGATGCTGGATGGAACAGCATCAATATCAGAGCAAAAGGATCGTGCCAAGATGGGTATTTTATTTTTTGAAGAAATATTTGTTCAAATATTTTAAAGAAATAAGCAAAACTAAATATTTAAGCAGTTCAAGTATACTTTCTATAACACATCAGGTAAAATGTACACTTATAAAAATATAAGCATTACTTATCAATCTAATGTAAATTGCTAGCTAAAAATAAATAAACAAATAAATTGCTAGCTAGATAAAATGAATGAAGAGAAAGTGTTATTCAAAAAATTCTGAAGAGTCCAGAGATAAATCTATGCACCTATAGTCACCTAATCTGTGACAAAGGAGGCAAGAATATACAATGGATAAAAGACAATCTCTTCAATAGGTAGTACTGGGGAAACTGGACAGCTACAACAAAAGAATCACATTAGAACATTTTCTAACATCATACACAAAAATAAACTCAAAACAGATTAAAGATCTAAATGTATGACTGGACACTATGAAACTCTTAAAGGAAAATATAGGCAGAACACTCTCTGACATAAATGGCAGCAAGATCTTTTTTGACCCAACTCCTAGAGTATTAAAAATAACAAAAATAAACAAATGAGAGCTAATTAAGCTAAAAAGGTTTTGCACAGCAAAGGAAACCATAAACAAGATGAAAAGACAACACACAGAATGGGAGAAAATATTTGCAAATGAAGTTACCAACCTAGGATTAATCTTCAAAATATATAACAGTTTATGCAGCTCAATATCAAAAAAACATCCCAATCAATATCAAACAACCCAATCAAAAAAATGGGCACAAGATCTAAATAGACGTTTCTCCAAAGAAGACATACAGATGGCCAACAAGCACATGAAGAGATATCCAGCATCACTAATCATTAGAGAAATACAAATCATAACAACAATGAGATGTCACCCCATATCGGTTAGAATGGCCGTCATCAAAAAATCTACAAACAATAAATACTGGAGAAGGTATGGAAAAAAAGAGAACCCTCCTACATTGTTGGTGGGAATGTAAATTGGTACAGTGACTATGGAGAACAGTATAGTGGTTCCTTAAAAAACTAAAAATAGAGCTTCCTTATGATCCAGCAATCCCACTCCTTGGCATATATCTGGAGAAAATCATAATTTGAAAAGACACATGCACCCCAATGTTCACTGCAGCACTGTTTACAATAGCCAGAACGTGGAATCAACCTAAATGTCCATTGACAGAAGGATGGGTAAAGATGTGGGACATAAATATCTATGAAGTATTACACAGTGATAAAAACAGACAAAATAAAGCCATTTGCAGCAACATGGATGGGCCTAGAGTTTGTCATACTGAATGAAGCAAGTCAGAGAAAGACAAGTATCATATGATATTGCTTATACGTGGGACCTAAGGTACAAACGGACATATTTACAAAAAGAAATAGAGTCACAGACATAGAAAACAAATTTATGGTTACCAAGGGGAAAGGGGAGAGGGATAAATTGGGAGATGGGGATTGATATAGATACATACCATATATAAAATAGATAATGAATAAGCACTCTATAGCACAGTGAATTCTACTCAGTACTCTAATGATCTACACTGGAAAAGAATCTAAAAAAGAGTAGATGTACATAACTGATTCACTTGCTGTACAGAAGAAACATAACAGTGTAAATCAACTATACTCCAATAAAAATTAATTTAAAAACAACAACAAAATGCTGAAGATCAGTATTGCCACCATGAAGCGGATGATACTACAATTCAGTTAGATACGGAACAGCAGTGGGGAGAGCGGCTGAGAACTGTTTTTAAAAGTTGGATCTCGCCAGTTCAATGCATGAGTCAGGGTGCTCAAGGCTGGTGCACTGGGATGACCCTGAGGGATGGGATGGGGAGGGAGGTGGGAGGGGGGTTCAGGATGGGGAACACATGCACACCCATGGCTGATTCATGTCAATGTATGGCAAAAACCACTACAATATTGTAAAGTAATTAGCCTCCAATTAAAATAAATAAATTAATTTTTTTTTTAAGTTGGATCTGATGTCCCTGAGGAATCCTATGTAAGCGATTACAAATAAGGAGTGGGAGCTCAAGCCTAAGAGCTGAGCTCTAGATAAAAACTTGGAGTCATCAGTCCATGAAGGCAACTGAAACTGCACAAATAGCTTTGTGTAAGAGAGTTGAACTGAACCTTAGGAGAGGCTAGGATTTTAATTGAAGTAGAGGATGTGTAGGGAGAAGGGTGGATTTACAAACTGAAGTTAAGGGCAAGTCAGAGAAAGCTGTGGAGTTTGGAATAAGTGGATGTGTTAGTGGTGTGCTGGTCAATATGTAACAACTGACTCTCTAGGGAGGGGAAGGGCAGTCCTGCTTTTTAGCGTTTGCTGACTGCCATGGCATGAATACTCCCATCATAGCCAGTTTCAAGTTACCAGTGTCATTGGGCACGGAGGTGGGAAGAGATGAGCCTAGTCAGTTCTTGTGAGCGCAGACGAACTCTAGCACACAGCTGGATGTGGTCCTGATGGAAACAGGATTGTCAGGCAGTAGTGGAGGACCCACCTAAAAGAGAAAGGGAGCCACTGATGTGGCCATGAAGCTTCTGGTGTGGCCACAGTGCCGCTGGTGTGGCTGTGAACCTTCGTACACTTCTAGGGGGGATGTTAAATGGTGCAACCACTGTGGGAGACAGTTTGGTAATTCATCAAAAAGTCAGGCATAGAGTTACCACTTGACCCAGCAACTCCACTGCTAAGTATGTTCCCAAGTGATTGAAAACATATGTTCACACAAAAACTTATTCATGAATATTCCTAACAGCATTGTTGTTGTTAAGTTGCTGAGTTGTGTCTCGTTCTTTTGCAACCCCGTGGATTGGGATTTTCTAGGCAGGAATGCTGGAGTGGGTTACCATCTACTTTTGCCAGCATATCTTCCTGATCCAAGGATCGAACTCACATCTGCCCACATCTCCTGCATTGCAGGCAGATTCTTTACCGCCTAGCCACCAAAAGTAGAAACAACACAAATATTCATCAACTGATGAATGGATAAATAAAATGTGGCATATTCATATAATGGAACATTAATGACCATAATATTAAGTACTGATACATCCTACAACATGGATGAATCTTGGAAACATTATGCTAAGTAGAGGAAGCCAGATAGAAAAGGTCACATATTGTATGATTCCATTTATAGGAAATGTCCAGAATAGGTAAATCCATAAAGATAGAAAGTAGACTTGTGATTACCAGAGGCTGGGGATAAGGAAGATGATGACTTATGGCTAATGAGTAAGAGTTTGAGAAACAGTGAACTAGGAGATTGTGCTGTTGCTCATATATATTTCTTCCACTGGAGTTACAGAAACCTTGTCTGTTGGCCTTGTTCTTTAGGCTAGAGGTCTGTCCTCCAGGTTCAAGCTCTCTGTCATAACCAGCTAGCACATCCAAACACCAAGCTGTCCTTGGAGAGTTTTGCATAGGCCAGGACCTAGTTGACCTGATTTTTTCATGTGTGATTAAAAGCTCAGGTGAAAACATTTAATGGAACATTTTGACCTCATTAAAAACCAAGAAAGGCACATCTTTGAAAATACAATCTCATAAAGCCCTACTTTGTAGACAGATGTGTGTACCAAACTCTCACTCACCAGAAAGGGATTAGAATTTATAAAGGGACATTTTGTTTCCTGGCTACAAAGCCATTTCAATCCTAGGGATATTCACCAGCAATATGAAAAGCCCTCTGCACCTGATGGACTGGCCACAGTTACTAAGTGTCATAAATGTCAACGGCCAGCCTTCCTCTTAGAGATTAGCTTCGGGGGAGTTTCTGGGGAGAAAAAGTGGAAAAAGGACAGATGTTGTTTCATATGTACGAGTAGACTGGGATCAGAGAAGAGAGTGAGTCAGGGCAGGTGGTAAACATCAGCAGAACAGAGGAGAATCTAACTGCAGCTGTCACATATCTGTTAGGTTAGAAATGTGGCCTGACTCCTTTCTCCCTGTCCTATTGCCAGGAAGAGGAGAGGAGGGCCTGGGTGCCCCCTCCATGTGCCCCCTCCAAGCTAGGTCACGGCAGTAGCTGTCTGGTTCTTCTTTTTTAACCAGTTTACAAAAAGTGTTCCTGAACCTAATCTCTTAGTCGTCTTGACAGTTAGATGTTACTCAGTTTAGGGGGATTCTGTTAGCCACCTTAGCAGAGTGTTGGCATCCCTGTTCTATGGGGGAGGGAACTGTGGTATGTGGAGACTTAATAACTAGTCACAATTGTCTAGTGTGGGGTGGCAAGAAGAGTCTAGATCTTTTGATTGTGATCTTGAGTGCCTGCATAGCTCCACAGCTGCTCTCAAGGCATGCTTTTTGCCCTCAATTCAATCGCTCAAGGAATACTTATTGGTAGCTACTAGGCATCAGGAACTCTTCTGGACTTTTGGGCTACATTAGTGAACAAAAACAGAGATCCCTGTTCTTCTGGAGCTTACATCTGATCTGGAGTGAGGGCAGGGGCAGAAATAGACAATGAACATAATGAATAACTATAAGTTATAAAGTGTGTTTGAAGGTGATATGTACCATGGAAAGAACAAGTCATTCAGGCTTTGAGGATCAGTGGGACTGGATTATAATTGTGAACAGGGAGGTCGAGGCAGTAGGGGTAGTATTGGGGGACTTGTAGGGACTAAAAGGAAGATGCATGTAAAGTGCTTGGCCCAGAGCCTGGTGGGTGGGTGCTCATACCTGTGGCAGCTGTTAGCACTATACCAGTCCTGTCTCCCAAGAGCTCCAGACCAAGGCTGTGCCCAAAGTGGACAAGCAGCTGAGTAACAGACAGGTTAGACAGTGAGGTCAGGGGCCTGTCTGGCCCAGAGCATGGTGCAACAAACTGCCCCAGCTGAGTGTAGAGACCCCGTGTATGCTTCTGTGATGTGTCCATGGCCAAACCAGCAAGGCATGTCGTATCAGAGAGATCAAGCACCATCTCTGCCTTTTTTGATCAAAATGGACTCTATAAATCCAGAGTTGAATAGAAAATGCTGGAAGAAGGGGCAGCGTAAGGCCAGGGCTCCCCCATACCCCTGGGAGTCCTGGGGCTCCTGGCATTATGTTGCTAGGCAACAGCACGTGGATTGAGGCCAGTGGGCAGGGGTCAGCCTGCTAGGGGTGTGTCAGCTGGTGCTTGCTCTGGGAGAGAGAAGGTATTGGTTGTAGGTAAGAGGAAGCCACTGACTGCATGAGGTGATTAAAGGAAGACAAAACGCAGCCTTAACTCAGTGAAACTCTGCTTCATGCATGTGATTTCACCTTCAGGGATTTGCTCTTTCAAGTAAAGACTGGTGTTAAACTTTTTGGGATGTGGAAATTTTGATTTAAACAAAACCTTAAATACATTTAAGGTTTTAAATGTACTTAAATACACTTAAGTACATTTGTTAAATGTACTTAAGAATACATTTAACAAAATAGTTGCAAGATCAATAAATGGAAAACTACAAAATACTGCTGAGAAAAATTAAAGAAATGAAGAGATATATTGTGTTCATGGTCTGGAAAACTCAATATTGTTAAGATATCAAACCTCCCAAATTTTACCTATACGTTCAATGCAATTCTCAAAATTCTAGCAGAATTTCTTTTAACAAAAATTGACAGTCTAACTTAAAAAACTTAACTGAGAAGAATAAACATGTAAAATAGATTTTAAAATAAAACTTTGTTCTCTTAAAGTGAGGAATCCTCACTCACTTCTGAAGGGGCTGACTCTCTACACCCCTAGATTCTGGAGCAGAATTTGAAAGTCCCTGGGTTAAGGTATTTAAAAAGAAACAGCCTGTTTGGGGGTTAAATATTAAGCCATTTAAAAACTATGAATGCATTATTACAGATTTTAATGATTTTTCCTGTGTGTGCAGAGATGAATAACAGACTCCTTAGAGGATCTGATGACAACTATGTACAGAAAAATGCATATATCTAAAATTCTGGATCTGGTTGTGTAGGGAAAATGGTCCAGGATCCTAGATTAAGGGACCTCCACCATCTTATATGAGATATATGATTTGCTTCCTGAAGGGATAATTATTTAAGTCTCCATAGAAGAGTAAGTTGAAAGGAGAAAAGGATCTAGAGGAGAACCAGAATCTATAGAGTAGAGCCCAGGAATCTTTTTTTGTTTGTTTTTGTTTTTTTAGGAATCTGTACTTTTAACATAATCTTCAGGTGGTTGTGATGATTAGACAGATTTAGCCACCAGAGGTCGAGGGCTGGATATGTCTAGACCTTTAGGCTCAGATGGTAAAGAATCTGCCTGTGATGTGGGAGACCCAGGTTCGATCTTTGGGTTGGGAAGACCCCCTGGAGAAGGAAATGGTAACTCACTCCAAAGTGGATCCATGGACAGAGGAGCCCGGTGGGCTACAGTAGAGTCCATGTGGTCGAAAAGAGTCAGATGTGACTGAGTGACTAACACTTTCACTTCTTTTTTAGGATCCAGGGCTTCCTTGGTGGTTCAGAAGGTAAAGAATTTGCTTGCAATGCAGGAGACCCAGGAAGACCCAAGTTCAATCCCCTGGAGAAGGGAATGGCTACCCACTCCAGTATTCTTGCCTGAAGAATTTCATGGACAGAGGCTACAGTCTATGGGGTCTCAAAGAGTCAGACACAACTGAGCGACTATCATTTTCACACTTTAGGACCCAGGAGACACTGCTACTGAGCCAGTAGTCTTAAGAGGGTGGGAAGGAGGGAGAGAAAGGAGCAAAGAGGGAGTCTCTCCAGTCTGACAGAGAACAATCGAAAAGGTCCTAGAAGGCCAAGGTTGCTGAGACCCTGAGTGTTAGCAGACCTTCTACCCAGAACCTGAATGAGAGCACTCCAGAGCAGAAAGAACAAAGAACAGTTCGGGAAGCCATTCAGCTAGGGCTGGGCCACAGAGAAAGTCTCTTTGGGGGCACTGATGTTCAATTCTGACATTTCACCATGATCTCCTTGTTCTGTGCTAAGCAGAGCTCACTCCTCCCTTCCAGGGAAGGGCTGGTCTCTCCTTGGCAGTCAGGATTATTTAATGGGATCTGCTCCTGTCTGCATCATGTGCTTTCTCAGCAAAGAGGCATTTGCAACTGTACCAACAAATACCTATTGACCCCACTGTACCAGCTCAGGTGTTTGCCTGGGGCACCCAGCCCCCATCTTGACATTCTCCCCCAAAGGATCTGCCTTTCAGGGATGCTGAGAAGAGAAGGGGCTGAACCTGCAGCTGGTGGAAGAATGGGAGGGGCCTCTTCCAGATCCCAAGGCCCCTAGTCAGAAGCCAGGTTTACTTAAGAACCTGTTTCTTGACTCAGGCCCTGTCCCAGCCAAAACAAACCCAAGTCATGTTGATCCCCTGCTTCCTTGGTGGCTGTGACTTTGTGTAGCACTGGCTCAGTGACCTTAAGACTCAGGATCTGAGACTCTGTTTGTCTCTGTCTGTTTTGTCTCTGGGCAGTGAGGGGGTTGGGGAGTAGGGCAGGGGCAGTGGCCGAGTGGTTACCCTTCTGGCCAGCAGTCTCTGGGCAGTGATTCTTAGCTTGTCATTTTTTTGCTCAAGTGGATCCATTTATCCAAACTGAACAAGATTTGTGCACTTCAATGTATATAATTTTTCCCTAAAAATATATAAACCTAGAAAAACGAACAACAACTTTGAGTGGGGAGGAGCGGGTGGAAGTAAATGAGCAGAAATGGCAGAAACTATAAGTATAGAAGCTAGATGATGGGTTAATGGGGGTCATCATATTCTGTCTTTTTAAAATACACATTTGAATTTTATTGTAATAAGAAGTGAAGAAATTAAAAAAGACTTAGAAATCTCCCTCCCTGGTCAAGAACCTTAAAGAAACTCATACTCTTTACCCTAGTAATTCCACTTCTGGGAATCTCTCCAAAGGAAATAATCAAAGATACACATAAAGCTTCATTGTAGTGCTATCTAAAATAAGGAAAAATTGGACAAAACTCAATGACCCACAACAGGAGAATGGTTAGAGCAACTGTGGTGCAATCTTAAAGACACAGGAGCATGCTCGTGACCCAAGATGTAAAAAAAGAAAAAAGTCAGAAGAAGAAACTACATATCACGGGATCTTCATTTTGTTTTAAAAATGCATGTGCGTGGACTTCCCTGGTGGCTCAGTGGATACGAACCTGCCTGTCAATGCAGGGCATACAAGTTTGATCCTTATTCCAGGAAGATTCCACATGCCGCAGAGCAACTAACCAGTGTGCGGCAGCTACTGAAGCCCACAGGTCTTCAAGCCCGTGTGCCACAGCAAGAGAAGCCCTCCTGACGCAATGAAGAGTAGTCCCTGCTCGCCACAACTGGAGAAAGCCTGTGCAAAGCAATGAAGACCCAGCGCAGCCAAAAGCAGACAAATCAATAAATGCTTATATTGTACGATTTCAGCTATGGTGGTTTAGTTGCTAAGTCATGCCCAACTCTTGGGACCCCACGGACTGTAGCCTACCAGGCTGTCAGTCCATGGGACTCTCCAGGCAAGAATACTGGAGTGGGTTGCCACGTCCTTCTCCAGGGAATCTTCCTGACCCAGGCATCGAACCGGTTTCTGTTACATCTACCCGCACTGGCAGGCGGGTTCTTTACCACTAGCGCCACCTGCTGCTGCTGCTGCTGCTGCTATGTCGCTTCAGTTGTGTCCGACTCTCTGCGACCCCACAGACGGCAGCCCACCAGGCTCCCCAGTCCCTGGGATTCTCCAGGCGAGAAAACACTGGAGCGCCACCTGCGAAGCCCCAATAAATGCATATGCACATATAAAAAAAAAAATCTGTAAAGAAATGTCATAAAATGTTAAAACTATTGATCTCTGCTTGGTAGGCTTGTGGAAGATTTTAATTTTCTTTTTAATTCTAGCCTGTATTTTCATCATTTCTACAATTAACATTTCTTACTTTGATAATTACTTTAAAAACTGAGATGTGCCATTTTGAAGGAAGAGGGGGAAAGATGGAAAGAAAAACAGATTTTCATGCACATAGCAACGTGAAATAACAAGGTATTGGAACTGGAAGGAATCTTAGAAGCTTGAAATCACCTAAGTCCAACTTCCTCATTTTACAAATGAGAAGACTGAGGCTCAGAGCGTCGAATGTCCAGCTGAGCCATTTGCTCTTCTTCTCTCTGACTGCAGCTCATTGAGCTCTCATGGCCCCAGGACCTTAACCCTGGGCTGTACCCCCAGTGTTAACCCCTGGAGGCCTGTTTGGGGAGCAGTCCTTGGTTCTCCAGTTAGTCTGGGCCACCTGTTGCCAGTGTCCTCAGCCAGTCTGGATGGAGAAACTCCCTGTCAGAAAGAAGGCCTGTGAAACACTAGACCTCACTACCCCCTAATCACATAGAGCTTGTCCCTCAGACAGTTGTAGCTGGCCATCTCTGTCTTTTCAGCTCTGCTTTGGCAAAGGTTCCTTCTAGGCAGCTAGGTCACATGTCCCTCCTGTGCCCCATTTAAAATTGTGACTTGGGGACATGTCATGTCATTGTGCCTGGGGGGAGCAAAGAATTATATGCTGGGTATACGAATGAGATCTATTTGAGTGTCTCCTGGGAACTCCCTGGTGGTCCAGTGGTTAAGACTCAGTGCTTCCTCCGCAGGGAGCATGGATTTGCTCCCTGGTCGAGGAACGAAGATCCCGCATGCTCTGCAGTGCTGCCAAATATAAAATAAAATTTAAAATTTTTAAATGATTTTTTCTAAAAAGCCAAATTAAAAAAAGAAAGATTAAAATCTATGTTTTAAAAAACATATTCATGTGTCTCCTTTGTGAATCTGCATATCATGCCGACTGTATGTTCTCCAAGTCAGGTCACTAGGTAAACTGAGGTTGTGTCGGGGAATTGATTTGTTCATAAAACTCTGAATGTAATTGAGGAGTCCTGACAATTATATCTGTGATTTAACTCTCTAAGCCTACGTCTTGGATGGTGAGATCAACTATAGCTCAGATCTGAAACAGCTGCAGCAGAGCCACCTGCGTTGGATGGTGTGAATTTCCCCAAGGGATATGAAGTAAATTAGTTCATATTGAAGGGAAATTTTCTAAGGCCCAGAACCACCATTTTCCCAGCAAATCTCCCACCCAAGTGGGACACAAGGGACACCAAATGAAAGACGATGCAAAGAGGCAGACGTGGCTTTCGAGTCTCCAACAGGCCAAATGCAGTCAGAGTGACTGAAATGATCTGCTCGAACAGATTTGATGTTTTAACACTAATTATCAGGCCTCAGAAGAGAGCCTGGCTGCTGGCAGACAACCAACACTGTCTTATTTAATTTTTAGATTTGGCTGTTAAATTTGGCCCAGTGCGAGATTGTGTTTGATGGGACTTCAGAGAGTGAAGGATTCCTGGTAGGAAGGCCTGGGTTCCAGCCCTGTGTGACCTTGGACAAGCCATTTCACCCCATTGGGAGTGTTTTGTCATCTGTGCAATGGAGGAAACACCGCCTGCTCTGCTTGCCTTCTGTGGAGTTTGAAGATAAAATGAAATGGTGTAAAAGCACTATGCAAATGACAGGCATAATTACATTCACAGGCAGAACATGGAATCTTTTCTGCCTGGTTCACTGAATTCTATGTAATTTACATACTGTGGATTTTACCCCTCTTTTCTTGCAGCAAAATCCTTTGGAGAATATTGTTTTTAGCCCCGAAATTGAAAATGTGTAGTTTCCTTATTCATCCTCAGAGTCCTCTGGGATAAAGAAAAGAGTGGAATTAAAAGAAAAAAGAGATACAGAGTGACGGTAGCCCAAGGGCACAAAGAATTCCCACCCAGGTGTTCTTTCTTTCCTAGATGACACTGACATCTAATCTAAAGTCAAAGCTTCTCATCCTAAATTAGACTCACAACTCCCCCAGCTCCTCCGTCTCCTTTGCATCTTCTCCCTCCGGATAAAAATGCCCAGTTTACACTTTGCTGTCCTGAGCCATGCTGGGCACCACAGCTAGTACCTCTAAGTGCTGGGCAGACAATAGATATTTGGTAAATACGTATAATAGAAGACAATAGAAATGGAGCTCTAAAATTTTTCTCTCATTACTCTAAGTTTCTTAAAGTACAGATCAAAAGCAATGTTTACCACATTTCCACAAGTCTGAAATAACATAGCTTCTAAGGCACACCAGTTTTTATGTACCAAAAAGAAAGGAAAACCCCATCAATTAAAACATGACATAGTGCTTCCTTATTGTGTCCGGTATAAGCCACAACTTGATTTCACAGGTGTTAAAATGTGAAAGAAATATGCATCTTAGAAGAGATGAAATGCAGTCTATTTACCCCTTCCAAAAAAGTACAGATTTCTCCTTTTGATTCTGATGAATTCTTAGGTTAGCCTACTTCAACCTGTCTCAGTTTTAGCTCCAGATCCACTTCTTACATTGCTTTTATGTGTAATCACCCTTCCATATGGGTAGAAGGGGGACATTAATTCTATTTTTCTTATGGATACAGTAATACAAAGTACTTTAGGTCTTGAATATAGTTTTTGGTTAAGTGAGGATTGTGAAGTGTTATCAAAGCCAAAATCACATGAATTCTGTGGCCTGTTGTTGGTGACAAGATTTAAAAGAGTAAGAAATGTTTGAGTATTTGCCACATCTATTGTGCTTTCTTTTTCCCAAGTAGTGCTTCCTGTGATTTTTGTTGTGGTGCTTCTTGTTTTATTTAATATGCTTGATTTGGCTGTTTTGTTGTTGTTGTTACTCAGTTTATTCTTAGATCAGGTGAACTATGCGTTTTCATTGCACAGAGAAATTAGGCATGAATAGGCTGATGTGATGAGAACCCATCACCTGCCTGGGCTAAATATGATGTTTTCATAAAATTAGAGGCAGGAATTCATAGTTTTTTCAGGGCAGAAGAGAGAATGAAGAATGCAGGGAAATCAGGGGAAATAGAAATACAGCTTTTGTGACAATCCTTTGTAATTTTTCATGGACCCAGTCCCTATTTGTAAATTCTGCAGTTTGGAACGAGAAAAAATCCACCTGTTTCCAGCCTGTTCTTTAGTCACCTTCTCACATTGCTCTGGCCTAATAGGACATTATTTATATACAACAGCAGAGAGACATGAAAAAAGGTGGTGGGTGGGGGTGGGGAGCAGTTCTAGGGACTAGACCATGGCTGGTGGAGAGGAATGATCCAAAAGGCCATATAAGTCCTGTCTGTATGTTCTTGATAAGGATCATTTCAGCTCCAGATGCCTTGCTCCTCCCTATTGCAACCCCCTCCCCTGGGGCCCAGGGCCCATTACTGTGATGGTGTCAGTAACCTTCTTGCTGGGCAGGAAGTAGGTGGGAGATGTTAATGTCTGACAGATGCTAATGCATATTTTGCCCCTTCTCTCCCCTGCAGTCTGAGTACCACTATGAGTACACCGCGTGTGACAGCACAGGTTCCAGGTGGAGGGTCGCCGTGCCGCACACCCCAGGCCTGTGTACCAGCCTCCCCGACCCCGTCAAGGGCACCGAGTGCTGTAAGCAGTCCTGCCTCTCAGCTTTGGCCTCTGCCCCAAGCCTCCTACCATCCGAGTTAGGCCCTTCCTGACAGTGCGGCTGCCTCAAGGAGTCAGATCTCCCCACCCCTGCCTCCCCATCCACCAAATCTCGAGATTTGGTGCAGGAGTGTTATTTCATGGGTGCAAACTGGGAATCTCAATTTATTTTTCTTTTCAAATTTAAATCCCATCACAGTATAAAGTAAAAATCATTCTGGCTGTGTGTCACTTAGATATTTTCCTCTGTTTGCATACATTTTCTTTTCTGGTCTGTGCATTTCTCTCCAGTCTACACTCTCCAGCCACAGTCACTCATTAGGAAAGATTGTGATTTGCAGTCATTCTTGGAAAGGAAGCCAGAGAAGATAAATTTCTGCAGAGACAGATCTTTAAAATGCACTGGGCATCACTTCAGGGAACAAGAATGTTCCCTGATTGGGGGGCTGACCATGCAACCGGAAAGGCAGTGACTTGCCTGCAGCTCCCATTCCCTCCTCTAGGACTCTGTAGCTACAACTTTCCTATCACTAGCAGCTATTTCCCCTGTGCTGTACCTTTTAGAAAATGCAAAGACAAAATATTTTTTATTTTTAACAATAAAGATCAGGGACTAGAATCAAGGAATCTTGGAAGATTTGGAAAGGAGATTGAGGGCATTTAAAATCGAAAATATGCTTAGCCTAGTATCTGGTTCAGTAGGTGAGCAAATAAATACTTGTTAAATCAATGAATGGATATTGCTAAGATCTGAGTATTAACAGAAACAAATGAGCCATCTTCAGTAAAGTTGGCCAGTGTTCTTAATATGTGCACCTGCGATGTGAACCACAAGGATAAATAAGACACAGCCTCTGCCTTCAGAAGCGTGCAGTCTGGTGGGAGGAGCAGACATCCGTTTGTCCGTTCGTGTTTTCAGCAAACCTTAGTGGAGGTCCTGCTGTGGCTGTGCCGGTTGCTGAGCCACCGTGCCTGGAGGAGCTCAGAGCCTGGTAGAGGCACACATCAATGTGATGTGTTACATGAGGTGAAGAGAACGGGCCTTGTGGATGCTTAGGGATCAGGAACAGCTGGGAGCACCACTCAAGCAAAAGCCTGGAGGTGGGAGAACATCAGACACATTCAGAGAAGAGCATGAGGCCTGAGGTGGAGACAACACAGGGAGGGGGTGGATGGGAGTGGGGTGGAGAAGGGTCTGGTGTGTGAGATTAAGCCGGTTGGGGTTAGGTTGGGGGAAAATTGTAAAAGACTTTGAATGCCAGGTTGAGAGTTTCAGTCTATAACCAAAAGTTGGTGGGTGGTGCCTGATTATTTTTTAAATAACAGAAATAATAGTATGGGCTTCTCTGGTGGTTCAGTGGTTAGGAATCCCCCTGCCAATGCAGGGGTCATGGGTTCAATCCCTGGACTGGGAAGATTCCACATGCTGCAAGGTAGCTAAGCCTGTGCATCACAACTACTGAGCCCTTTCTCTTCAACTACTGAAGTCTGCTTGCCTGGACCCCATACTCTGCAACAAGAGAAGCCACTGTGATGAGAATCCATGCACCACAACTAGAAGAGTTGCCCTGGCTGGTGGCCACGAGAGAGATAAAGACCCAGTGCAGCCAAAAATAAATAAATTTTAAAAAGAAATAAGTATCAGTATTTTATTTTATTTTTTTTTTAAGTATCAGTATTTTAGAAAGATACTTCTGACCACAGAATGAGCAAAAACAAGAGATAGGCAACTAGTTAGGAGGACATTGCAATTGTTGAGCTAACCTAACAGATCACAATAATCCCAGCTAGCATGGTGGCAGTGGGACCAGAAAAGAGAAGACAGAGGCCAGAGACAACAGGAAATCCAAGGCTGAAAGACCAGGTGCCCTTCAGAGGCAGCCCCTCTGAGGGGCCCCTTCAGAGGGGTCAGAATGAGAGACTCTGGTACCCTCTTTTACTGGAGAGCTCTCAGAATGGCCAAGGAAATTAGAATAATGGCCCAAAATGCTGCAACAAGGTCCTATGTCTTTTTTTTTTTTTTTAATAACAGCTGTGGGAATTCCTTGGCAGTCCAGTGGTTAGGACTCCATGCTTTCATGGTTCAATCCCTGGTGGAGAAACTAAGATCCCACAAGCCATATGGCACAGTCAGTAGATAAATCAATGATGATTCACCCCTGTAAGTTCTGGAATTCAGTGGTTTTTAGAATATTCACAGAATTACATAATTATCACCACTATCTAATCTCAGAATATTTTTATCACCCCAGAAAGCAACTTTGTATCCATTAGCCATCTCTCCCCATGCCCCCTCCCCCAAGTCCCTGGTGCCACAGATCTACTTTCTGTCTCTGTGGATTTGCCTATTCTGGACAGTCCATACAAGCGGGCTCATAGAAAATGCACCATGACTCTAAGTCTTGGTGCGTGAAACCCTTAGGTCACCATCCTCTGCTCCTCCCTCTAGGATGCCCACACCCTCTCACTTCTCCTAGGTGGCAACAGCCTCACCACCTGCCCTTGTCCCCGCTCTTGTGTTCCAGCCTTCTCTTGCAAAGCCGGGGAGTTTCTGGACATGAAGGACCAGTCGTGTAAGCCGTGTGCTGAGGGCCGCTACTCCCTTGGCACAGGCATCCGGTTCGATGAGTGGGATGAACTGCCCCATGGCTTTGCCAGCCTCTCAGCCAACATGGAGATCGAGGACAGCACGTTGGAGTCCACCGAAAACTGTACTTCGTGAGTCGCCCCTCTCCTCCTGCCCCACGCCCTCCCCCTTAGCCCCTCACCTCCCTTACCTCCCTGCTCCCCATGCTGGAAGGGGCTGCAGGGAGCACTCCACAGTCTCCCCTCCTCCTTGGGATGAGGGCTGGAGCAGGGCCCGCCTGGACTGCTGGATGTGATGCCCACCTCAGCCCAGTCTTACTGACCTAAGCTTACCAGCGACTGATAAGCACTTGTGACAGGTGAAAACCACCAGGAAATAGACATTGATAAGATGGACAAGGGTCATATGGCCCAGTCTGTTCAGGACAAAATCCAATTGAATTCTACCATGGAATTTTGGATCAGCCAAAACACTTCCTTAATTTGATTGCAACACTATGTGCAAAGCCTTGAGTATCTTCCTGGCTTTGGTGTCAACTTCTAAATCTGGTCTCCTAATCCTGAGTTTATGGGGTTGGGGGGATAAAGTAGAACCAGAGCTTTGGTTAGTCATGGCTGAGATGTTCCAAACCCTTTGAGACCCTGGTGACCAGAGAATTCTCCAGCTCAGAAGAGGATCTTTTCAGTAATTAAAACACTCAGCCCAAGGTGCTTACAGAATGGGTGAGCTGTCCTTATCCAATCTTTACATATTTAATTCTAGGATAAGAATTAAATGATGTACCTTGGTTCAGGCACTATTCTAGTTGCTTTGCATACATTTTTTCTAATCCTCATGAGAACCCTTGTGAGGGTGAAACAGGTATTATTGTTCCCATTATACAGATTTGGAACTGGAGGCTCAGAGAGGGTAAATGACTTGTCCTTTGTTATCCAGCTTACAACTGGGGAGACTAGAATTCATCCTCAGTCCCAAGCTTTCCACTGCCCCATGCTGCTGCTTTCAAATAACATTTAGTGTGTTCAAGATAATACTTGGGTCTTAGAGAGGAAAAGTTGGGGGGGGGGATTGCATGGATGTAAAAGACAATTGTCTGCTACCCTTTGTTAAATATTGACAAAGACTATAGGAGAAAAGTACATGAAAGTTTCTCTTATACCCAAACAATCAAAAGGATAAAAAAGAATTAATTGTATCACACCTGAATTTTTAAAGGTTAGAGCAATGGCTCCCATTCCTATACTTAAATATCCTAAAACACCATTGTCTGAGCCAGGCAGCAGGTCTTTTAACAGTCCAACGTTTATGTTACTTTAGAGTTCAGTGTTATAAGTCAAAGGGCTTCCCCAGTGGCTCAATGATAAAGAATAAGTCTGCAGTGCAGGAGACACAAGAAGATACCTTATTCAATCTCTTGGTCGGGAAAATCCCCTGGAGGAGGAAATGGCAACCTGCTCCAGTGTTCTTGCCTGGAAAGTCCCATGGACAGAGGAGCCAGGTGGACTATAGTCCATAGCATCACAGAGTTGGACACGACTGAAGTGACTTAGCACGTGTATGCATGCAAAGTGGAAATGAGATGATACTTGGAAAGATTTGCAATCTTGGAGAGACTTGGAGCGATTCCTGGCATTAGAAATCAATCAGGACAAATTGTTATTATTAAACATGAAATGATCTTCACTAGGAACAGCTCTGACGAAAGTCAGAATTGTAATGCATTTTGCAAACGTAACCCGCTTATGGCATCCTTTTAATTATTCATCCACCTTCAGGAGTTATTTATAGCTGATGCCATGGAGCACATTAGCTTTAAGTGCTGTCTCTTTTAACAAGGAGAAATCAATACCGTTAGGTTAGCTGGGTATCTTCAATGAGCTCAGCTGAGGCATTTTGGATATGTTTTCACTTGAGAATAACACTAACTGTGGAAGAGCTGGAAGTACCATGTTATTCTGACAAACACAGGGGGAAACTGAACTAATCTGAGGTTCCCTTGTCATTGCTCAGTCGCTCAGTCATGTCCGACTCTTTGTGACCCCATGGACTGCAGCCCGCCAGGCTTCCCTGTCCTTCACCATCTCCTGGAGCTTGCTCAGACTCATGCCCATTGAATCGGTGATGAGGATTGGGAACCTTAACTGGTCATTATTAGTCATTGGCGACCAGGGCTGGTCTCAGGCAGAGCAGTGAAATAGCGCAGTTGTCTTTGATCACCACCTCTTACATTCATCTGTTTAATGCCCCGAGTCCCTCTCTCATGCCAGATCCATGGCTTGGTGCTGATGACACAGAAGGGAGCAAATTAAGTTTGGTCTCTGCCCTCACAGCATCGACAAACCAGGCAGGAAGATAAGCAATTCAAGAAGAATTAAAGTGTGATCAGAAGAGATGAGATAAGATATTCAACCTCATTAATAATCAAGGAAATAAGGTTTAAAGCCCAGGGAGACACTGTGTTCTATCATATCATACTAGCAACAATGTAAAGTCTGACCATTCTAAATGTGGGGAGGATGCAGGAGTTTTCTGCTGGTTCAGTTCAGTTCAGCTCAGTTCAGTTGCTCAGTCGTGTCTGACTCTGCGACCCCATGAATCGCAGCACGCCAGGTCTCCCTGTCCATCACAAAGTCCCGGAGCTTACTCAAACTCATGTCCATCGAGTCAGCGATGCCATCCAGCCATCTCATCCTCTGTTGTCCCCTTCTTCTCCTGCCCCCAATCCCTCCCAGCATCAGGGTCTTTTCCAATGAGTCAACTCTTCGCATGAGATGGCCAAAGTATTGGAGTTTCAGCTTCAGCATCAGTCCTTCCAATGAACACCCAGAACTGATCTCCTTTAGGATGGACTGGTTGGATCTCCTTGCAGTCCAAGGGACTCTCAAGAGTCTTCTCCAACACCACAGTTCAAAAGCATCAATTTTTCGGCGCTCAGCTTTCCTCACAGTCCAACTCTCACATCCATACATGACCACTGGAAAAACATAGCCTTGACTATAGACAGACCTTTGTTGGCAAAGTAATGTCTCTGCTTTTTAATATGCTATCTAGGTTGGTCATAACTTTCCTTCCAAGGAGTAAGCGTCTTTTAATTTCATGGCTGCAATCACCATCTGCAGTGATTTTGGAGCCCCCAAAATAAAGTCTGACACTGTTTCCACTGTTTCCCCATCTATTTGCCATGAAGTGATGGGACCAGATGCCGTGATCTTAGTTTTCTGAATGTTGAGCTTTAAGCCAGCTTTTTCACTCTCCTCTTTCACTTTCATCAAGAGACTTTTTTAGTTCCTCTTCACTTTCTGCCATAAGGGTGGTGTCATCTGCATATCTGAGGTTATTGATATTTCTCCAGCAATCTTGATTCCAGCTTGTGCTTCTTCCAGCCCAGCGTTTCTCATGATGTACTCTGCATATAAGTTAAACAAGCAGGGTGACAATATACAGCTTTGACATACTCCTTTTCCTATTTGGAGCCAGTCTATTGGTCCATGTCCAGTTCTAACTATTGCTTCCTGACCTGCATATAGGTTTCTCAAGAGGCAGGTCAGGTGGTCTGGTATGCCCATCTCTTTCAGAATTTTCCACAGTTTATTGTGTGGGTATAGTTGATAACAGCTACTCCGGGGCATAACATCGCTGTAGCTGGTAAAGTTGGAGGTTCACAAACCCTGTGACCCAGTGGTTCTACCCGCCCCCACCCCACCCCCTGGCCAGGCTTTCTACTCAGACACGTGTAGCAGGAGACCAGTGCCAGAATGTTCCTAAAAGAGTGTGCACAAAGCAAAAAATTGGAAACAACCTAAATGCCTTTCAACAAGTAGTGCATAATAAATGTGGGTGAACCATGGAAAGCAATCTTATATACTAGTGAAAATGAAAGAAGAGCTTTTATTCATGCATGAATATCGATGAATCCCGTGATCATTATACATGTTGAAGAAAGAAAAGCAAGTTTCAGAATCCATGAGTATGATACCATTTACACAGGTTTAAAAATATACAAAGCAATACTATACCATATATTGTCAAGAGATACATACACAATTAGTAAAGGGCAGAGAACCACATGGGGCTATTAAGCACCAAATTCCAGAAAAGTGGTTACTTGGCAGTGGGGAAAGGCTTGTGTGATGTAGATGGGGTTGAGACTATCTAGGGGAACACGAAGGCTTCTGCTGTGTTGCATTTATTTCTTTTTTTAAATACTCATTTATTTATTTGGCTGCATTGGGTCTTAGATGCGGCACACAGAATCTTCACTGGGTCATGTGGGATCTTTCATTGTAGCCCACCGACTCTCTAGTTGTGGTGCATGGGCTCCAGAGCTCATGGGCTCAGTAGTTGTGGAGTATGGGCTTAGTTGCTCTGCGGCATGTGAGATCTTAGTTCCCTGACCAGGGATCCAACCCACATCCCCTGCATTGGGAGGTGAATTCTTAACCACTGGACCACCAGAGAAATCCCTGTGTTGCATTTCTTAAGCAAGGTGGCGGGTCTTGGATATTTCACATATTTAAATGAAATACAATAGGATTGTGATCATGAGAGGGAAACAGTAAGAGCTGAGTGCACACACAGCACAGGCAGGTCAAGGAGGACTTCTCAGATTAGGTGACATTTATTCTGAGACATAAGCAGGAATTCAATAGGTGGAGAGAGGAGGAAGTTTGTTGAAGAAGAGAACAGTGCAAGGGAAGACCCAGAGGTGAGAGAAAGTTTTGCAGAAGAATTGAAAGAAATTCTGTAGGGCTGAGTATAGAGAGTGGGTGAGGGGTTTGTAAACTATCCTGAGGGCAACAGGGAGCCACAGACTGAGTGCAACTGGGGGCAACACAGCCACAGTGTCAGGCAGGGAAGCGATACGGGCTGATGTTTGTTCTGGAGGCCCCTCCAGCCACACTGTGGAGAAGGGATTGGAGGAGGCAGGAAATGCTGGGAGGTGGGCTGGGATTGATTCAGAGCTGAAGGGTATATGGGGAGGAAAATAAAGAGCCCTTGGGTAGGGTAGACAGAATAGAGATACTTAGAAAATAAAATCAACATGCCTTCTCCCTTCCCCCTTCCCATAAAAGCAGTTCCTAGTAGCATCTAAAAGTGGACATTAACAACCCAAACAAACAAAAAGCAGATGGATTAGACTGGATAGATTTCTGAGTTCTACAAAATAACTTTATCTACTTTCTTTGACAACTTTGAATTAGGCAAATCTGGGTTTGAAGCTCAGCCCTGTCACTTGCTGGCTGTGTTATATTGGGCAAGACACTCAACAAGCCTCAGTTTTATATCCATTAAATGGGGACAAAATTGCACTTCCTCTTACTGATAAAAAGAAATCATGAACACAAAATATGTAGTTCATTAGTTGGGAGATAATAAGCAACCAATAAATGTTATCTACACCCTCCCCCCTCCTCACCTGCACAATCTTGCCTGCTGTCTATCTTCTGGGTAGTTCTGTATAATGCGGGGGTGCACCTACCTGACTTCCTCTTGGCTACACCTTCAGGCTCCTTGACCTAGAGGTCATTCTTCACTGAGCATTTTCAGGTGTAAGCTTCCGCTTATGAATCACAAGTCTGAAATTCTGCAGAGACCTAGCAGGACATGAGACCTGAGATCGCGCAAGGCCCTGGTGGGCTGGTCTCCTGACAGTGAACTTGGCTCCCATTTCCTCACAGGTCCAAGTGGGTTCCTCTGGGAGACTATATCGCCTCCAACACAGACGAGTGCACGGCCACGCTGATGTATGCTGTCAACCTGAAGCAGTCTGGCACTGTTAACTTTGAATACTACTACCCAGACTCCAGCATCATCTTCGAGTTTTTTGTAAGCCCCTGGCTGAGGGGCAGGGGGGCAGGGGGAGGTGGGAAGGTGGGAGGTAAAGACCCTATAAAGCTCATTTACAGAAATCACACACAGTCCCGCTTAGGAGATTTTCACAGTCGTTTTTCCTCTGGAGAGAACTGTGGTCAAAATGAGCTGGAGCTTCAAGAGTTAAAGAAAAGATGGAAGTCAAAGGACCCTGGTGGGGAACAGTACAGTCTGGGAGAGTCCTAGGTGCTTTCCCGTGTTCCAACATGAAAATAGCTCTGAGTTCTGCAAAATGTCTTTAGTGTCAATGTACTGACATCCTGCGTGTGTAACTAGCTCCTGCCCTACTTCAAGACTCATGAGTTCTGACCTGTCTTTCTCCCATAAGAGGGGCCTCGTGGAGGGTTGGTGCTTTGTGGTGTAAGACACTTGTTTCCTTAGAAAGCTGAGACTCTGATCTCAAATTCCTGTTGCCTCAGGTTCAGAATGACCAGTGCCAGCCCAATGCAGATGACTCGAGGTGGATGAAAACCACAGAGAAAGGATGGGAATTTCACAGTGTGAGTATCAGAGCAGCCTTCTCCCTAGAGACCCCAGAAAAGGGGCCAAGGACAAAGGCTTCTTCCTCCCAGTCTGGGCCTCCACCCTTCTCTCCTTGGAGGGTAGGATCCTGACAACATGAGGATGCTGTAGTTTCTCTCCTTGTGAGTTGACATAATACGGATGTGAACTGACTCGTTCCCCTGGCTTGACCCCAAGGACCAGAGCTCTGCAGGTTTAAAGGGCCCAGTTTCCTGGGGCTGGGCATGGATAAACAGAACCAGAGAAGAAAAAGGAGGGAGATTCTGCCTTGCTGTTGTCAGTATCTTCAGGTCCCTTCATTGGTCTCATGGTAGAAATGCTCATGATATATGTGATTGAGGGAGACAAGGCAGAGAACATTGAGAGAGCTGGAGGAGGAAGCTTAGAAGGAGGGAGGAACTGCGCCAAGGGGGCAGAAGGGCAATGCTGAGGAGGCGGAGGGAGAGGAGCAGAACAGGAGCTGCCTTGCAGGCTGCAACAGGAGGGGTCCCCCCAGGAGGCTGATGCAATGGACCAGCAGCATCTGTCTCTGTGAGTGAACTCTTTCCTGTTTGTGGTTTTTAGGTCGAGCTAAATCGAGGCAATAACGTCCTCTACTGGAGAACCACAGCCTTCTCAGTGTGGTCCAAAGTCTCCAAGCCCGTGCTGGTGAGAAACATTGCCATAACAGGTACGGATTGTAGACAGTGGGGTTGGGTCTGACGCTGACTTCTGCAGGGAGGGTGGGGTTAGTCCCCAGGGCCCTCAGTCTCCAGGCTCAATCCTTGCCTTTCTGTGTTGTTCTTCCTCCCCAGGGGTGGCCTATACTTCAGAATGCTTCCCCTGCAAACCTGGCACGTACGCAGACCAGCAGGGCTCCTCTTCCTGCAAACTATGCCCAGCCAACTTTTATTCCAATAAGGGAGAAACTTCCTGTCACCAGTGTGACCCTGACAAATATTCAGGTGAGGGCAGAAAGAGTTTGGTGTTTCAGGAGCGGGGGTGGGGGGGTGGGTGCGGGTAGGTACCAATATATATATAGGGATGAACAGGAAGTGGAGTCATCCTTTCGGCCAAGCTGAAGATGATTCTTCTAGAGCCCTTGCTTTCTGAGCCCTGGAAGAGCCTGGCTAATCCACCAATCACTCTTGAAATGAAATCATTCAATAAGTATTTATCAAGCCACTACTATCTGCCAGGCCTTATTCTAGGTGTTTGGAATACATCAGTGAACAAATTAGACAAGGATCCCTGTCTTCATGCTCTTCCCTGGTAGCTCAGTTAGTAAAGTATCTGCCTGCAATGCAGGAGACTTGGGTTTGATTCCTGGGTCAGGAAGAGCCTCTGGAGAAGGGAATGGCAGCCCACTCCAGTATTCTGCAGAGAATTACATGAACAAGAAGCCTGGCAGGCTACAGTCCATGGGGTCGCAAAGAGTTGGACACGAATGAGCGACTAATATTTTCACTTTCTGTATTCATAGAATTTACATCCTGGAATGTAAATGGAATAAGTAATAACTACAATAACTAAATAATAAATATGTAATAAAGTGTATTATATATTAGACAGCAAAAAGTGCAGGGTACCATAGCAAAAAGAAAAAGCAGCTCAGAATTAGAGGAATTAGAAAAGCTAGGGAAAGGGGTTGCAATTGTTTTTTGTTTTTTAATAAAACCTTAAATAAGATTATAAATATTATATACAGTAGATAAAGAGGTATAAATTTATGTTTTTTAATTTATAACAATTATTATCAGTTAATTTAGAAGAGCCATGAGGTTGTATTGATGTGTAAAACATTTTTATAGCAAGAAGCTATGATATTTTATCCATTGAACTCAAAGCATCCACTGAATTTAAAGCAGACCTTGTCAAGAAATCTAGGGTTCCTTGAAACACAGTTTGAAAACCACTCCTCTAAAGGAAAATAAGAGGACAGTGAATAGCAGCCTATTTCTGCAGTGACTGGATAACTTCCTGAAGCAGCCCAACTTGAGAAATGGAACCTGGCTACTTGGGAGGATCTTGGGAGCAGCAGGGCTCTGGTATAAGATGGGCAATGTCCCCAGAGGGCCCTGTGCTCAGACAATAGCCCAGGGACCAATCTCCAAGGCAGGTTCTGAAACAAATAGGGAGATAAAAAGAGTCCTCTCCCTTCTGCAAATGCTCATAACTATTCCAGTTTTCCTTTTTCACACAGAACTATATACAAATCCAGGCTCCCCTGATGGCTCAGTGGTAAAGAACCTGTCTTCCAAGGCAGGAGACGCAGGCTTGATCCCTGGCTTGGGAAGATCCCCTGGAGAAGGAAATGGCAACCCACTCTGGTATTCTTGCCTGGGAAATCCCATGGACAGAGAAGCCTGGTGGGCTATTGTCCGTGGGGTGGCAAAAGAGTCAGACACATCTTAGGAACTAAACAACAATATACACAAACCGCGCTCAAGGCCGTCTCTTAAGCAGACCTCCCCCCATCTTTACACAGACACACCCGCCCTTCACACATGCATTACAGTACATGTTTGCTCAGCCAAGACCAGCCACTGACCTTGTGAACTGCTTATTTCTACACCAATCCTAAAACAAAAGTCCTATTTATCTACTCAGATCTTGCCCAATGAGTGTAGTTTTCAGCAACAACAGAGATGTTTAGCTCTTAGGGGAAGTTTTTATCTTTAAGTCTAAACTTCTGTTTTTTCACTTGAATTTCTTGTTTCTCTTCCCTGCTCTGTCAATAGCAGCCTTTGTTAGTCATTTTCTCCAGCTCCCTTTCCAGCCCCGCTGGGGTACAGGATTTGAAGGGCAAGGTGGTTCTAGAAAAAATGCCTACGGGTGTTTTGATCAATGCTATGTAAATAGATGTCTATCCATAGAGCTGTTATGAAAGTATTACTTTGGGAATGTATATTCTTGCCATCTAGTCTTCTTTTGCCACTGATTTCTCAACCCACCCCTTTGACTGAAAAGTGAGTTTTTACTGTGAAGAATATGTTCAACTCAGGGGTACAAAAAGCATTGAATTTCTTGGGGACTTGATTCTTCCAGAACACAGAGTCAGTGGGAGATTTCAAAAATGCAGAGTATGATGAGAGCCTGTGGTGGAATGTTCATGAAGGGAGTGACAGGAGATCCCGTGACCAGCTAGTCTTTCGTTTGTAAATACATTCCGAGTGCTCACCAGGCTGAGCGCCAGGCTTGGGCTGGGCTTAGAGCTGGAACCGACCCTCCAGTTTATGTCAAAAGTGGAAACATGGTTAAAAAAACACCAAGTGTAGTAACTCCTCAGTCGGGGAAGTGCTCAGATAGGAGTGTTGAGTGTAATGTGTGGTGGAAGCAAAAAGGGAGAGTGGTCAGTCCTCTCTGGGGAGGGAGGGAAGGCTGCTAGGTGTGGCCTTGAAAGATAAACTGTTTTGAAAGATGAGTTGGTGATTTGACGGAGGCAGGATGTTCTGGAAGGAGCCCCGGCCAGAAGGCTCAGGGATCCAGGAGTAACTCAGCATCACCGGAGCTTACTTGGAGAGGATTAGCATCGAAGGCTAATAGGTAGGCAGGGAACAGGTTATGGATGAGCCCTTCTGCGCCACTGCTACAGACCTGGGATTTGATCCTATCAGCAGTGGGAGACATTAAAGAATTTAAAACTGGAGAATGACATAATGTGGCTTTTACTTTTGAAGTCCACTCTGGTTGCCATTTGGAAAAGGTATGAGGGAAGGAAGAGCTGGAGACAGAGACCACAATCAGATTTATTTCAGCAGGCACCACGGGCCTGGACTAAGGAGGAGTGGATAGGGGTGGAGATGGAAAGTGTCTTTGTTACTGATAGCTTAAATTTCATTATTAGGGTTAATTCCTTTGTGTTATGTTTAATACTAGGGACTCATTTTCTAGTAGAATAGCATAGTGTTTCAGAGCATGGGCTCCAAGAACAAAATCATTACAGGTCAAACCCCTGCTCCACCACCTGCTAGCTGTGCCACCTTGGGCAAGTCACTTGTCTGTGCCTCAGTTTTCTCACCTCTAGAATGGGAATGATAATAATTGTATCTGCTCATAGTGTCATTGTGTGGATTGGTGAAAACAAAGAATTTAGAACTGTGTCTGGCATGTAGTAAGAACTAGTTTTATTTATTCATTTGCATTAAGGCCTGTCCCAGCAGTCTTCTTCTAGTGTGACAACACTCTGGGTATAGGTAACAATAATAAGTTACTGGTATAGCACTTTACAGTTTACAAAACTATCTCATTTATTACTCACAGCACAGTGCAGGAATGATTTCCTCATTTCCAAATGAATAAACAGAAGCTCAGAGAGGTTCCCTGGTGGCTCAGTGGTAGAGAACCTGCCTGCCAATTCAGGAAACTCAGGTTTGATCCCTGGGTCAGAAGAGCCCCTGGAGAAAGATATGGCAACCTATTCCACTATTCTTGCCTAGAAAATCCCATGGACAGAGGAGCCTGGCAGGCTACAGTCCATGGGGTTGCAAAGAGTCAAACATGACTTAGCGACTAAACAACAATAGAGAGGTTAGGGATTTGCCAAGAGTCTGTGCTGGGGTCAGAGCTGAGTTTTGTGTTCATTAGGTACTTAAATGGTCAGGGGAAATGTTTTCTTTGGATAAAAAGGATCAGAATGAGAAGGTTGTACTTCCGGAGGTGGGAAGAAGATGCAAAAAGAGCAGGTAGAGCCCCCCAAATAAACTTTATCTTCATATAGTTTTGCCCAGGGCCAATCCTACAGGAATTGCTTTTCATTTTCTCACCAAACATCTAGGCCAATCTTTCAAACTTGACCAGTCCCCAGTTTTCACACCTCAATGAAACCTGAGCTAGGAAAGTGAGGTCTGCCTCAGCATTTGGGTTAATCATTTATTAAAACCAGTCTAGCAGTTGTCAGTGTGTAAACAGCTGGACCATTTTTGCTGAAACCCGGAGCTGGGGTGTCAGTTTGAATAAATATTTGACAAGCAGAGAAAGGTGCTTATGTGGAACACACTTTCTAACATGTAACTTGCAATTTGCTAAATCTAATATGCAAAGTCCTGGGAATTGATTTGTTTGCAGCATCTCCCCCCAAATCTCTCCTGGCTGGGTCTGTCAAAACCAGGAGTCCCTGGATCCCCTTATGTTGAAATAGGCCCTCACTTATTAACCGAATAAATAAGCTCAGAAGACCCCAGCTGCTTCTCAGCCAGTAGCTTCCTCTCACCCAGGATAACAAGGTGCGGACAGAAGAGGCCCCAGTGCAGACCAACAACATGGTAATAGGAGATTCTCAGATCTAGCAACTCATTTGTTGCCTTGGGAAGAAAGGACCAGTTGAGACATAAGCCTTAACTGGAAGAGAAGGGAAACTTTAATCCTTATTAAAAATGCCATGACGGTAACCAAATAAAAAGATTTCTTATAAATCCAGGTGATAATAGTTACCAGCACTTAGCAAGTTCCTATTTAGAATGTGTCAGGTATGTGCTGATTCCAGCAGGGCAGATGTTACTCTTCTTGCTGCACAGGTTGACAGCACAAAGGCTCAGAGAGGTTAAGTAACTTGCCAGGAGTGACACAGCTCCTAAGTGATTAAGCATGATCCAGATCCAGATCTGTCTGACTTAGAAATCTCATTCCATTCTACTGAAATGTCCATCAAGCAATATATAGAGAGAGAAGGTCTCACCATCCTCACCTGCTTACCTAGAGGCAACACATCAGTCATACCAGGAACAGTAGCAGTCAGAACAGTATTGTCCTGGCACGCTATAAAGCAGTGGTTTTCACTCTGGAGAAAGTAAATTCCCTGGAAATTTTTTAAAAATTGTATGAATTAGGTATATTTTTCAGGATACAGGAAATGGTTCTTTTTTTTCAAACTCTCAAAAGGATTTGTAATTCAAAAAAGTTAAAATCCATTGATTTAAAGAGGAATCCAGGGACTTCTCTGGTAGTCGAGTGTCTAAGACTCTGTGCTTGATATGCAGGGGGCCTGGGTTCAATCCCTGGTCAGGGAACTAGGTCCCACATGCCACAACTAAAGATCCTGCATGCCGCAGCTAAGACCTGGCACAACCAAATAAATAATCAATATTTTAAGATAAAATAAAGTTTACCATCACCATTTAAAAAATAAAGAGGGATTCACTGAAACAGTTGTTTCTATCCAGGGGTTCATAGGGTTAAAGCAGAACCAACCTAGATATAAGAACACAAGAAAGTAAAGTAAATAAAATGATAGTTCATAACATTTTTCATTAAGTCCGGTTCAAGGCTTAAAGAGAGTGCTGTGAATATTGTGGGTGGAGAAAGTGGAAAGAGTGGATTAAACCATCACTTTATTTATGTAGGATGGCTGAATGGAGAAGAGGAAATGCAGCAGTGGGAGGCCTTCATTCTAGGCACATATTAAGAGAAAATTCAGAGGCACTGTCCTAAGCTTTCCTATGTTTTGCTTCAACCCTTTAGGAGTAGAAAAACCACCCACACAGTCAGGGTTCTGAGGCACCTGGAAGATGGCAGGTTCCAGGGAATTGGGCTGGTGGTAAGGAATCAGTAGATGCTTCTTCCGGCCACCTTCCCCTCAATGGTCCTCTGCCCAGCCCACCTCCTCTGCCCTGCTCCACAGTGCGGCCTCAGGGGTTTCTCATCAGCATCAGGGTGGGAAGCAAAGTGGGCATCTGAACAGGTCTTCAGGGACTGGAAATGAAGCCACTCGGGCAAAGGGAAGGTGTGTGTGCAGCGCTGTCTACTTTCTGCAAGATCTGTGCTGTGCTTCACCCCAGGGTCTGGGGTGTTATAGCATCGTGTGCAAGTGATCGAGAGCTCTGCTTTCTTCACTTCAAGTATTTGTCCTTGCTTCTGCCATTTAGAGAAAGGATCCTCCACCTGCAAACCACGGCCAGCCTGCACAGATAAAGATTACTTCTACACTCACACGGCCTGTGATGCCAAAGGAGAGGTGGGTAGCACAGTCTTGGGACCCCTTTGCCTGCCCCTTAGGCTTTGCCAGATTTGCAGCTCCAGCGGTCAGTGAAGCTGTCACCTGAGAAAACCCCCCAGACCTCTGCAGTGACCCCGGGGCCAGTGGGGAGGCAAAATGAGATGACCCCACTCATTTTCAGGTCAGAAACTGTTTTTGCTACATTTGTTCCGCTGCTCACTCACATATGTTCTGCTTTTTAAAAAATGCTTTCATTTTCTTTTGCTTGGTTTCTTCCATTCGCTTCGCTCCCTGGGCAATGACTGCCTGTCCATACATACTTATTTCTTCTTTCTAATCAGACTTGTCCCCTTAGCGCGCTCTTGTGGGCCGGCATAGGGGGTGATTCCTGCTTCCTGGCTCACCGGAGAGCGGCCTGATTTATTCTGTCTCTGCCCGTTTCCTCTCCCCCGCAGGCTTTCTGCCTCAGAAAGACTTTCCTTTGTAGTCTGCTCCACCACTGAGTCAGCGGGCATTTTTGAGTATCAGCTGTTGCTCTGTACTCCAGTCAGGGAACCCGAGATGAATCAGACGGGCTTCTGCCCTGAGGAGGAGAGGATAAAGATGGTGGGGAGGAGAAAGCTGACGGGGAAGAGGAAGATGGTGGGGAGGAGAAAGATGGGCCTGACTGTGTGCAGGGCACTGGGGGAACCCAGAAGAGGAGTGACCGGGTTGGAGGGTGGGGCGGGGCGGGTCTTCCAGAGGAGGCCACTAGTTCCTGCGTACAGCCAGGTCCTGTGCTGCGAGCGAGGTATGCAGCAGTTCACAGCGCCGAGGAAACGTCCACTCTCTTGGCACTGAATTCCTCTCGGGGAGCGAGTGAAGGGAGAGACAACAGATAAACAATAAACAGATAAACAATCCCTCGTTTTTGGATTACCTTCCCATTTAGGTCATCACAGAGCATTGAGTGGAGTTTCTTGAGCTATACCGTTATGTTTTCATTAGTGATTTATTTTATACACAATATCAATAGTATGCATATGTAAATCCCAAACTTCCAGTTCTTCCCACCCTCTGTTTCCCCCTTGGTATGCATACACTTGTTCTCTACTTGTCTACATCTCCGTCTCTATTTCTGCTTAGAGAGGGTAAGGATGACCTCTCTGAGCAGAGACCTCAGTCAGGTGGAGAAGAGCCAGAGTGCTCCCCAGGCAGGGAACGCAGCAGGTGTGGAGGAGGCAGGCAGGTGGCTGGAAACTGTGAGGAAGTGAGCAGGGATGGCTCAAGGGCACAAGTGGTGGGATCGGCCTTAGAGCAGCACTTCTGGATGAACTGTCCTGTCTGTATCCCTAAACCAGAACCTCCCGAGAAGACAGGAGTAGGGAATTCTGCGTCATTCAGCACTAAGCATGTGCTTGCTATTAGGATACACACATGTTTGCTGGCTGGACGGCTGGCTGAATTCTCTTTCTGCTAATGAAGCGTGGGATGAAGTCCGGTCCTTAATGGCAATTGTTCTTATAGTTATCTCTTACTGCCCGCGTACTGACTGGCCCCATTCTCGTTTTTTGAGCAAAATCCCCTTCCCTAGCAGCCAAGCAAAATGATTAATCCTATCAGTTGTACCTTAGCCCCAGTTCTATAGTGTCTGGTGTTCTTCATCATCTTGTAAGGAATTACTGTCATTTTCTTGGTCTCAGCTGACCCACTAATTAAGAGGACAATCTTGCTCCTCTTCTCCCCCCAGGATATAACATGTGGCCAATTGTGTCTGTCTTTGCTTCCTTCTGCCCCATTCTTTTCCCTCCTGGTTCAGGCCAAGGGCTTCTGGATCCATAATGTGCTCTGATGCTTGCAAGCCTGGGTATCTGCCATCCCCTGATCACCTTAGAGGCCTATAGATGAGTGGGACCAGAGCCGGTGCTCCCACCTTGCAGCCCAGCCACACCACGGCTCAGAGAGAAGCTCTGGAGTAGAAATGGTCACCAGGAGTGTCTTATGGAAGTGTCAGCCCTCGGGCCCATGCTGGTTCTGCTCAGTCTCGGAATTTCACTTTGTCTTTTAAGCTATATTTTAAAATCAAAGGATTCCTGCAATTGCCTTTATGGCCTTTGCTGTGCCTCAGTGGTTTCTCAGGGACTGGGATTGCTGATCCATTGGGGCTGCTGAGTGTGCTGTTCCAGGAGGTGGCCCAAGTCAGTCCAATGGCTCCCCAGACCCTTCTTTCTATAAGATTCAAGGAGATGAGCTGGGTGAGATAAGGTTAGGTCACTAGTCCAGGTCTCTGGTCACTGACTGCTGTTTACACAGAGAAAGGCTGAGCTGAGCAGGGGCACAAGTTGTCTGTCCCGGGGCTCATCTTCAACAAAGGCACAACGTGAGGCCCTTTCAAGACATTGTCAAGACCTTATCCTGAATAAAATGGACTGATGCCTTGTTCACCCACCTTCTTACATGTTTGGTATGCTACATAGCGCATTTGCATCATCACCTCAATGCAAGCCTTTTATCTCTTGCCCAAGGACCACACAGGAAGCCTGCCATTGCCCAACCTCACCCCTGGCTCACCAGGGGCCTCCTGCAGTTCATCTGCTCTTCTCTAGCCAATGCCTCCATCAAAAGACTAGGGATGGTCCTAGTAAGTGACAGATACAGTGCTTCTCTTGTTCACTGACTTGAAGGCTGATCAGTTCTCTTGCCTTTTTCCCTCAGGTTATTTGAGATATAATTGACATGTATCATTGTGGAAGTTTAAGGTGTACGAGTTGATTTGATACACTTACATATTGCAAGATGATAACCAACATAGAGCTAGCTAACTACCATCAGGGCACATAATTACCATGTCTTTTTTGTGGTGAGAGTGTTTAATATCTACTCTCTTAATAGCTCTCAAGTATATAATACAGCATTATTAACTCTAATCACCATGCTAACTCTAATCACCTGTACCTTAGATCCCCAGAATTTTTTGATCTTATAACTGGAAGTTTGTACTCTTTAACCAGCCTCATTGCTCTTGCCTTTATGTCCCGGAGAACACAGGGCTCATACCCCCATGGGGGATTGTTATTATGGTGCCCTTGCTAGGGTACTTTACCGATGTCTCAAGCGGTAAAGAATCTGCCTGCAATGCAGGAGACTTGGGTTCAATCCCTGGGTCAGGAAAATCCCTCGAGAAGGAAATGGCAACCCACTGCAGTATTCTTGCCTGGCAAATCCCACAGACAGAGGAGCCTGGTGGGCTACAGTCCATGGAGTCACAAAGAGTTGGACATGACTGAGCACGCATGCAGTGCAATGCGTGACGTGCTAGACAGTGAGCCAGCTCCCTGAGGGCACAGGCCACGTCATTCATCTCTGAGTCACATGTTTATATTAGACTTTCTATAGATGTCTACTGAATAAGTGAAAAAGCAAAGAAAATACTTAGAAGACAAATTGGGACACCTCAGCCATCCTCTATTCCCCCGGGGGTTACCTAAGCCACTTCCACTCCATGCCTTTTTGTGTTCTGGGATTTTCACCAGCTGCTTTTCCTGTGACATTTTAGTATTAATAATAAGATTCTACACTGGAATGAGGGCTTTCTCTGGAGGAAACTGGTCCCCTCTTCCCATCCAACACACAGGCCTATCCCTCTTCATCCCAGTCCATTCATTTAGCAGATATTCACTGAGCATGACCACGTGCCAGGCACTAAGCAATGTGCCTGGGATACACTGGTGACCCAAACCAAGTTCCCCACCCTGCTGGAGCTTTCATTAGAGCCCAGAGTGCCCCCATCCTCAAGGTAACTTCCTGAAGATGTGCTAATGCCTCACAGCAGGCTGAGTCGGGCTCTGTTTCTGCAGACGCAGCTCATGTACAAGTGGGCCCAGCCAAAAATCTGCAGCGAGGATCTGGAGGGCGCGGTGAAGCTACCCGCCTCTGGCTTGAAGACCCACTGCCCACCCTGCAACCCAGGCTTCTTCAAGACCAACAGTAGCACCTGCGAGGCCTGCCCTTACGGCTCTTACTCCAACGGCTCCGGTAACCCCCCTCCCATCCCGCTCCCTGCCTCACTCCATTCCCAGCCACACACAGGGGTGGGCCACATGGGCACTCAGCATGTCAACTGAACTCACACCATGTCCTTCCGAGGGAGGCAGTAAGGGCCAGGCCACCTCTGAGGACCACATTCAGAAGAGAGGTCAGCGCGGGCCCTGTCTGTGGGTCCACCTGAGAACTGCCTGCCTCCCTCCTCATTCCAACTGCGAATGTGACTCAGGCCTGAAGGGGCACACTCCTCACAGCAGAGGCTTCCAGCATGTGGCAGGGATGGTAGCTAGAAGGTTTGGGAAGCTGGGATGGCCACCTTGTCACACTCAGAATTTGAAGAAGAGGAGCTGGGGGGATCTATACTTATTAATGTGAAGGCATTTGCTGATGACAATGTGACAAATAATATGAACTATATGTATTAGACTAGAAGATACACGTAGGCTTTGAAATTAATAATTTGATGGGCAAGTAGGGTACTGGAATATGGAAAGAAGGGTCAGCCTTTACATCTCAAGTGTGTTAAACTCATTGTCAGAACGTTTCCGAGTTAGCTGGCTGTTAGCTGTGCTCAGCAACACCTTGTGGGGCTGCCCACCACTGTCGCCACTTGTCTATGCAACGACAGCTCCAGTCAGGGTGGCTCCAGCCTTCCTGCTGAATGCGCGGATCTTGTGGCTCCCCCAGATTGCAGCCACTGCCCAGCAGGGACCGAACCTGCCGTGGGATTTGAATACAAATGGTGGAACACGCTGCCCACGAACATGGAGACTACCGTCCTCAGCGGGATCAACTTTGAGTACAAGGGCATGACAGGTAAGTACCTCCCCCGACCATGAGCTCTCAGCTAGCTGCCCTGCCAAAGGGGTTCTTCCTAGCTCAGAGTTCTTCGTAACAGTGATGCCTAGAGAAAAATGAGCTGATCATGCTCATACTCCCTTGAATGCTCCACTCCCCAGGGACAAAGAACATATATTCTGCAAACTTTAGCTTTAGAGACAGAACTAGAAACAATACACACACTGCAGAGGTCTTGCTCTGAGAGTTTCGGAGTTTTTGACCAAAGCAGCCTGAGAAGTAACATGGCTTTGTGTTGGATGATGGTTCTGGATGCCTCAAAGGATGGTGCTATTTCTCTTCCAGAGTGTCATCTGGGTGCACATCTGCCCTGCACCTGAGACCACTGGGCATTAACTCATATCCTTCTCCTTTTCCAGGCTGGGAGGTGGCGAGTGATCACATTTATTCAGCTGTTGGAGCTTCAGACAATGACTTCATGATCCTCACCCTGGTTGTGCCAGGATTCAGGTGAGGAACACAAAACTAAGGGGAAACCACACCCCCCTTGGCCACATCCAAGTCCCACACAGCTTGGAGTGTTGCAGATGAGAGGGCTTCTGGTGTGCAGAAGTGTCAGGCCAGAACAGAGAACGGGACTTCCTGGGGGTCTCTGAGACTTCCTGGGTTAAGACTCTGTGTTTCCAGTGCAGGGGATACAGGTTCAGTTCCCTGGTTGGGGAACTAAGATCCCACATGCTGTAAGGTCCAGCCAAAATTAATAAACAAATAAAAATTTTAAAAAATTAAAAATAAAGAAAAAAAACAGTCTAAAAAACAAGAAAAGAACAGAGGAGACCACAGTAATGGTCTGATAAAGTTAACCTGAATGCTGACACGTTCTTAGTTGCTGCCCACATTGATTACCTACTGTTCTCCCATCCCATCTAGCTTTTCCTACCATTTGGCCCCATTCTATTCAAATTCTTCCTCCTCAAAGCATCAGATAAGATTCTAAAACCTGTAAAAAATAGGGCCAGAAGTGCCCATAGATAGTTCATCTTTCAATGGGACAAGAAGATTGGTTTTATTTATTTATTTTTGGCTGCATTGGGTCTTAGTTGCGGCACGTGGGCTCTTTCATTCTGGTGCACAGACTCTCTGGTTGCAGCGCCTGGGCTTCAGTAGTTGCAGCATGTGGGCTCAGTTGCTCCACAATATGTGGGATCTTAGTTCCCAAAGGTTGGACTGTGTCCCTGTATCGCAAGGTGGCTTCTTAACCACTGGACCACCAGTGAAGTCCCTGGGAGGGATTGCTCTTGTTGTTATATTTATCCCCATCTCCCAACAACACTTAGGATAACAAGCAGTTTGTTTGCCATTAAAAAAGCCACTACAGGCAGAGTGGTCCAGTATAAGGAAAACTAGACTAAAAGACAGGGCGCTTGAATTTTGCCACTTACTGGCCTGGTGAGTTTGGGGAAGCCACTGTGCCCCTTTAGGCTTTGGGCTCCTTGTCTGTAAAACAAAGGGATTGACAATCTGTGGTTTTGGCCTAACTTCAAATGGAGATGATTCTTCCAGCCCATCAGTTCACACCACTGAGTGGACAGTAGCTGGGAACTGGAGGTCCTCAGAAGTCAATCACGTGCCCAGAGCCAAAGAGAAAGCCACAAATGGGTTTTCAAAGCCCAGGTGAACTCTTCTGCCTGCATGTGCTTTAAAGATGAGGGGGAACCCCTGAATCAGCATCCCTATTGCCAATCTGGCTTCTCCATTCCCTCCTTCAAGCTCCCTCCTTCCATCCCAGGCACAGTGCTCAGCCACAGTACTTGCTCGAAAGGTATTAGGTTCCCTTCCCTTCCTTTACATTACTCAGAGCTGAACAGCTATATCTTATGTTTCTGAGGGAAGCAAACTTCTTAGACTCTTGGGAGATAACACTCACCAAACTACTTTTCAATTTGCAAATATGATGATAGTAGTAAAGCATTTTCTAACCCCACTTGCCCCACCCTGCCATCCCCACCTATCAGACATGGCTCTCTCTTTCCCCAAAGAAGGACCAGGCTGAGAACTTTGCTAAAAAAAGCTATGAATTGAAGTACCTGCTCATTTGACCAGGGCAAAACCCCCACAGTTCAGGTGGAGATGGGGAGGGGGTTTGAACTGCTGAGTGAGTGTAGACAATTGATGTCTTATGCTAGTGGTCCTTCTTCAACTTTAACATGCACATGGATCACCTGGGGATCATATTAAGCTGCAGATTCTAATTCAGTGGGACTGGAGCCCGCACTCTGCTAGCAAGGCTATTCAGCATTTTAGAAAGTACTTCCGCATCTGTTATGCCTTTGGATCACACCACAATCATGGGCTTCCCAATGGCACTAGTGGTAAAGAACCCACCTGCCAATGCAGGAAATGCAAGAGACATTCAATCCCTGGGTTGGGAAGATCCCCTGAAGGAGGGCATGGCAACCCACTCCAGTATCTTGCCAAGAAAATCCCATGGACAGAGGAGCCTGGTAGGCTACAGTCCGTAGGGTCACTAAGAGTCAGACATGAGTGAAGCGACTTAGCACGCATAATGATGGGAGGTAAATAAGAAAGATATTATCACCTTTTTACAGATAAGAAAGGTACAGTTTAGCTAGATCAAGGTCAGACAGCTAGGATGATAGAATTGGATTTAGTTCATGTTCTTTCCAACATACTCAGAACTTAATCCTGTCCCCCAGCAGACCCTTTGCTGCCATCTGATCTCTTCACTAAGCACTGTCTGGCCCCTGGAACCGACTTTTGATTTCTGCCCCACAGACCTCCACAGTCAGTGATGGCAGACACAGAGAACAAAGAGGTGGCCAGAATCACGTTTGTCTTTGAGACCATCTGTTCTGTGAACTGCGAGCTCTACTTCATGGTGGTATGTTTTCCTTCCTTTGTCCGCCTTGGGGCTTCCAGGAAGGTTGGCCCCTCTGCCCTGTTGGTGCATCAACATAACTGACACCGCTGCTTACAGTGATTTTGCAGACAAGGAGCCCAACTATTTGTCAGGGACTGCACCATTTAACATGGGTCTAGTCCACTGTGATGGCCCCCAGGATGGCAGCGGTGTGGGCACTCTCTCCCCACAGTTGCCCAGCCATCACGCCTTCTTCATTGGTCTGTCTTGGGTTCAGGGTGTGAATTCTAGGACCAACAGTCCTGTGGAGACGTGGAAAGGTTCCAAAGGCAAACAGTCCTATACCTACATCATCGAGGAGAACGCTACCATGAGCTTCACCTGGGCCTTCCAGAGGACAACTTTCCATGAGACAGTAAGCTCCTCCCCTTCCTCAGATGCTCCGCACCCAGAGAGTCCTCCTAACCTGGAAGGATTCCTACCTTAGCTTAAGTATGCGGTTGAGCTTCAGAATCCAGTGATTAGAAGACTTGTAAGGAGTCAAGCAGAGGACTGCCTATGCCAGCCCCTGAGGAACATCCAGCCTTGTCCAAATGACCCTGGAAACTCCTAAAACTACCTGTCCTTCCTCAGGAGACCTGTCCTGAGGATATATGTCCTGAGGACATATGTGGTACCTGACCTGGTGTACCCTGTTCAGTCTTGTTCTTGCTTTAATAATAATAACTCTGGTTTTATTATCTTAACTCTAAGTAATGTAAGTTCACTGGAAGAAAACTTAGAAATAAGCAAAAAGAAGAAAACCACCCATAATCCTACTACCCAGAGATAACCCAGTTAGCATATGGAGTCTTTATTTCTCTATAGTCTTTATTTCTCTATAAATACTTTTTTTCTTTTATAAGGGGAAAAGTCTGCTTTTTAAAAAATATGAATACCTACTACATGTTTCCCCATGGTACTGAATATTTTTATACATCATCTGAATTGTTCAGTCCTTACTTTAAAATGACAAAAAATGCACGTTAAAAGATACTGTTAGGTGAGTAGAAAGAACAGGGTGCTTCTAAAGATTTTTCTCAAGTATCACAGGATAAAAAAGATTAAGTCATACTCTGTTATTTCCAGAGCACTCAGTTGCTACCGCTCAGGCCAAGGCAGGCCAAGCTCACTCTCCCCTTGTGTCTTTGTTTCCAGGGAAGAAAGTATACCAATGATGTCGCCAAGATCTACTCCATCAACATCACCAATGTCATGGACGGGGTGGCTTCCTACTGCCGTCCGTGTGCCCTGGAAGCCTCTGACATGGGCTCCTCCTGCACCTCTTGTCCTGCTGGCTACTATATTGATCGGGATTCAGGAACCTGCCACTCCTGTCCCCCTAACACGATCCTGAAAGCCCACCAGCCTTATGGCGCCCAGGCCTGCATGCCCTGTGGTCCAGGGACCAAGAGCAACAAGGTGCCGGTAGTTGGCTAAGCATCCTAACTTTGCGTCTCTGAACGGGCCAGCTCAGATGGTGCCAGGTCCTGGGTGGCGTTCTTAAGGGGCTGATACCCAAGCACTCCCCCTAGTACACTCCCAGGTTAGAGTCCTAGAGGAAACCCATCCGGGGTGTGACCATAGAAGGAGAGTTCTCAGCTTGTACTGGTTGGTTTTCAGGGTCTGGGTCTCAGTCAGCGACAAGTCTCATCTTCAGGTGATGGGTAATGGAGATCTGTGGCCCTCTGGTCCAGTGGGTTATTTGGCATCTGTGCAGAGACCCAAAGGGAAGCAATAATGGGACTTGTGGCTCAAATTCAGCCTACTTCTTTCCAGCTTGTTATCGAAGGAATTTGCTCCCCCGCTCTTGGGAATGGTAACCCACCTTTGTTGGGTCATTGCTGTCTCCTCTTCCAGTGCTGTTGCCCCAAGCATTTTCTGAATCTGAGAAAGTGAATCCTGTGACCAGAAGTTCTTAGTTATTCATTAATGCTTTTCAATGAACTTGTATTTTACTGATCACAACCCAGTGGCTACACATTTGTAAGACACCACGCAGTCTGCAGACATTGCTCAGTTCAGCTGTGCAGTAAGCACGGCAGTCCTGTAGATCCCTGGCCACCTCACTGGGACTCCCTGGACTCTTGCCACAAACTTCCTGCCCCCAGCCTCTTCTGCTGTAAAGGGAGGGATTGACAGTTGTGTGAGGCCATTAACACATGAGGACCTTAAAATGAGCAAGAAAGGGGTTTATGGTTCAGTTTCCTATAAAGAGCCTTGGAAAAAGGAATCTGGGGGTCAGTGAATTTTAAGTGGGGGATGGTGGACAGACTTGTAGCTTCTCTTCTGCCATCCTGGGCACCCTTCTTCCACTTCAGTTCAGTTCAGTCACTCAGTCGTGTCTGACTCTTTGCTACCCCAGGGACTGCAGCACGCCAGGCCTCCCTGTCCATCACCAACTCCTGGAGTTTATTCAAACTCATGTCCATTGAGTCAGTGATGCCATCCAACCATCTCATCCTCTCTCGTCCCCTTCTCCTCCCACCTTCAATCTTTCCCAGCATCAGAGCCTTCTCAAATGAGCCAGCTCTTTGCATCAGGTGGGCAAAGTACTAGAGTTTCAGCTTCAACATCAGTCCTTCCGATGAACACCCAGGACTGATTTCCTTTAGGATGGACTGGTTGGATCTCCTTGCAGTTCAAGGGACTCTCAAGAGTCTTCTCCAACACCATAGTTCAGAAGCATCAATTCTTCGGTGCTCAGCTTTCTTTATAGTCCAATTCTCACATCCATACATGACCACTGGAAAAACCACAGCCTTGACTAGACAGACCTCTGTTGGCAAAGTACCGTCTCTGCTTTTTAATATGCTATCTAGGTTGGTCATAACTTTTCTCCCAAGGAGTAAGTCTTTTAATTTCATGGCTGCAGTCACCATCTGCAGTGATTTTGGAGCCCCCAAAAATAAAGTCTGACACTGTTTCCGCTGTTTCCCCATCTATTTGCCATGAAGTGATAGGACCAGATGCCATGATCTTAGTTTTCTGAATGTTGAGCTTTAAGCCAACTTTTTCACTCTCCTCTTTCACTTTCAATCAAGCGGCTCTTTAATTCTTCACTTTCTGCCATCAGGGTGGTATTATCTGCATATTTGAGGTTATTGGTATTTCTCCCGGCAATCTTGATTCCAGCTTATGTTTCCTCCAGCCCAGCGTTTCTCATGATGTACTCTGCATATAAGTTAAATAAGCTCAGTGACAACATACAGCCTTGACGTACTCCTTTTCCTATTTGGAACCAGTCTGTTGTTCCATGTCCAGTTCTAACTGTTGCTTCCTGACCTGCATACAGGTTTCTCAAGAGGCAGGTCAGGTGGTCTGGTATGCCCATCTCTTTCAGAATTTTCCACAGTTTATTGTGAGCCACACAGTCAAAGGCTTTGGCACAGTCAATAAAGTAGAAGTAGATGTTTTTCTGGAACTCTCTTGCTTTGTCAATGATCTAGCAGATGTTGGCAATTTGATCTGTGGTTCCTCTGCCTTTTCTAAATCCAGCTTGAATATCTGGAAGTTCACAGTTCACATATTGCTGAAGCCTGGCTTGGAGAATTTTGAGCATTACTTTACTAGTGTGAGATGAGTGCAATTGTGTGGTAGTTTGAGCATTCTTTGCCATTGCCTTTCTTAGAGATTGGAATGAAAACTGACCTTTTCCAGTCCTGTGGCCACTGCTGAGTTTTCTAAATTTGCTGGCATATTGAGTGCAGCACTTTCACAGCATCATCTTTTAAGATTTGAAATAGTTCAACTGGAATTCCATCACCTCCACTAGCTTTGTTCGTAGTGATGCTTCCTAAGGCCCTCTTGACTTCACATCCCAGGATGTCTGGCTCTAGGTGAGTGCCTAGTGCTGTTTTCTGCTTGAACGTAAGAAGGGCTATCTTGTATCTTAAGGGAGTTTTATAATCCAGGCATAGGAACAAGGTACAGAATCTGATCCAACTACCTACCGAAAAATGAGAGGTTTATACATCATATATATGCTAATACTGGAATGGCAAGATGCACACAGCCTCCCTGGCTCCTGTTTCAGATCTTTCAATGCCCACCCCAATCCACACTTCCTCTTCTCTCCCCCTGCCTGGGCTGGACCAAGCTGGGGTGAGTGGTGCCGCTCTCCACGGGCCCCCCTGAGGCCCTGCCTGTGAAGCCAGCCTGACGGACCCCTCTCCCCTCAGATCCACTCCCTGTGCTACAATGACTGTACCTTCTCGGTCAGCACTTCGACCAGGACTTTCGAGTACAACTTCTTGGCTTTGGAAAACACCGTCTCTCTGGCTGGAGGGCCAAGCTTCACTTCCAAAGGGCTGAAATACTTCCACCACTTTACCCTCAGTCTCTGCGGAAATCAGGTAAGCTGTATAGGTGCTGACGGCGTGGGAACGGAAAGGGGGCGCCAGCGAATCAGAGGCCAGAGGACGTGGGAGGTCCAGATAGCAGCGGATGGGGCAGATTCAGAGATTTTCAAATGATTATTATTCTTCCTGAGGACTTTCTCCTCTAAGATCAAATCATTTGGATTATAAACATTTAGGAAAATGAAGGTGTTTAAAATCAGGTGAGGGGAATTAAAAACTAAATTAAATAAAATAACGTGTGGGCAATTCCTTGGCAGTCCAGTGGGTAAGACTTGGTATGTTTCCTGCCGGGGCCAGGGTTCGATCCCTGGTCAGGGAACTAAGATCCCACAAGCCGCACAGCACAGCCAAAATAAGTTAATTACTTAAATAAAATAGAATAAGTTGTACATTAACTCTTCCCTAACCTTTATTCCCTCAAAATGATAATATAAAAACTATGCTCCTGTATCAACTATACTTTGATTAAAAAAAAAAATAACTATGCAGGAGAAAAATTTTTTTCCTTAAAAAAGTAGTCTTCAGAAATCATGACACCTGTCTTTTGTTTTCTAGAAGCTGGATAAAATAAACTACTCATAATTTCATCTACATGTCTCTTTGCTGACACTACATGTTACCATAGGCATTTCAGGATGCCGCAAATATTTTGGATACGAATTAAAAAGGTGGAAATATTTGTAAAGGGTAATCACATCACCACTGCACTTGACTAAATTACTAACAAGCCATGATGAGTGGTTGGAAAGTTAGTTTCAAATGTTGCAAAATAAACAGCATCTTGAGCATTTAATCTGTGACTCTGTGTAGAGGTAAGGCCTTTACACCACACAGCTTCTGCCCATCTTCCGCAGCATGCAAAATAGCTGGTTTGTGTTTTTAGAGAGAACATGCCAAGAAATACACTATCTGTGAAAGATTAGAGACAAATGTCTCTTTCCCGTTTTTAAAAAGTCTTTGAAGAAGTTAAAAGAAAGCCTCTGAAGTGACAGTTAGTGATAACTTGGAACTGGAGACTAATTAAAGCAAGCCCCATGTAGCAAAAGGTTCATTCAGTGAGTTGGGAGACAAAAGATGGGAATTTGGAGTCTGTGAGTTTTATTTTCTTTGCTCCCTTATTCTTATATAATGTAAAGGTACCTTTCTGTTCTCACGTTCCTTTTCTGTTTCTTACAATCTTGAAAATAAAGTAAGACACCAGATTTAGCAACTTGGGTCTACTTCTAATTAAATTTATCATTTTGAAAATCCTACATTCTAAATGCTTAGTCCACTTCAATTTAAAATATTGAACAAATGACCTTATATTAGCAAATAAGTCATAATTCATCTTCTGTAAATTTAAAGGATTTTGAAGGAAAAATATCTCAATATTTCTTCTGTTACAAACCCTCAAGGAAGGAGTCCAGTTCCCACTGTTTTCCTGAGTTCTACTCTATAGAGTTTGTGTTGTTACACACTGGAGGAGAAGCGGTCTTTCTTTTGCTGATAAATATTTTTAAATGGAATAGGTTCCAATTGGTCCTAAGATGTTCTACCTCAAGGCAGGGAGAAGGCTGGTTATGTGGTTTGTTTTAACCCCCAGGACACTCTGGAAAGTCCTCCCAAGAAAAGAAAAGAAAGTGTTAGTCACTCAGTCTTGTCTGACTCTTTGCGACCCCATGGACTGTAGCCCACCAGGCTCCTCTTTCCATGGAATTTTCTGGGAAACAATGCTGGAGTGGGTTGCCATTTCCTCTCCCAAGATAAGTATGGTAGAATCACAGCTCCAAGGAAGACACAGAGAGTGAATGGGAAGTAGGCCAGATGCCCAAATCAATTTCATGAGATCAGTTACACATTTCAGGATCTGCCTAGAAATCTGGCTAGGATAAGGAAGGCCCTTAACTGGTAGGCTGGTAGATTAGATCTGCCAATCAGTTTGCCACCATCACAACCCTGCTCATAAGGGGCTCCAGGATGATTCCAAGGAAATAAAAGACTGGGGATCTCTGGGCCAGAGTTCCAGAAACTAGGACACCTAGGCCTTATTCTTAGCTTTTTTTATCTTTTAAAATCTGTCTTGTAATTAGAACAGGGATGAATCATTCCACTGCAGCGTGCTCTTAGAAGGCTAAAGTCTTAAATGTAGAAAAACTGTTTCCTGTTCCCTTTCGGGAGTTCTTCTGTGATCACTCATTCTCTCCCACTTCCTCCTGCACCCCCCTGCCCAGGGTAAGAAAATGTCTGTGTGCACTGACAATGTCACCGACCTCCGGATCCCCGAGGGTGAGTCAGGTTTCTCCAAACCCATCACAGCCTACGTGTGCCAGGCAGTCATCATTCCCCCAGAGGTGACAGGCTACAAGGCTGGGGTGTCCTCGCAGCCTGTCAGCCTCGCAGACCGGCTTATCGGTGAGTAACTCAGTCTTTCTCACCTGTTTGAATATGTGTCTGTGTGCAGAGAGAGTGAATGAGGCTCCCAGACTCTGAGCTAAAAGGCCCCAGGTGAGGGGCCCAACCTCCCGACCTCTGTTTCCCATTCCATCCTGGGGTACCAAGGGCCCCTGGGGCCACTGATAAACCTTTGGTTTGCCCTCTCCTGAGCCACTCAGGGATATGATGAGAGGAAGGAAGGTGGGATGTGAACAGGTATTGGAAGAACTGAAGTGGTTGCCAGCTAAATGCTACTAGTGAGAACTAATTAGGAGCTCTAATTTGGCAGGGGTGACAACAGATATGACTCTGGATGGCATCACCTCCCCAGCTGAACTTTTCCACCCGGAGTCCCTGGGAATACCGGACGTGATCTTCTTTTATAGGTGAAAATGAGAGGCCAGGCTAATGCAAGTGAAACTCAGGGCTTCTCGGCAATCTCTGTGGCATCCCTCCCTCTTTAGCCACCTGCTGCTTATCAAGCCAGAACAAGATCTAGCAGACCCGCCCAGCAGAGAGCTCTAAAGGTTGAGAGTACCCCAGCCCAGCTACTTGGGTATTACCGGGGCAGGTGTGCCCCTGGTGGCACCGAGAAATATTGGATGACCTCGGGTGGACAACCCATCCCGCCTAGGGAGATTCCGGTGTTAATGCATCTGCTAGCCTTTCCTAGCACTTCCCTGGTGGCTCAGTGGTAATCAGTCCACCTGCAATGCAGCAGACACAGAAGACAGTAGGTTTGATCCCCGGGTTGGGAAGATGCCCTGGAGGAGGGCATGGCAACCCACTCCAGTATTCTTGCCTGGGAAATCCCATGGACAGAGGAGCCTGGAGGGCAACAGTCCATGAGGTCGCTGAAGAGTCAGACATGCCTGTGCAACTGAGCGCGGGACAGCCTTTCCTAGACCAGTGCATTTCCCCTTGACCAGATCTCCCTGACCCCTCACTCTCTCCTATGTGTCACACCAGCCTTCCCCAGCCAGGTGTCTGTTCCATGCTGACTTCACTTAGCAGCTCTCCAATGGCACCAGTGAGTGACTCCTTCCCCCATGGGGGCTGTTTGCTCTGCAGGTCCAATGATGTGACCCAGTCTTGCAGCTCTGGGAGATCCACCACCATCCGAGTCAGATGCAGTCCACTCAAGCCTGCTCCTGGGAGTCTGTCACTGCCAAGGTAAAGGGATGTGACACAGTCTCCCTTCTTTGACATCACTCCATCCCAAGAACCAAACAGAGATTACTGAAGAAGAGCAAAAGAGAAAATTGTCTGAGCTCCATTAATGGGCCCTTGGGGACACAGTCATGGCTCCAAACCCTCGATCTTTAGATGTCAAGGATGGAGCAGAAGAGTAGAAGCTACCCTCACTCTCTAGAGCGTGCAGGCAGCTGCGTAGCAGAGTGATTAATGGCTAGGGCTGAGGGCCAGATTCAATTTCCCTCCTATACTTGCCAGCTCTGTTATGGATATAGTTCTTATCTTATCTAGGCCTCTTCTTTATTTGCAAAATGGGGATAATAATAAATTCCTTCAGGGGGGTGTTATGAGGATTAAATGAGATAATGAGACAAGATAATGAGATAATGTGCTTAGTCACTCAGTCACTCTTTGTGACCCCATGGACTGTAGCCCACTGGGCTCTTCTGTCCATGGGGATTCTTCAGGCAAGAATACTTGAGTGGGTTGACATAACCTCCTCCAAGGGATCTTCCCAACCCAGGGATGGACCCCTGCAGGGTCTCCCACACTACAGGTGGGTGCTTTACTATCTGAGCCACCAGGGAAACTCAACGAGATAATATATCCTTCCTACTATCAAATTAGTAAATGTTAGGGAATCCTAAGAATCTCTCTACAGCCAAAGACCCAATTCTGGATGTAATAGCCAAGGGCACTAAATCAAGGACTCTTGAACTAATTTGATTACATTACCCTTTCCCCCAGGCGTCCCTGGTGGGTCAGTGGTAAAGAATCTGCCTGCCAATGAAGGAGATGAGGGTTCAATTCTCCAGGAAGATCCCCTGGAGAAGGAAATGGCAACATACTCCAGTACTCCTGCCTGGGATACCCCATGGACAGAGGAGAGTAGTGGGCCACAGTCCATGGGGCTGCGACAGAATCAGACATGACTTACCAACTAACAACAATAACAACCTTTCCCCCTACCTTCCTCTTTTCACATAACACTAACGTCTTGAGGGTACCCATGTCTTGAGGAAGACGGTTTGGAAAATGCTGCTGCTAGGCAATGACTGGTCAGGGAGATGGGAAGCCAAGAGACACACTGTGACCCAGCAGTGGTATCAAAGTGTATGGTCACTGTTCTCGTTGCAAACATTAAAGTACATTGCAGATAGCAGGGACCTGAAGTTCATTCCCGAACACTGGCCCCTCACACCCAGCGCTCCACAGGAAGCTCTACACACTGCTGTATGTAAAATGGATAACCCACAAGGTCCTACTGCACAGCTCAGGGAACTCCGCCCAATGTTATGTGGCAGGCTGGACGGAGTTTGGGAAGAATGGACACATGTACACGTGTGGCTGAGTCCCTTCACTGTTCACCTGAAACTCTTACAGCATTGTTTGTTAGTCGGCTATACCCCAATAGAAAATAAAAACTTTAAAACGAAAGAAAAAGTGAAATGAAAGAAAGAAAAGGTGACTTTTGCAAAACATCCCATGTCCGTGGGGAGAACAGGAGCTTCTGAGGGCTTAGCTGGGTAACTGTGCTAGAGCCCAGACTGCTTACATGAGTTCTCATCTGATGTTGGCAGAAACATACGGGCAGAGGGTGGGGGTCCTGATGAAGGCTGGAAAGGCCTCTTATCACCAGGGAAATCAGAGAGCAAAACTAAGGCTAAGAACTAGTTGGAAGGATCACGATGGAACTGACAGTTTGACAAGGAGAAGACAGGTCAGGCAATTTATGAAATGATGGGACTCCAGCCAGATCTTCCCAACAGTCCAGCAAGCGTGCGCTCACGTCTCCTTTCTGCTCTGTTAGTACGTGCTCCGATGGGACCTGTGATGGCTGTAACTTCCACTTCCTGTGGGAGAGCATGGCCGCTTGCCCCCTCTGCTCAACTGCCGACTACCATGCTATCGTCAGCAGCTGTGTGGCCGGCATCCAGGTAGGCGTCTCTGCTTGGGGACTTCCCGGGAGACAGGTAAGTGTGATATCTGAGTTCCTTGTTTTTCTCCCCAACAGAAGACTACTTACGTGTGGCGAGAACCAAAGCTGTGCTCCGGTGGCATCTCCCTGCCTGAGCAGAGAGTCACCATCTGCAAAACGATAGACTTCTGGCTGAAAGTGGGCATCTCCGCAGGGACCTGCACGGCCATCCTGCTCACTGTCTTGACCTGTTACTTTTGGAAAAAGAATCAAAAGTATGTGATGGGTTTGGGGATGGCCAGGGCTGGATCATTGAGCTGGGAGGAGAGTATCTGAGAGTATAAATTCATAGCGCTGCTCTTTGGTATTGACCACAGTCCCTATGACTTTGGCCAGAGGCTTGTTGAGCCACTCATCCAGTATATGCCTTGGTTATCCTGACTCCTAGGGGCTTCCCTGGTGGCTCAGCAGTAAAGAATCTGCCTGCCATGCAGGAGACATGGGTTCAGTTCCTCCAGGAAGATCCCCTGGAGGAGGGCATGACAACCCACTCCAGTATTCTTGCCTGGAGAATCCCATGGACAAGGGAGCCTGGCGGGCTACAGTCCAGAGGGTCACAAAGAGTCAGACACGACTGAAGTGACTCAGCAGACACATACACATCTTAACTCCTAAACAGGGATGATACCACATGGCAGTCTACGAAAAGCTGTTAGATCTCAAAAGAAATGCAAAGAGAATTCTTAACTTGCTATTATTAATGATAAAAATGGTTTTACAGTTTCATGATTTCTATTCAGCTTTGAGATCACAGAAACACCTAGATTTAAGGGGAAAGATGCCTTACTTGGGAATCAGATTCCCTAGCCAAATCCCCAGCCTAATACCATTTTGCTATGTTTCAGTTCCATCACCCATGGTAAGGGAATATCTCCTTTTAGCCCAACCTTTCTCCTTTTCCTTTTATTACAGTTTGGTGTCTTGTCTTCCCCATTCCCTTGTCTCATAGGCTAGAGTACAAGTACTCCAAGCTGGTGATGAACGCTACCCTCAAGGACTGTGACCTGCCAGCCGCCGACAGCTGTGCCATCATGGAAGGCGAGGACGTGGAGGATGACCTCATCTTTACCAGCAAAAAGTCACTCTTTGGGAAAATCAAATCATTTACCTCCAAGGTAGGGAGGATGGCCAGTGCACTGAGGTCACCCTGGAGGCCAGGAGAAGACATCAGTCCTAGGACACTGAGACCCCACACTGTTTAGGGACCACTGTTCTGCTCCCTACCCTCCATGCGCTTCTATCCTCCCGCCTTGAGAATCCTGGCTTCTGTCTTCTGTATTTTCACACAAACACTTTTTCCCCTGAGGCCCAAGACTGCTCTGCACAAGGCTCCTTCTCTGCCATCATGCACTCCAGTGGATGGGCTGTTTGGGCCTTTTAACTTCCAGAAGGAGTACTGAAACATCCATGTTGAGGTTCAGAATCAGCCCCTGTCCCTCCAAAACAAAACAATAAACCAAAAACCTTTTTGTATTTTGGAGGGAGGGGAAGGGATGACCTCTAGGATCAACTTCTGGTAGAAGTGAGGCTCTCCTTTGGCCAGTGGAGGCTGCTGCCCCCTGGATGTCAGGCCCCTGTCCTTTGGGGGCTGAGTCACAGCTTCATCTAAGTTGTTCACCCTTGAAGAGTTCTGAACTGGGAGAGCTGACTCTGTATGGGTGGGTGAATGAGTCTGAAGCTCATAAATATTGAGATAGACCACACTGTCACTGGGCCTGGGGCAAGCAGAGAGCATTCGAGTGATTCCTCCAGGGCCATCGCCCTCTGCAGCAGCCCCACTCTGCCAGCACCCACAGTTCACTGCTGCCCTGACCAATTTATCCAACCCGAGTGGGGAGGGGGGCAACAGAAAAGGAAAGGAAGGTGGGTAGGTGTTTCCTTGGCCGAATCTCATTCCCTTTGTGCTGACCTTCCCTTGGCCTCCTTAGACCTTGAATGCTTTTTGTTTAACCAATGGGAGAACAGTTTACCCTGGGACGCTTGGGTCTTTCTGGAACTTCTAGAATTCAACAAAGATGCAAAGCAAGGGGCTTAAAGATATTTCTCATCCTCTGACTGACTGAAGGGAGCAAGAAGAATAGAGACTATCTTATGTCCATGTTTCCACAAAGCCACTGAAGAAAGCAGGAATTCCAAGAGGGTTCTTTCTGTCACCTCTTTTCCATTTCTCTCCTTTGTTCCCCAAACTTGCCCATGTGCAGCAGCCAGCTCCTGTCACCATCTCTCTTTCAGAGGACTCCTGATGGGTTTGACTCGGTGCCACTGAAGACATCCTCAGGAGGCCCAGACATGGACCTGTGAGGGACACTGCCCTGCCTCACCTGCCTCCTCACCTGGGCACATCACTTTGCAAGCCTGTGGCAATGTGGGTGCCACCTTCATGCAACACCCACTGCTGGAAATCTCTTCGTTGTGGCCTTATCAGAAGAAGTTTGAATTCCAGATCTTTGTTTTCTTTTTATAGAGTACCCAAACCTTCCTTTCTGCTTGCCTCAAACCTGCCAAATATACCCACACTTTGTTTATATATTACTCCCTCGCTTGCATCTTGTTTCCCAAAATGGACCAGCCGTCAGAGCCATAGCTTCATCTGCTCGTATTTCTTATTGCTCTGGAACAAAAGTACGTCCCTTTTTAAGTACAGAAACAACTCCCCCTGTCCTCTTATTTCAGGGCAGAAGCAGCCAGGAGTTTCCCCTGATCATTGCCCTCAGCTCATGATCTTTTTGGGAGAGAGGCTGGGTGAGGAGGGTATTGGCATCCCCTGATGGACCATCCTCCTGGTTGCCTGGATTCATCTCTCCTGGATAACTGGCTCCAACTGGTATAATGGACAGGCTGGGGGCCAGATGAGTAAACCCTGGGTAAGAAAAGGCTTGATAAGCACAAAGAGGCAATAAAGGAAGGTTTTATTTTGTTTTTTAAACTGGGTACTTCATTCCCTTTTCTTGAGTAAGCTATAACTGTTCTCGCTGGAACCAAAGGAAAAAGTTTGTTGAGAAAATGCCCAAAGCCCTGATGGATCTATTCTCCCCCTAGCATCACCTTTTCGTTATTTCATTTTTTAAACCTCCCACCTTCTCCCCATGACACTAAAGGGAACCAGGTAAGCCCCAACCCCAGATGTTCTAGCTTTATTCTCTATTTGTTTTTACCCAAAAATGACAAAACATTGCCAGTGGGGAAAATTCCTCATCCTTCAGTACCCCTACCTAAAGGCTTGGACCATATTGGGGAACACGCGTATTATATTTTGGAAGAATACAAGGAGGTCAAGGCTTTAATGGGGCCACACTGGAAAACCAGCCCACAACGGGATGGACCTGAGGTGGCCATGGTGCCTGCTTCTAAGCTTAGTTCATCTGCTCAGCCACAGAATAAACAACCTGTAGGCTGGCCAAGAAACGCACGGACTTCTAGCCCATGCCCCAGCAGTAAGTAGATCCAAATCAGTTTTCAAGGAGGAAACACTGGGGGAGTTGGACAAGGTGTTTGTCAAACTGGGAACCCCTGTACTTTCAAGCCCCTTTCTTTCCCTTCTTCTGTTCTCCTTTCCTTTGTGTGCTAAAAAACTAAAATGACTTCTGGCCCCACCTTCTGCTAGCATCGTTCTTAAAGGTGAGTAAAGTAAATGGCCTCTTTGCCCCTTTTCTTGACTTTCACAACAAGTGTAAGTGATGAGCTTTAACTAGAATGGTAAAACCAGAGCAAGAGTTTAAGTTCTCTTTTTCTTTCGACTAATGGCAATTCTCTTCCCCTCACTATTTGGCTAGAATGATGTCCTGGTTCAAGGGCCCAGTTGCCCATGGTTTGTGCCTGTCTCCTTTCTCAAATGGCCATTTGGCGACCAGTTGGTAGGTCAAGCTTGGAGATGACACTTGTAAATGGTTTGTCTGCTGCATAATGATCTGCCCCTGCTGCCCTGGCAATGGTCTTATAGAAGGGTCTGTGAGAACTGGAACCCTGCTGTGACTTCTGGCCAGAAACAGCATCACTGAAGGCAGGCAGTCCCTTTGATTCAATAAATCTAGAAGCTTTTCTTTGGTATCTAATTTCTTCCTCCTCTTGTGGGACTGAGGCTCTCAGAACCTGTGGCCATGGTGGAATTTCTTCCAATGGAGGCAGATAGTCAGCTTCTCAGTGCCAGCCTGAAGTTTTCCGTAGTCTCAACAATGCCCCGGGCATCTGCTTTTCCACCAAATAACTTTATTTTGTGACAAAGGCCACAGAAGGTACACAGACTGTGCTAGAATCAATCAGAAAAAAATAGGTATTTTTGATTTCTTTATTCTGACATCTTGAAATTGAGTGATCCTAGAGCAACCTCAAACTCTACTGACTTAATCATAATACTTCAAAGATCTCCTTTCTATATCCCTTAGTGTACTGATTTCTGCAAATATTCCCCGCATCCTGCAAGGAACTCCTGAGATATTCTATAAGGGTCATCTGTTGCTCCCCTAGCAACTTAGACATGATAGATATTTTTTAATAGCTCTATTGAGGTATAATTCAAATTCCATGCAAATTCACTCATTTAAAACACACAATTCAACAGATTTTAGTATACTCACAGAATTGTACACCTATTACCATAGTCAAATTTAGAACACACATGAGTTATTTTACATGGGGAAAACCTTTAGTAAACTAAGACTATAGTGTTTTGCACAAGCTTTTAGGGGAGGGAGAGTGGGCTCAGGAGATAAAATATTAAATCCCATTTAGGGGAGGGGGGATCGGGATGGGGAACACATGTAAATCCATGGCTGATTCATGTCAATGTATGGCAAAAACCACTACAATATTGTAATTAGCCTCCAACTAGTAAAAATAAATGAAATAATAATAATAATAAAAAGAAATCCCATTTAGTTACCTAGAGTCCAAGAATACACATGTAAGTCTCATCATGTAGGTGTCACCTGTATTTGGCTGAGAGTACAAATGAAGACTGGTGTATTCAAGGACCAGGGGATTTCTTATGCCAACAAAACTTTTTTTTTTTTTTTTGTCTCACTCTACATTGAAGATAAGACTGACTATATTTATACAACAGAGACTTTGTAATGGATTTTTCAACTTTGTGAAACCAAATTCTTATCTCATCAAGACTGATTGGATCTCCTTTTTACTCTGTATTCCAAGAGTTTGTAGTTTATTAGGGGATGGGTATTGCGTGTCATACTTTTTTGGTGAAATAAAAATAACCTTTCAGTTGTTTTTCTTAAACAGGTTTGGATGAGTGAGTGAGAAATGGTAAATGCCCTTAAAACGTAAGCTGGATGAGTGAGTGAGAAATGGTAAATGCCCTTAAAACTTAAGCTGAAGAGGAGGACTCTGGAACCCCAGAGTGACAGAGAAGAAAGCACACTTGGGAGCAAGAGGGACCTCTGCTACAAGCATCTCACCACCTGCTGAGGAATCAGCCAGCCATCAAAGCCTCAGTTTCCACAATAGTAAAACACGCCTGATGATGCCTCACCTCCCAAGACCGGGTGAGGATCGGAAAAGAGAACACATAAAACACTGAGCATGTCGGTTCCATTCCCCTCCAGTTCAGTTTTCTCTTGGGAGGCACCAAGGCCAGCCGCATAACAGTGTGCCTACAAAGACAGGTGAAATTAGCTTATTTGGGTATGGTATTGATTATCATGGACTAGATGTGGATAAAATCCTAGAGGACACCAAGGACCCACCATTTCCCAGTGCAGCTGGATTTTCCTGCTTCTGTGCTTTGCTGTACTCCAGTTGAGGGCCCTTAGTCCTAGAAAGAATTCCCTCAGCTGGTTGGTTGTGACCCACATTTGTTTTGACTGGGTGGTACCTGGGTGGTGGTGTTATTGTTTAGTCACTAAGTCGTGCCTGACTCTTTGTGACCCCATGGACTGTATAGCCCTACAGGTTCCTCTGTCCATGGGATTTTCCAGGCAAGAACACTGGAGTGGGCTGCCATTTCCTACTGCAGGGGATCTTCTTGACACAGGGATCAAACCCTGGTCTCTGGTGTTGCAGGCGGATTCTTTACCACTGAGCTACTAGGGAAACCTGGGTTATACAGGTGGCTAACTAGTTAATTAAATTTTGCTATACCATGCAGCCTGTGGGATCTTAGTTCCCCAATCAGGGATCAGACTCAGGCCCTTGGCAGTGAAAGTAAGAAAGTCTTAACCATTGGACTGCCAGGAAATTCCCTAAATATTTAAATATTTTAAATATTACCCCTGCTTATAGGATAATATCTAAACTCTTAAATTATTTTTGGCTGCACTGGGTCTTCATTGATGCATGCAGGCCTTCTCTAGTTGCAGGGAGCAGGGACTACTCTCCAGTTGGCGTACTCAGGCTTCTTATTGCAGTGGCTTCTCTCGTTGCAGAGGAAGGACTCTAGGGCGCGTGGGCTCAGTCGCTGTGACTCACAACTTTAGTTTCTCTGTGGCATGTGGACTCTTCCTGGACTAGGGACTGAACCCATGTCCCCTGCGTTGGCAGGGAAATTCTTAACCACTGAATCACTGGGGAAGTCCAAAATCTAAACTAAGAAAGTAGGAAAGGAAACTCGCATTAATTAGGCATCTCTATGTATCAAGCCTGAACTAAGTTCTTTCATAACATTGCCCACCTGGTTCTCAGAACAGGCCTAGAGGCAGGTATTAGCCCCACTATAACAGGTGAGGAACAGATTTACCAATATGGTATACATGGTCCCTAACTGCACACACTATCCGATGTGTGTGCTGTGCTGAGGCCCTTCAGTTGTGTCTGACTCCTTGTGACCCCATGGACTATGGCCCGCCAGGCTCCTCTGTCCATGGGATTCTCCAGGCAAGAATATTGGAGTGGGTTGCCATGCCCTGCTCCAGGGGATCTTCTCAACCCAGGGACCCAACCTATAGTCTCTTACACCTCCTGTAATGGCAGGCAGGTTCTTTACCGCTAGCACCACCTATTCTACAGCACACGCTCTCACCACATTGAAATTTTCACTGTTCCTCAGTCAGAAGCTCTGTCATACCTCCCCGCCTTGACGCATGCCTCTGCTTTTGCTTTCCTTTTCACCTGATAGACCCCCATCCAGTTTTCAAAGTCACTCCACTGGGAAGCCCTCCCTGACTCACCCACTGGGGATGCAATAGTGAATAAATAATCACATGGGAGTGCCGCAGTTCACTGACATGAATTCAGCCATAGACTGTACTGTGTCCCAGGGTATCAAATAAGCAATAGACACGACCAAGCTTGAAACTGGGACTAGGGGAGTGGAAGGGGTGAATGTGTGAAGTGAAACACATTGTCAGGGAACCAGGCAAGAAGATACTAAGGACATGGTCTAATATTTAAAGAAGATATTTAAGAACCACAGAGCCACAATGGGTATTGGAGAGACAGAGAAATTGAGGCTTTCTCAATTTGATACAGGGGCTTCCCAGGGGGTGCAGTGATAATCTGCCTGCAAATGAAGACACAAGAGACCTGGGTTTAATCCCTGGGTCGGGAAGATCCCCTGGAGGAGGAAATGGCAGTATTCTCGCCTGGAAAATCCCATGATAGAGGAGCCTGGCGGGCTGCAGTCCATGGGGTCACAGAGTCGGACAGAGACACGACCGAGTGACTAAGCACTAGTATGATACAGAATGACGGGAGAATTGACACAACGCTCCAATTTGAACAGAGTGAGAGGCAGGATCAAAGTCCTCCCTGTCCAGGCAGCCCTCTCTGACCTTTACTATTTTTAAATGGTTCCTCCTTGTTGCCCAAGGACAGCAACAGCAACTTCCTGTTACTGTGTGTCTAACCGGAGGGAGTGGGCAGTAGAACTCAAGGTGGTGCTATCAGTTCCTGCTGAGACAATATGATCAAGTTTTCTGAACAATGAGAACCTAGAAGGGTGCTGAACCAATCTGAGGGGAGAGGTGAAGAGAGTGGCAGAGAAAGATTCCAGGAGGAAGGAGGAGTTAGCCAGTTTGGAGAACAGGAGGGGGAAATGAGAGTTCAAGGCAGAAGGAACTTGCACAAAGGTTCAAGGCCAGGAAGGGAAGCCACAAAGAGCTCAGGATGCAGGGCTTGAGGGGGAAATGCCAAGAGAGAAAGAGGGACCATATTGCAGAAGTTGGTAGGGGGCAGATCATGAAAGGCTTCGCAAGCTCTCTTTGAACATCTCCTGAGGGCAACAGGTAGGCATTGAAGGCTTCCTTCCAGCAGAGGAGAGGACAAGGCTTGCATATCAAATCCTGAGAAGCTCTACTTCAAACCCAAAAGAGCAACAGAAGAGCAAGGAGGCGCTAAGGCAAGGCCCAGGAGAGCCCTCCCACGTTAGCCAGCTCTGAACTGGTGAAAACCACAGATGGCATCTCTCCCTGGGTGCCCACCCTCTTTTCTAGCTCCCTCCCTGCAGGTTCTTGTTCGCCCTGGGCTGCCCACAAGTTTCCCAGGACCCCCATGGCACTATCTCACCTAGGATTCTGTTTCCTGAACCTGTAACAAGCTTCTAACCCCTCACTCTACTCCCTGCAACTTATTCACTCAACAGGGATTTAGTAAGTACCACCCACCAGTGTAAGGCGTGGGGCTTCCCAGGTGGTGCTAGTTGTAAAGAACCCATCTGCCAATGCAGGAAACTGGATCCCTAGGTTGGGAAGATCCCCTGGAGGAGGGCATGGCAACCAACACCAGTATTCTTGCCTGAAGAATCCCCATGGGATCCTGGCAGGCTATAGTCCATGGGATTGCAGAGTCAGATGCAACAGCATTTGAGTATAAGATGCCATGCTAGGTCCTGTGGAGATAAAGATGCAAATATCCAATGGTTTCTGCCCTATAAGATAAAGTCACTTTTTTTTTTTTTTTTTGGCCAGATTCCTCAAGGCCCTGTTTTCTGCTAAGGAATGCTAACAAAGGGACAAGCCCAAACATTGGACTATCTTAGATACTTACCGGGCTTCCCTAGTAGCTCAGATGGTAAAGCATCTGCCTGCAATGCAGGAGACCCGGGTTCGATACCTGGGTCAGGAAGAGCCCCTGGAGAAGGAAATGGTAACCCACTCCAGTATTATTGCCTGGAGAATTCCATGGACAGAGGAGCCTGGTGGCCCATGGGGTTGCAAAGAGTCGGACACAAATGAATGGCTAATACACAAGCAAGATACTTACCAGTAGTCAGGCTTTGGTTCCATTACTTAACTTCCCTGGGGCTCAGTTTATTCATACAAAAGGTAAAGGAGTTGGGCTAACTATTTTGTAGAAGGGGTTCCTTGAACCCTGGAGTCCTCAGATGCAGCACCCAAGAACTATTCTCAGTATTAAAGTCTAATAGAAATCACCCATTTGAAAGTGGTATCAAATCACACCATCACTCTGTAACAAAAGTATTTATGTTGATCTGTGTTAGCTTCTGATAGGAATTATTCAGTGTGATAACATAGGTATTTCCTGCAAGAAAATCCTAATTGGCAGCCATACATGGCTGATTATCAAGAAGGGAAAATGAATCATTTTTAAAAAATCATATTAGACAAAAATATTTCAAAACATGGGGGACAAGGGGATGAAAAGGTTAGGGCTAGGCTAGTAAATAAAGTCACCTCCAGCTCTAAAAATCCTGTGATTCTAAGCTGATAAATGAAATATCCTATTATGTTAATTTATTATACTTACCAGGTAGAGTGAGCATTTTAAAGGAAGATGTCTGTAAGGATTTGGGAATAGGCATACTGTTCCTCATCCTTCCACTTTAGATGTCTGTAATCTAATGATAAAACTAATGGTGAAAATTCCAATTCGGAGAGATCAGAATTTTAAGGTCATCCTTCCAGTTATATCGATGACCTCCTTAAAGTGTTAGCTCAGTGACTCTCCTCCCCTCAGCCTGGGCCCCTGAAGCCTCAGGAACACCCATCACTGTTTTGAAACTTAGCAACAATACACTTTGGCACTGCCTTCACTGACAGGAAAGCAGTCAGCTCCCATCAAAGACTTGCCCTCAGAAGATTTCAGGAAACCCAACCCTTTGAGGACAGTCTTCTTACACACTTTCTTCAGTGACTGTAGCTCTCAACACTTCCTTTACACTGGTTTTAAATCTAACATCCTCGGTATGTAGAACCTAGGGGGCCAAACCCAGACAAATGCCTTTCTCTAAGTCTCCCCCTGAGTCTCTACTAGTCAGCTCCATCACTAGTATTAGCCATGCCCTACACCTCAGAGTTGGCTTGGCAGAACTTTGCTGGGGAGTAGGACAGCAATGCCATACCCTCATGACAGGTGCACAAGCAAATGGCATAAGACCAAGGTCTTAGCACAGTTAGCTTTGGGGCACTGAGGGTGGGACTCTCAACTCTTGGTAAAGTGGGAAAGATGCAGAAAAGTATGTGTGCGCTCGTGCTAAGTCTTCAGTCATGTCTGACTCTTCGCGATCCTATGGACTGTAGCCTGCAAGGGTCCTCTGCTCATGGGATTCTCCAGGCAAGAATACTGAAGTGGGTTGCCATACCCTCCTCCAGGGGATCTTCCAGACCCATGGATGAAATCAGCATCTTACATCTCCTTCATTGGCAGGTGGGTTCTTTACCACTAGCGCCACCTGGGAAGCCCAGGGAGGAGTATATACCCATTCCCAAATCCTTCAAATAAAGCTCTTGTCATCAGTGAGATTTTTGGATAACTCTGGCTCCAATCAGCAACCAGAATACTTCACTGTAAAGGCCTGAATGTTCTAAAATTAAAATATGATGAAATCTTTGTTCTAGAAATTTTCACATAGATCCAAGACATGACTTCAGTATCTTAAACTGCCTTCAAATCTCCTATTTTCCTCTTGGAAAGGTCTCTTCAAGTGTCTCTCTGAAAGACTTCAATTCCATTCCTCCTACCCCAAGATCTAAAGGGTTGCAAAAGAGACAGTTTGGTTTACTCAATAATCAGATTAAGAAAGGTATCCTAACTCATGCAGGAGAGGAGGAATTTTGAATTGAAGTAATCTGGGGATTAAAACATGTTGCCACTCTCTTGACTCAAGATGGAGAAAAGAGTAGAGGTTCAGAGAAAGGGTCCAGTCTTAGGACTTGTAAGTCTTAGAAACTTGTAAGGTGGAAACTGGAATCTGCTGGAGGCCCCAGCTTCCAAGCCAGTGATTATACTGACAGCCCATGTCTTAGATATGCCCTTTAATACGAGGAGGAAACAGGCACTCATTTCTCTTCTATGGGACAACTAGAGCCCCTACACAAGCCAGCAGGGCTGGAAAGAGAGCACAGGAGCAGGTAAAACCCGCTTGTGGGCAAGACTTGAACACACCCCAGGAAGCCCACGCCCACCCATCCGCGGACCCGCCTCCGATAGAGCCGCTTCCGGTCCAGAGGTGGAGGGACCACACGCTCCCGCCGCGCCTGCGCAGGAAGGGCGGATCATCGCGCGGGTGCAGTGCGGCGGTCACAGGCTGACTGCTGTGGGACGAACCTCACTTCCCTTAGTGTTGGCCGGGGAGAAGGAACGATGGTGCTGGATCTGGATTTGTTTCGGGTGGATAAGGGGGGGGACCCAGCGCTCATCCGAGAGTCGCAGGAGAAGCGCTTCAAGGACCCGGGACTGGTGGACCAGCTGGTGAAGGCAGACAGCGAGTGGCGACGATGTAAGTACCGGGACGCGCGGAGAATCCCCGGAGCGTATCCCCAACTTCATCTCTCGGATCTCCTGAACTTCCACCCTTCGTTAAGACTCCCTCCCAGGTTGCGATGGCTCCGAAGCTCTCTGTCCCCCTCAAAACGCATCCGGAACCTGGATCATCCCTCTTTCCCCCTCCGCCGGGGCTATGCCACCTCCCTTCCCGGCGTGCTGGGAGCCGAGCGCTACTTGAGTCTGGGAATGGAGCATGGCGCAGGCGCATGAAGAGCTGTCAAGTCTTCCGGCGACAAGGGTAGCTAGAAGAAAGCCTGGGCGGGAGGTTTGGAGAGTTCCCCTTTCCGAACACTTGTCTTTGGTCGCCTTCTGTCTTTTTCTCATCTTCAGCGAAGTCATAGTGATCTCTTTCTCTCTTGATAGAATCAAAGGTTTCAACCTGAGTCATATCTACAGCGCAATAGGTTTACTCCGTCCATATTGGAAGCATTTTGGGACTGAGGCCGCTTCTGGCTAAAAACAGTGATCCCGGAGCCTTGGGGAAGGGCTCCCCCTGAACTGTGGGCAAACCTTTAAGAACCGAGAATAATCTTCCTTGGTAGATCAGACATGGGCATAGGGGTGTGGTGAAGCAAGGAAATTATTGTAATTATTGAGGCTGTTTAATTGTGATTTGTGGAAGTTTTCCGGGAAAGACATTGGCAGACTTGGGCTAGAACCTGGAACTGGACCGGGCATCCTTCATGATGCTAAATAAAACCGTAGAACCCTCTGCCTATCAATCTGCCTAGACTAGCCGGGGTAGTCACTAATTGGCCGGATGCTGTCAAACACGTGATTTATTCTGTCTGATGCAATAGGTCTGCAACCAGCTAGAGAGCCAGGTTTATGATAGCTCACTGCATAGGCATTCGCTGTCCAAAAATATGGTGGATTTCTGTTAGGAAAGTTAATTTTTCCTACATTTTAGTGTCACCCGTGTAGGGAAGGAGTTAAAGGAAGAGTTGGTAATATGAGGGTATTGGTTACCAGGAGAATATTTGTTTAGCTCAGGTTGTCTGCTGATTCTGGTGGTTTGTTTGACTGTGAAATCCCACCACCTGAATCCATATGTGAAGTTTTGAGTTGCAGCTGAATTAAATGGGAGGGAAAACTAGTTTGGACACTGTTTACTGAGTCAGATGTCAGAAGTATCAGATTTTATATCAGTCTAGCCATTGTAGCTCAGACTGTAAAGAATCTGCCTGCAATGCAGGAGACCCAAGTTGGATCCCTGGGTCAGAAGATCCTCTGGAGAAGGGAATGGCAACCCACTCCAGTATTCTTGCCTGGAGAATCCCATGGACAGAGAACCCTGGCAGGCTACAGTCCATAGGGTCATAGAGTTGGACGTGACTGACACTGCTACTAGCCATTGTCCAGTTGCTGAATGACTTCAAATGTGTTACCTAATCTCTTGGGTATAATGTACAGGTCTGTTGGAAGTTCTGTCTTGTACCTGCGGAGTGGGTATGTGGTGAGGGGATGGATTCTTCAGGGACAAGGTTGTGTTTTGATCATCTGTGTGTCAGTACCCAGGATGTACGTAGACATATGTGTGTGCTAAGTTGCTTTTGTTGTGTCTGACCCTTTGGAACCCCATGAACTGTAGCCCGCCAGACTCCTCTGTTCATGGGATTCTCCAGGCAAGAATACTGGAGTGAGTTGCCATGCCCTTCTCCAGGGGATCTCCCTGACCCAGGGATCCACCTGGGGTCTCTTGTGTCTCCCGCATCGGCAGGCAGGTTCTTTACCACTAATGTAACCTGGGAAGCCCCTGCATATACATACAAGATATACATATACACATGTGTACGTATAATCCCAGTACCTCTTACTGGACCTGGTCCTTAGTAAAGACTTTACAAAGGTTTGTTGAAGTCTGTGTTCAGGGCACCTATCCATATGAAAAGTGGTTCATGTAGTTTATTTTCTACATACCTATTGATTTGATTCTTTTCTAGTTGACATCCCTAACCAATAGTCTCTATAGCTAAGGGGAGTTAATGATTTTTCCCATTTCTGGCTGCTCAAGGTGGACATTGAGGGATCTTGTTTCAAGATTCTTTTACATCTGAACCTCTGATCAGAAGTTAGGGTTCTTCTATCATTAACTGCAACAAGGAGTTGCAACTCAGAGCCACATTAAGAACTCAGATCATGTTCCCTGACTGAGGACACAGCAAGCTTCACAAGGCCCTCCATTACGACTATACCTATATGTCTGCCTGTAGACCTCCGAGGTCAGGGGCTCTGTGTAGAACATAAAGCTAGTATGACTTGGAGTCAGAGCACCATGTTGGAGTTTACTACATCTCTTCTAACTTCAAGGATTTGAACTGTGATTTCTGCTTTTATTTCAGAGTAATATAATGAGGATACATTTGGGAATATAATAGGCATTTGTCTCGACTACTTCCAAAGTCACTAAATTTCCATGTATCTTGAAATCATCTGCCACTAACTGCAGGAAATATCAGTTGAAGTTGTTATTTCTTCTCAACCCTATTGCACTGCCTTAAAACAGGCCCTTATCACTGGAGTAACTTTCTGTTTCCCTTTCACCCCAGTCTCAGTTTGTTCAGGCCCACACCTGGGACATGTGATCCACATACGATATTTCTGTTGTGGCATTTATGTTATTTTTTATATACGGCCTTTTAAAACTAGGAATGGAATTGCTAGGTCGTAGGGTAGGCACATGGTCAGATTTAGTAGATAAACCTAATGGTTTTCCAGAATGGTTAAAGTAATTGATCCTCCCATAAGCACCATGTAAGAACTCCATTTGCTCTACAATCTTGCCCTTGATATTGGCAGTTTTTTTTAATTTTAGCCATTCCGGTGGATATATAATGGTATCTTGTGGTTTTAATTTACATTTTCTTGATAACTAAAAATATTGAGCACCTTTTCATATAGTACGTGTCAGCATTTGGACAGCCTGTTCTGGGAGGTATCTGTTCAAGCCTGTTGACTAGTTTTTATTTGAGTGTCTTTATTGTGTAGGAATTCTTTATTCTGTATACAAAATCTTGTAGATTACATGCAATGCAGATATTGTCTCCCAGTCTATGACTTGTCTTTTCACTTTCTTTTAGTGAATAGAGATTCTTGATTTTAATAATGTCTAATTTATTGATTTTTTTCTTTTATAATTTGTGCTGCTTATGTTCTGTTTAGCAAATCTTTTCATATCCCAAAGTACTGAAAAGATTTTCCTTTTTTTCCCCTAGAAGTTTTATCACTTTACATTTCACATTTAGGTAGATTTATCTCATTGATTTTGGTATATAATGTGAGATAGGGGTCAAAGTTCATTTTTTAATGTGGAATTCTAATTGCTTATGATAAGATGCAGCCAGGTAGGAAAAGAAGGGCACGTCCTTAATCTGATAATAGATATTTATTAAAAATCCATAACTAACATTATTCTTTTTTTTCTAACATTATTCTTAATGATGAAGTATTGAATACTTTACTCGTGAGGTTGGGAACAAAACGAGGATGTCTGTTGTCATCACTTTTCATCAACATCATGTTAGAGGTTCTGAACAGTATGAAATACGGCAAGAAAAAGAAAGAAAAGATTGGAACAGAAATAAAACTGCCATCTGTCATTGTTTGCAGATGACTTGTTTGTTGTGGAAAACTTGAACTACTAATATTAAATAAATTTAGCAAGATCACTGTATACAATATATAGGATGAATAATGCTGTTTATATATACAAGTAACAATTAAAAAGCATCTGATACCTACAAGTATATTTAATAAATGACGTTCAAGATACCTACACTGAAAACTACAGAACATTTCTAGGAGAGGTTAAAGATAATGAAGGAACATGCTATATTCATTGATTGAAACATTCTGCATTGTTATTGTTTTTTAATTGTCATATTTTTCTTTTATCTCCCAGCATCTTGTACAGTGTTTTCTTTTATATTCCCAACACTTAGCACAGGGCCTTGCCAATAGGTGGGATTAAATCATTAAAAAAAAAATTATAAGTAGATATAGATTTACAGAAAGTTACAAAAATAGTGTAAGAAATCCTTCACTGTTTGCCCCATTGTTAACATCTAATGTAACTGATACAATATCAAAACCAAGAACTTGACATTTCTACCATCCATAGAGCTTATTCAGATTTCACCAGTTTTACATGTACTTGTTTGTGTGTGCCTGTAGTTCTGTGTGAATTTATTGTATGTGTAGATTATGCGAAGAGTTGACTCACTGGAAAAGACCCTGATGCTGGGAGGGATTGGGGGCAGGAGGAGAAGCGGATGACAGAGGATGAGATGGCTGGATGGCATCACCAACTCGATGGACATGAGTTTGAGTAAACTCCGGGAGTTTGTGACAGACAGGGAGGCCTGGCGTGCTGCGATTCATGGGGTCACAAAGGGTTGGACACGACTGAGCGACTGAACTGAACTGAGATCTGTATAACCACTGACACACTCAAGATACACAACTGTTCCATCATCACAGAGATCCCTTGCTAGCATCCCTCTGTATTCCATTCCCTTCCCCTGCCCTGTCTAACCCCTGACAACCCTTAATCTGTTCTCCATCTCTGTAATCAGTGTGAATAAGTGGATGAGAAAGTAGTTATATAGTTTGTACTGAAGTTAAGTTTAAATTTAGTTTAGGTAAACTTTGGCACAACTTTAAAAGAATAGCCATATCTAGGTGCTGTCTCATCTCTTTGTTGTTCAGTCACTCAGTCATGTCTGACTCCTTGCGACCCCATGGACTGCAGCACACCAGGCTTCCCTGTCCTTCACCATCTCCCGGAGCTTGCTCAAATTCATGTCCATTGAATCAGAGATGCCATTCAACCATTGCAGCCTCTGTCGTCCCCTTCTCTTGCCTTCAGTCTTTCCCATCATCAAGGTCTTTTCTAATGAGCTGGCTCTTCGCATCAGGTGGCCAAAGTATTGGAGCTTCAGTTTCAGCATCAGTCCTTCTAATGAATATTCAGAATTGATTTCCTTTCAGATTGACTGGTGTGATCTTCTTGTAGTCCAAGGGACTCTAAAGAGTCTTCTCCAACACAGTTCAAAAGCATCAATTCTTCAGCGTTCAGCCTTGTTTATGGTCCAACTTTCACATCCATACATGACTACTGGAAAAACCATAGCTTTGACTATACGGACCTTTGTCAGCAAAGTAATGTCTCTGCTTTTTAATATACTGTCTAGGTTGATCATAGCTTTTCTTCCAAGAGGCAAGCATCTTTTAACTTCGTGGCTGTCGTCACCATCTGAGGTGATTTTGAAGCCCAAGAAAATAGTCTGTCACTGTTGCCATTGTTTCCCCATCTATTTGCCATGAAGTGGTGGGACCAGATGCCATGATCTTTGTTTTTTGAATGTTGAGTTTTAAGCCAGCTTTTTCATTCTCCTCTTTCACTTTCATCAAGAGGCTCTTTAGTTCCTCTTCGCTTTCTGCCATAAGGGTAGTGTCATCTGCCTATCTGAGGTTATTGATATTTCTTCTGGAAATCTTGATTCCAACTTGTGCTTCATCCAGCCCAGCGTTTCTCATGATGTACTCTGCATGTAAGTTAAATAAGCAGGGTGACAATATACAGCCTTGACTTACTCCTTTCCCAATTTGGAACCAGTCTGTTGTTCTGTGTCCAGTTCTAACTGTTGCTTCTTGACCTGCATACAGATTTCTCAGGCAGCAGGTAAGGTGGTATGGTATTCCCATCTCTTTGAGAATTTTCCAGTTTGTTGTGATCCACAGAGTCAAAGGCTTTGGCATAGTCAATAAAGCAGAAGTAGATGTTTTTCTGGAACTCTCTTGCTTTTTTGATGATTCAACGGTTGTTGGTAATTTGATCTCTAGTTCCTCTGCCTTTTCTAAATCCAGCTTGACCATCTGGGAGCTCTTGGTTCACATACTGTTGCAGCCTGGCTTGGAGAATTTTGAGCATTACTTTGTTAGCATGTGAGATGAGTGCAGTTTGTATAGTAGTTTAAATGTTCTTTGGCATCGCCCATCTTTGGGATTGGAATGAAAACGGATCTTTTCCAGTCCTGTGGCCACTGCTAAGTTTTCCATATTTGCTGGCATATTGAATGCAGCACTTTAGCAGCAGCATCTTTTAGGATTTGAAATAGCTCAGCTAGAATTCCATCACCATCAGTTTGTTCATAGTGATACATACTACGTTATGCTACATAGTGATGTATACTACTAAGGCCCACTTGACTTTGCACTCCAACATGTTTGGCTCTAGGTGAGTGATCACACCATTGTGGTTTTCTGGGTCATGAAGATCTTTTTTGTATAGTTCTTCTGTGTATTCTTGCCACCTCTTAATATCTTCTACTTCTGTTAGGTCCATACCCTTTCTGTCCTTTATTGTGCCCATCTTTGCAAGAAATCTTCCCTTGATATCTCTAGTTTTCTTGAAGAGATCTCCAGTCTTTCCCATTCTATTGTTTTCCTCTATTTCTTTGCATTGTTCACTTAGGAAGGCTTTCTTATCTCTTCTTTGCTATTGTTGGAACTCTGCATTCAGATGGATATATCTTTCCTTTTCTCCTTTCCCTTTCACTTCTCTTCTTGTCTCAGCTATTTGTAAGGCCTCCTCAATCAGCCATTTTGCCTTTTTGCATTTCTTTTTCTTGGGGATGATCTTGATCACTGCCTCCTGTACAATGTCACAAACCTCCGTCCATAGTTCTTCAGGCACTCTGTCTATCAGATCGAATCCCTTGAATCTATTTGTCACTTTCACTGTATAATCATAAGGGGTTTGATTTAGGTCATACCTGAATGGTCTAGTGGTTTTCCCTACTGTCTTCAACTTAAGTTCATGATCTCATCTCTGGTCATCATTTTACCTGTCCAGAGCTAAAGACATATTGCTGCTAAAGCTTAGATTCAGGAGGTCCAACTTCTGCTAATCAGAGTTAGACTGATGAATTGCAATACCATGATGTTAATTTGGGCCAGAGTACCTATGCAGGCTGATTAATGCACAAAAGAAAACAAAATGTAAGAAATTGAATTCTTCTCAAGGCTGCCAGATGAGCATTGAATCAAAGCAAAGGAAGTTAACCATTTCTGGCATAGAGATGTAGAATCTTAAGTGTTTGGGAGTGGAAACTTGACTGCCTTTTTTCTAGATCCTGGTGCATACCACATGGTTTTCCTTAAATGAATTTAAGATAATTGAACAGGTTATAGTTACATAAGTAATTTACAGGTTTCTCAGATTTGTTACTTTATTTACAGTGGTATCATCCAAGTTATGATACTTCTTAATTTTAGTCCCAGAATGGCCTTTTCACTGTCACCAAATGCTGGGGAATCCTATTGTAATCACCAATATAAGCTGTTTATATTTGGGGCTCTAAAGCTCTAAGATTTCACAACTTCATGAGGCACATCATTTAGTTCTGCCTGCAGTTTGGCCTTGGGCTGAGATCAGTCCCAAGGAACCATGATTAGGAATGCTGCTGCTGCTGCTAAGTCGCTTCAGTCGTGTCCGACTCCGTGCGATCCCATAGATGGCAGCCCACCAGGCTCCGCCGTCCCTGGGATTCTCTAGGCAAGGACACTGGAGTGGGCTGCCATTTCCTTTTCTAATGCATGAAAGTGAAAAGTGAAAGTGAAGTCGCACAGTCGTGTCCGACTCTTCGAGATCCCATGGACCACAGCCTACCAGGCTCCTCCATCCATGGACTTTTCCAGGCAAGAGTACTGGAGTGGGGTGCCATTGCCTTCTCTGGATTAGGAATGAGGTATCTTAATTATGTGCCTGTCTTTGGTACATTCTTGGGTTCTTTATTCTTCAGGCAGATTTCGGGCAGACAACTTGAACAAGCTGAAGAACCTATGCAGCAAGACAATTGGAGAGAAAATGAAGGTAAGAGAACTCAGTAAGGGACTGGAGAGCTTGAGCAGGGGTATTTAATCTTATTCTTTAGTTAATACATAATTTCTAGCTTAGTGTTTAATTTTGTGTGCTACTGGATTTCTTACCAAAGAGGGAAAGTTTTTTTTTTTTTTCAGTTTTTTTTTTTGTTTGTTATATATATATATATTTATTTTGCTATTTTTTTAATTCATTTTTATTAGTTGGAGGCTAATTACTTTACAGTATTGTAGCGGTTTTTGCCATACATTGACATGAATCAGCCATGGATTTACATGTATTCCCCATCCTGAACCCCCCTCCCACCTTCCTCCCCATCCCATCCCTCTGGGTCATCCCAGTGCACCAGCCCTGAGCACTTGTCTCATGCATCCAAGCTGGACTGGCGATGTGTTTCACACTTGATAATATACATATTCTCTCAGATCATTCCACCCTTGTCTTCTCAAAGAGGGAAAGTTATTTTAAAAAGAAAGGGAGGAAGGCAGGAAGGGAACTAAAAGGCATTTTCAAGAATCAGTGACTCCATCTTTGGTCTGCAAGTATGTTTTAGTCCATTCTGGCTGCTGTAACAGAGTTCCACAGACTGGATGGCTTATAAACAACAGAAATTTATTTCTTACAGTTCTGGGGGCTGGAAATCCAAGATTAAGGCACCAGCAGATTGGTGAGGGCTCACTTCCGGGTTTATTGACAGTCTTCTGGCCGTGTCCTCATGGCAGAAGGAGCAATGGACCTCTCTGGGGTCTCTTTCATAAAGATCCCATGACCTAATCACCTCTGACGGACCCCACTTCCAAATACCGTCACATTAGGGATTGGGTTTCAACATGTAAATTTTGGAGGACATAGATATTCAGTGTGTTGTAAAACAAGATTCTTGCCACACAAGTCATTCATTGTCCCTTCTGTTCTTAATAATGTGAATTCCACCAGTAATTCCTTCCAGTTATTTCTTGAGCTCAACCTACAGTGCCAGAAAGGTTTTCCTGTGGTAGATTTCAGATTCTTTATCCCAGCTCTTTAATTAAGAACACATTGATGTTGAGTCCAAATCCTAGACTTTGATTTATGAGACTTCAGGCAGGTTAACTTCTGAGCCTCAGTGTTCTTGTCTGTGAAATGGCAATTCTAACACTAACCTTTAGAATACAATTGTGAGAACTAAAACCTTTTAATACAGAAAACCTGGCACAATGCCTAGACTGTGGTAGTTATTTAGCAATTGAGAGTAGCAGTGGTTGGCAAGTAGTTACTGGCCTTCATCCAAGAAAAAATTCTTCCTGTACTGAAGAATGTTAAATTTCAGCTCAACTTTGTTTTGGCAACCAGATCGGTTCATGTTTTTAATCTTTCTTCAAAAATACCCTGTTAGCTCTTTAGTCATTTTTCAAAAAACATGTTAAATGTAAGCCATAGTCTATCTTGTTTTTAAGTTGTAAACCTCGAAAATAAACCAAAAAACTGTGAAATTTAGGAACCTGAACCAGGAAAGATCATAACAAAAAGATTCCCTTGGATTCCGACACCTTATCCTTCATGATATTCTGCATCCTTCTCTTTAATACTGTTTTGTTACACTTTCAGCATATGACAGGCTATAGAAATTGACATGGATGATAATGGTACAGTTTTCTTCCTGTGCTGAAAGCCTTGACACTAAATCAGTTGCATGTCAGGGACACTGTAATGATGTTAATTTGCATATATACTTTTGCCTAAATATTTTTGGGGGCATATATACAGATAGTGCCAACCAAGTATTTTTCTTAGCAAGAAGATGGGAGTATTTTCATTTGCATTAGCATTCTTAGATCCCTAGCTGCTGGTCCTACAAGGAGTGTTCTCTCTCGCTGTCCATTGAAACAGTACCAGCGGTGCTTTAGTTTGTAAAGCACCTGAAAGCAGTCAGAATCCTTTCACATACATCTCATTTTGGTTTTGATCTTTGCTGTAAACCTGGAGTATAGGTAGTACATTTGTTAGCCCTGTTGAAAGGGTAGGAAGTCCCTACCTAAGGTATTGAAAGGGTAGGTATTTCCTAAATAGGAAATACCCTTCCTAAATAGGCTTAGGAAATTAAGGAGCTTGCCTAAAATCATGCCGTAAGTTAGTTGCAGAGCCAGAACTTGAACTCAGAACTTGAATTTGCTGCCCTGAGGGATTATCAGAGAGCAAGAGGGCCTCAGCTATCTTAGCTACCAAATGGAACATCTTGAACATCTTGAGGTTTAGGCCATTTTTTTTCTACTTTGGTAGTCTATGCTTGTTCTTATCAAGACTCCTTCTGATACTGTCAGACTTTACAAATTTAAAGATGATTTTTCTTGAATCACTGAAGGGTGTGAGTTGGGTTTTGATCGAATCCTGACTTGTATGGAATGTCTAATGAAAGTGAAAAGTGAAAACTGCTCAATTCAGTTCAGTCGCTCAGTCGTGTCTGACTCTTTGCAACCCCATGGACTGCAGCACACCATGCTTCCCTGTCCATCACCAACTCCCGGAGCCTAACTCAAACCATAACCCATCAGGCTCCTTGTGCTTGTAATTCTCCAGGCAAGAATACTAGAGTGGGTTGCCATTCACTTCTCCAGGGGATATTTCTGACCCAGAAATCAAACCTGAGTCTCCTGTATTCTTTACTGTCTAAGCCACCACGGAAGCCTAAATCTTTAGAAAAACATGATTTCTATGTATTATTTTATTTATACTTACAAAGCAGACCCTAATTCTTCTCAACTTATTTTTACATGTGTTTTCCTGAGGTCTTACAGGTCTTGTTATAATGGACTTTGATAATATTCTTTATCTCTATTTAATTTAGGAAGAATTTGATTCTTCAAATTATCTTCTACTTAGCTCTGGGCAAAGTTTAAAAATGATGATCTGGTAGAATATTGTGAAGAAGGGTGAGGAGAGAAATCAGAAGGGAAAAAAATCTAGTCATGGGTACACCCTTACCATTTTGCTAAGGCACATTGGTTGCTCTAAACTTAGTTTTGAATTCTGTGGCTTTTTTCCTCAAAAATTGTGTTTCTTTGGCTTCTTGATACTTCATCATCCCATCCATTTTTATCCTGAGCCTCAGGCCTAAGGGCTGGGTTTGTTCTTAGCAGGTAGACGGGGATTCATAAATTGATACATAGGCATCTGCCCACCGCTGGCCCCTGACCAGCACTGAGCATTTTCACATGATCTTGGGACCATAACACTGTGTGTCCATGTCAGACATTTTTCTTCTCGAGTTCCTGATACTGTCAACACTGTGACCCCGATGGGTTAATCCATCTGTCCAGGATCAGAAAGCTAGGAAGTGGCAGGATGAGGACTTGAAATCTTGACGTCTTACTTCTAATTTACTGATGTTTCTCCCATCTTTTGCCTCTTTTAGAGATTCTAGGTTATGTAGAATTCTGTGATTAGTTTATATGATGCATTAATGTGGTGTGCACTTATAAAACTATGTCAGAAATGTTCAAATTAATTTTTTTCCTTTCCTATAGAAAAAAGAGCCAGTGGGAAATGATGAATCCATTCCAGAAGATGTATTAAATCTCGATGACCTCACTGCAGACACTTTAACTGTAAGTTATTGTCCTTTTCTGGACTGGGATTGTGTTCTTTTATCTTAACTTTGTTCCTGGACGAGCAAGTCCTGACACTACATCCAGCATTGCTGCATTCTTGAATTTCTGCAGCTGGGATGTGGCCTCATCTACCTTGTTAATCTTGATACTTGAGTATTAGCGATGAGATAGGTGGAGTGGAAAAGTGAAGATTAGGAAGACAAAAAAAAAAGAGTAGAAAGAGAAGAAAACAGGAGCTGAATTATGTTTGATTTATATAACTCCATTTCTACAGGGTCAGGAATTTTTCAATTTATTGTAATTCAGTAAATATTCACTACATTGGGCCTAAAGCAGTAATTTTCAAGGTTTTTAGTCACTGAACACAAAACCTGCAACACAGAAGCGTGACAAGAGCATAAACACAAAAAAGCAAAAGTTGCTGTGCTTAAAGGGCTCACTTGGGGGTGCTATTCCTGACCTGCCCTACCTGCTAAGGGTCTCCCCAAGAAATCAGAGTACACTTGGAAACCCCTGCAGTAAGGAGCACAAAATAAGTTTAAGCCAAGTTCTCTTGCTCCTAATAAATTTGCACTTTTTCTAGAGAGCAGTTAAATGTGTAGTATGTTGGTTTAATCAGGACACTGAGAGGTGCCCTCAGAAAATGCATGGCTGCCTCTTGTTGTGTGGCAGAAACGAACACAATGATGTAAAGTAGTTATCCTCCAATTAAAAATAATAAAATTTAAAGAAAGAAAAAGGAAAGTACAAGTTAAGGGAAAGAGCTCTTAAAGAGTTATGGTATTAATGCTCCTGAGATACATGGGAATAAGAGGAGTGGCTGGAATTTATCCATCTCTGCCTTAGGCACCCTGAAAGAAAATGCCAGTGGATTTGTCAGGCAAGACTATATATATCCCGGTGTGAAATGACTCTCAGTTCTTTGAAAGCCTCCAGTCACAATTTTGAAAATGCTATCGCAAGAGTTGTCACTAGAGCATAACAGGGTTGAGGCAACAGAATTTGTTCCCTACCCGGTCCGTGACTTACCGTGGCCTGGGGCGGGCTTGGCCTTGTTCACCTACAGAACCTGAAAGTCTCTCAGATCAAAAAAGTCCGGCTTCTCATCGACGAAGCCATCCTGAAGTGTGACGCCGAGCGGATGAAGCTGGAAGCTGAGCGGTTTGAGAACCTTCGCGAGATCGGGAACCTCTTGCACCCGTCCGTGCCCATCAGCAATGACGAGGTAGGTGTCGGCGCCACAGCTGGCGGCTGCCGTGCGCGCCCCTCTCCGCTGGGAAAGGGGCGGGGTGGGAGGCGGGCAGCGAAAGCTGGCACTCGCGGTCTAAGAAAAGCAGGCTCTTTGTGTGTTTGCCCTGCCCACCAATTGAGAACTGTGAAAGAGTCAGATCCCCGCCTGATTGGGAAATAGCAAGGACAGCAGGTAGGTGGAGACGCCTGGCACGGAAACCGCTCCTAAATCGGGCTGCTGCCCCATCCACTGCCTGTTGCCCCTGGTAGCAGCTTGCCTAGTGGGAGGGATCTGCAGAATCAACCTCACCCCTCACCCACACCCTGCTGGGAAGCCGCAGGTTGAGGGAAATCTGCATGATAAAAGTTTCCTGCTGAGTGGGAGCTTCCCCAGCACAAAGCGGCTCAGAGCCCAGCCTTTGTTCCCTGACACCCCAGCCGTGGCAGGGCCCATCTGTGCCTCTTTCATTCATTCCCTGGAGAACCGAACATTCAACTCATTGAGGGCTGGGGTGGCAGACTCAGGAGGTCAGAGCCCGGAGCCCGCCCTCCTGTGGCCCCAGGACCGAGGGAGAGCCTAGGAAAAAAGAACTCTACATTCTCCTCTGTACCCCAGGCAATGAGGATTGTCCAGGAGAGGGTTTTCCCTGTATAGGATTTTCCAGGAGTCATTTGAAAAGGGTTGGAAAAAAAGAGAATACTACAGATCTTTTGGAAAATCATGATTTCAGTTCCATGGCTAGAATTGCTTCTAGGAATTTATAAATTATTATTTTTCTGTTGAAGACAAATTCTGTAGCAAATTCCCTTCTCTAGTGCCAGTACACAGGGGCCAAAACCTAGTGTCTGAGTTAAGCGGAGACATCACAGAGCCCTGGGTTGTTCTTGGAGATCAGGGTTTGGAAAAATGGAGGCTGTAGACTTAAGAGCTCATGCATCTCTCTCTCCTGGTCTTATTTCCTTAGGATGCCGACAACAAAGTAGAGAGGATTTGGGGTGATTGTACTGTCAGGAAGAAGTACTCTCACGTGGACCTGGTGGTGATGGTAGATGGCTTTGAAGGCGAAAAGGGGGCCGTGGTGGCTGGCAGTCGAGGGTACTTCCTGAAGGTAAGAGTGAGGTTGGTTATAAAGATTGGTTATAACCAATGAGGTCGATTATAAAGAAAGAACTGCAGAAAACATAACCCACTTAAAGAGGCCAAACATCTGCCTTTCTATCATAAACTTACTGGCAATTAGATGCAATTCTCTTTCTAAAGCAGGAAAGTGCTTATCAGGATTCCCTGGGACAAAAGCCACTAAGTGATCCTCCATAATGAATATATGTTTTGTTGACTGACTTAGAACAGTCTCTGCCTTTAAGGAGCTCAGTGTAATTGGACAGTCAGACAAGTAGCATAAGTGCTGTGGTGTGAGAAGCCCAGGGTGCTGTGGGAATGGATGGGCAGAAGCAGCAAACCCAGATCAGCTGGGACAGAGGGAAGATGCCTTCAGGAAAGCCTTCCAAAAAGGACATGGTAAAGTCATTTCGAAAATACTGTCCATATAGGTTTGTTTTGCATTTGCAAATAAGTCCAATGTTTTAAGACTTCACTCTCCCATGTACCTTGGGTGCATAATCCTTTTCCTTTATTTGTATCTTAGAGGGAATGCTTTTCAGATGATATGCTGAGCTCTGGTGTCAAGAAAGAGTCTCTTGAGTCAGTTGTTGGATCTGCAGTCTTTGCGGCCTCCCGTGTGCCCCCAGTTACCTCTGGGTGTAAACACTAGCAGATGAACATGATGGTGGCAGAACCCAGTCACACAGTGCTGTGTCTCTGCTCCCTTAGGGGGTCCTGGTATTCCTGGAACAAGCACTCATCCAGTTTGCCCTTCGGACCTTGGGAAGTCGGGGCTACACTCCCATTTATACCCCCTTCTTCATGAGGAAGGAGGTCATGCAGGAAGTGGCACAGCTCAGCCAGTTTGATGAAGAACTTTATAAGGTGAGTAGCCTGTGGCAGTGTACCAGAATCTCCTTAAGGTAAGAAGTTTAATTTCGAAGACACAGCAGTGCTCCCCAGCAAGACTTCCTTGGAGGACGGAAATGTTATATGTAGTGGCTGTTGAGCACTTTGGTGGCTAGTGCAACTGAGGAAGTAAAATTTTAATGTAAATGATCACGTGTGACTAGTGGCTACCATTTGGACAGTCCAGATGTAAAGTCTATTTTTTCTTTCCCTACATGGTTTATGTAATGCACTGAAATTGATCTTTAGCACCGTGAGCTTAGAAAAGAAGCTCGTAGATTATTATTAACCTTGGACAGAAGGAAATTGCCCAAGTGGCTGATCTTCCCACTCCTGACCCCAGACAGGAAGCTTCCACGGAGGAGATATACTTTCCTTTGGATGGATGTAACTTCCAGTTTATGGCTCTTTCTCAACCATGAGGCATCTCAGGGTGAGCCAGAGGATTTGAGTTGAGGTACAGAAGGTCATTCTGAGTCAGTCAGCTTTAACGTCCGCCACCGCTCCCCTGTCTGTGCCCAGCACTCAGAATTGCTGGTGTCTCTACTGACGGCTGCCCGTCACAGCTGAGTTTACTTTTCACTTGTCCCTCTCCTTCAGCACCGGTCCATCAGGGGTGGAGGGTTGGGAGAGGGACTGTGTTCCTATTGGCTATTCCTTCTTAAATCCATGTAGGAGGTAGTTAGACAGGTGCTCCTGGCCTCATCTGATTTATCTATTTAGAGAGATAAGTTTACTACTCAGAACCTTCTTCCCACTAGGTCCTGTTGGTGAGTTCAAAGTTATGTTTTCTTTCAAGATGCAGTGGGAAACAAAATACTCTCTCCAAACATTAATACAACCCTGGGGCCCTCTTCTTCTTCCTTTTAATGAGAGGAACATGTGTATTATCAAATGGGACCTCTTTTTATTTTTTTTTTTTTTTCCTTTCTTCTCAACCCCCAAGATTGGATGAGTGATCACTGACAGAATTTCAGAAGTAGATGCCCTGCAGGTAACACCAGTGAGAAGCTTATATGAAGGATTATGAGAAACATTAGGCAGCAGGTGCTCCCTGTGTTCCCTGCATTCTCTGTCTCTTATCCAGATGCTTCTTGGATCCATAGGCAGGGAGACTCACAGATCTCCATATAGAGGAATTGGGGCTGGCACTTCTTATCCCATCACCTCAGTTTATTAATTCTCTAGAGCGGTGCTGTCCAGCTGAACTCTCTGTAATTGTAGAAATGTTCTCTGTTTCTGTCCTATCCATGCGGCAGCTACCAGCCATGAGTGGCTGCTGAACACTTGAAATGGGGTTCATGCAAACCCAGGAATTAGTTTTTAATTAAAATAGCCATATGTGAAAAAAAAAAAAAATAGCCATATGTGGCTACTGGCTGTACCACATGAGACCACAAGCTCTATTGTTTTTATGTTGTCTATGAACAGCCTCACACGGGGTTAAGTTCCCACTGTTAGTTAGCAAGGTAGTCTCCCAGATTTCCAAATGCTGGCCCAGAAGAAGTTTGCTCTCCTCTTTTTTTTTTTTTTCTCTCCTCTTTTTTTAAAAAATATTTTAATTAAATACCACATGACAAAATTTGTAAGTGGTGGTGGGAAATCGTCTTCTTTCTTATTACCTAATACAGTTGTCATTTTTAATATTCTTTCAGTGCCTTTTTTCATACATATATTATTTTCTCATACTTCTAATCACACTGTATAGATTGTCTTTTTATTTTACATTTATCAGAAGCGTTTTTCAGTGTAACTGCATGGTCTTCATAACCATCACTTCTTAATGGTTATATAATATTACATGGCATGGATATAGGCTACCCAACTCTTCCCTGTTGAATATTTAGGGGGCTTCTGGGCTTCCCTGGTGGCTCAGTGGTAAAGAACCCTCCTGCCAATACAGGGGACAAGGGTTCAATCCTTGGGTTGGAAAGATCCCCTGGAGTAGGAAATGCATATTTATGGGGCTTCCTTTTTTTTGCTATCAGTAAGTTACAGTGAACTTTGTTCTGTATAGCTTTTTTTCCTCTTTTGCATTACTTTCTTCAGCTAAGTACCAAAGTGATTCTTCAAGGATTATAACCCTAGATTAACCCACAAGTATCAAGACAGCAGAGCCTATGTCCTTTTGCCCAACATTGGCAAAAAGAATTTGGCTCTTACTAAATGCCTCACAAACATTTCTCAAGTGGATTAATTCATATTGCTACCAGCTCAGGTTTTATTGCATACCTGCCATCATTGGCCATTATACATAGTTTATAAGTGTTTCATTTATTAGGTAAAGTAAAAACAGTATCAAAGGGAATTCCCTGGTGGTCCATTGATTAGGCCTGAATGCTTCCACTGCAGGGGGGCATGGGTATGATCCCTGGTTGGGGAACTGAGATTTCACATGTCACATGTTGCACCCAAGAGAAGAACATAATATCAGAATACTTTATCTCCTTTTTGCATTACTTGATTTCAGGGACCCCATTTTGGACTGACCCATTCACTCCCTTATCTTTTTAGCATCTCCTGCTCTCTCTCGGGCAGAGATTGAAGAAAATTCATCCTCCCTTCACTCAGATCTTCTATGTGGCTTCTTGCTCGAAATGAGGTTCTCCTCCCTCAGTCTTAACTAGTAAACATTACCCTCCTCCCACAGGTGATTGGCAAAGGCAGTGAAAAGTCTGATGATAACTCCTATGAGGAGAAATATCTGATTGCTACCTCTGAACAACCCATTGCTGCTCTCCACCGGGACGAGTGGCTTCGGCCAGAGGACTTGCCAATCAAGTATGCCGGCCTGTCCACCTGCTTTCGCCAGGAGGTGGGCTCCCATGGCCGTGACACCCGTGGCATCTTTAGAGTCCATCAGTTTGAGAAGGTGAGTAGACAGGTCAGGGCGAGGAATGGGACTCTTCTGTCTGTCTCTCCAGGGTGGTTAGTGGAGAAACAAAACCTGTGTTGTTCAGCCCCACCCCAGCCCCTGTCTTTTCTCTCTTTGCCCCCATCTGTGTGTGTGTAGGGAAGAGGCTGAGAATCGCATAGTGGCGGGGCTGGAGGACAGACTCAGGAACCAGCTGGCCTGAGTCCAAAGGCACACCCCACCACTTAATGCTGTGTAACCTGGAACTAGTTGCTTAAACTCTCTGTGCTGCACCCTCCTCTGTAAAAGGGGGTAGTAGTAGGACCTGCCTCGTTAGGCTACTGGGAAGATGAAACCAGTTATCACATGGAAAGTACTTAGAACAGTACCCGGCACATTTGTGGGGCGCTGTCTACACCAGCACCAGCAAGGGGTTCTTGCTGCAGCCCCAGCCAGCCCCGTGCAGCCCCTGTTGCTCACCGGGGGCCCCAGCCCCGCCTGACTCCCAGTGGAGTAGGAATAGGTCTTTGTTGCAAGGATAGCTCCCACCTCAGTGTTCAGTTTATTCACCCCACTCCGTCGTCCCCGTCTCCTCGGGTCTGTCCTTGCAGATAGAGCAGTTTGTCTACTCCTCGCCACACGACAACAAGTCCTGGGAGATGTTTGAGGAGATGATCACCACCGCGGAGGAGTTCTACCAGTCTCTGGGGATCCCTTACCACATCGTGAATATCGTCTCAGGTATCCACCTCCCTCTCCCGCATCCCACAGACATCACCCGGACCAGTGGGGCTGCCCCACAAAGAAATAGCCCACAATCCAGTTAATTGCCCACGTTAATTAAAATATCACACTCTTCTCCCTTGGGAGCTTTTGGTGCTAAGAATATCTGGGCATGATTTTTCTTCTGGGGATAGGATGTGAATTAAAGAATTCTTCGGGCTTGCTAAAGGTTAGCCTTCTGAAATAGCATCCCTCCTTCATGAATTCTAGGGGTTTTTCCTTACAGGTTCTTTGAATCATGCTGCCAGTAAGAAGCTTGACCTGGAGGCCTGGTTTCCGGGCTCGGGCGCCTTCCGTGAGTTAGTCTCCTGTTCTAACTGCACAGACTATCAGGCTCGCCGGCTCCGAATCCGATATGGGCAGACCAAGAAGATGATGGACAAGGTTAGATGGTCCCTGAGGAGGCAGGCAGTGGGGCCTTTTAGCGCAGAGTGGAGCCACCTTATTTTGGCCTTTGGAGGACATCATGTCCCAGCATCATGGGGAAACCTGAGCTGCTCACGCTAGGCCAGAGAAGGAATCTGAAAATGACTTTTACTGAATCCAGGACTGAGTCCTTCTAGATGGAAACCTGAATCTAGCTCTGTTCTACAAGATAATTCTATTTTTTCCTCCTCTTGGTTTTGTTCTCCGTAACTCCAGATAAAGAGATATCCCCATTTGTCTACACAGAACAAGGTGGAGGCAAGGTTTTCCTTCTTGTGCAAGAAGGTCTGGGTTGTAGGCTTATCTTTCCAAACCCAGTTTTCAGGCCCTCATCTTTTCCAGGTCAGGGGCTTGAAAGGGGTTGAAAGAAGGAGGCCATTGGGTAGACTGTTCTTCCCTCAGAGGGCCAGCAAGGGCTTGAGTATAACTGCTCTGTCTGGGGACCATCTCCTCGCAGGTGGAGTTTGTCCACATGCTCAATGCCACCATGTGCGCCACAACCCGCACCATCTGTGCCATCCTGGAGAACTACCAGACAGAGAAGGGCATCCTCGTGCCTGAGAAATTGAAGGAATTCATGCCGCCAGGTGAGGCTCCCTGCCTTCCTCCTCTTGTGCATCTTCCCACTCTTGCACCAAGTTTTCTTATTGATTCACAGGCCCCAAAACTCTGCCTTGTCCTCTGGTGCCAGGCACTGCAAGGGGCAAGGTTGAAAAGTAGCCAGTACAGGTATGTTAGTCTATTTAAATGCAGCTAAAATTCAGGCTGCGAAAAGAAAGGAACAGAGGAAAGCAGTGCCTACCGTTGTCTTGTGGAACTTTCCCCAGAGGTCCCTGGGCTTTGACCCTTGAGGAATGACAGGTTATCTGGTTGACTCTTCCCTTTCAGGTCTCCAAGAACTGATCCCCTTTGTGAAGGCTGCGCCTATCGACCAGGAGCCCTCGAAGAAGCAAAAGAAGCAGCATGAGGGCAGCAAGAAGAAAGGGGCAGTGAGAGATGTTGCCCTGGAAAGCCAGCTGCAGAACATGGAGGTCACTGATGCCTGAACATGCCCTTGTCCCCTCCACCAGGCTTCCATTGCCTCAGGTGCAATATCAGAGCCTGCCCACAGGCAGGGACGCCCAGCACGCATGCATCGCCCACCCTGTCTGACTGCATTACTCAAAGGGGAACCATCTGCCACATAGTGCAACGTTCTCTTTTCTCATTTGGGCATAGGATTCATCACCAGTGACTGATGAAACCATGTAATAAAGCATCTCTGAGGGAGGCCAGGACTCTTCCTCAGTCTTCTGCCCGGGGCTTGAACCCTATCTGTGACAGTTCTCCCTGGAACCATCTTCACCTCTGCTTGTTCTGCTATATATAAGGTTGTCCGTGTAGCAACGAGAGCCTTTGAGGAGGTAGGGGAAGGCAGGAATAGCTTTCGTAAAAGCTCAAGGGAAAAGTGAAAGCTTTGAGTCTTAGACACACAGGCTTACCAGGCAAGGGCAGGATCCTCCTTTGTAAACGCGCCCCTGCTTTGTTAAAGCAGTTAGGTAGGACCAGCTTAGAGACCTGGGTTGATATAAAAAGCTGCATAGCACATCTGTTCCCTGGGAAGGGCTTCACGGAGAGAGAGGGAGGGAGGCGGCGAGACATCACAGTGGATGAGACTATATTTAATCTCAAAAAAGTCCTTAGATTCAAGACACACGGAACAGGGAGGGCCTTATTCACAGCTGCCTCTCTCCAGTCATCCCCAAATGGGAGACTAACTGCCTGGCAGCTTGTTGCTACAGCTCTAGAGAATCGACAGAGCCCGCAGGATGGGGCTAGTGGGAATGAGGTTGTATTCCTTTCTCTGGAGCTTCCACCATTGGCCTAATGGCCAGTTCACCCTTTCCCTTGGGGAGGATGCTGTTTAGGCTCTTAATTTACCTGCTGCCTTTCATCTGCAATCTACAAACACTTCACTTTAATAACACCTTGTGTTAGTTTAGTGCTTCTCCCCTAGGAGCCTAAAATACCTCCTGTAGATGATCTCTTTTATCTCTGTGGCAGTCCCAGACAGGAGGGTGGGGACATGATTATATCTCTCCCATCACAGGGAAGACAGTACTAGGTAGGTAGGGGAGATGAGAAAACATGGCCACCTGGAAGCCAGGAGTCCTGACTCCTCAGCAGGGCTTGATGCTTGCTTGCTGTGTTTCTTTGGCAGGATGAGAACAGGACTCTGGCCTGCCACGTGGGAGCTTTATTTCATTTTCCCTAGTCCCAAGGCAACTTCCCCGGGCCTGCTGGAGCTTGCTATAGCACCCAGGAAAGAGGCCATGTGCTTGCTTTTCCACTGGAGGCTTGGGCTGATCCTGTGGATCTTGCTGCTGGGAGACCCCATCAAAACCGGGGCACCTGAAAGGGTGACCGCAGTGGCCCTCTTACCGCAGGCAGGCTCAGAGCCTGCCTCTAACTCTAACCAGTGCCTCCACTTGGACAAAGCCAGGGCAAGAGAACAAAAGAGCAAGCTGCTCCATGTGCTTGGAAGGACGAGGTATTCACATTCCTGTAGCCTCAACTATTTGATTTAAAGAAAGGCAGTTTACACAGTGAGCAGAAGGCCGGTTTTGGTCACCACCACACACCACTCTTGCTTGTTTGAAAAGCCCATTGTACTTTGGGGTTAGAGACTCCAGTGGCCCTGAACACCCCCGCCTAGCCTTAGAGGTCACTGTAGCTTCCTCCTCTTCTCCCCACTCCCACCTTCCTGGCTGCTGGTGCCCGAAACCTTCCACCAGAAGGCAGCACTTTTCTCTGTGGCCCTGAAAGCACTCTGGGAGGGCAGAAACTGGGGCTCTGAGCCCCTGGGGCCCCAGGCCCAGCTCCTGTATCACACCCCCTGGCCCCTAGCCGACCTACTTTCTTACCGGACTAGTTTTCTGGACCTGGTTGCCCCTAGGGCCTAGACCCCCTGCCCAGCCTTGCCTACCTGCCCTGTGGCTGAGCAGTGTGTGGGCTGGCGTGGGAGGCTGCCTAGTGAGTGGAGGCCTGGAAAACAGGTGCTGTGTGGACCAACTGCTCTGTTAGCTGAAAGTGTAAACCCTCTTCTTCCTGAAGCCATAGGACAGAAAAGTAGTCATTGTGAAGGAAAGGACGATCCCGTGGCTGAGGTCCCTCCCCAAGGGGTGGAGAACACAACAAGCAGGAGACATACATAGGCACACATGCTCATGTACTGCCCTGTGCCCGGTGCAATAAGGAGCAAGGATTACAGAAAGAATGGGACACAGTCCTTGCTCTCAAGGAACTCCCAGTCCTTGGGAAAGGTGTGGCTTACCTTCCTCCAGCCGGCTGAAGACCAAGCTCCTCCCCTCCCCAGAGCGGTGGGATGGGGCTGATTTAAGTCTAGTTTAGGATAGGCCAGCCAGCCTGCAAGCTGAGGGCTGGGAGTGGGCCCAGATAACCTCGACTCCACCCAGACAGTTGCCTCCGCAACCCACGGCTGATGCCCTCATCCCTGGCACCTTGACTTGCCCCATCTCCAACCTTAGCTACCCAGGTTACCTCAGCAAACCCCCACAGGCATAGGGGAGTGAGTCAGAGCTCTGGGTCTCTCATCAACCCTTGGTTCCCACACCCAGGGACCAAGATGCAGGTTGGGTGCTTCGGTTCAAAGAGGAGCCACCGGCCTCTCTAGCGAGAGAAAGACAACTAGAAGACAGACCTCCAAAGAGAAAATTTTATCTAAAGAGTTAAGCAATTGTGAGGCCAATAGACCAAGCTGCTTGCCCTGAACTCACAGTCTGCTGGGAAGGTCACTTTATCCGCCAAACAGGGTCAGTGAAGAAACCGCTTCTGGGAACTGACGCTTTCCTTGTGACTGGTCCTGCTTTTCCTTTCCTGAAGCGGTCCCGTTTACCCAGGGTCTTGAGAACGCACCTCCCCCCGCCCCCCCCACCTCCCCATACCTCCCACTGGGGGCCTGGGGCGGCCCTGGCTCCACTCCCAGGATGAGTCTGGCAGAGCTGGGACAGGCCCCAGAGAAATGTACTGCAAGTCAGAGCCTGTGCCAGGATGAGGGGCCTGCCCACTCCCCCAGTCACCTCCCAGCAAGGGGTTCCCCCAAAGCTCCTCCCAGATACGCACGAAAGGGGGCGCTACCCTGTGTCTCCAGTGGGGGCGGTCCTAGTGGTGCTGAGACGGCCGTCTCTGCCGTTGCCCTTTTAAGAGCTCACCCCCCCCACCCCACCACAACGGGGGCGGGGGTGCGGCAGGCAGGTTCCTGTTGCAGAATCCCAGCAAGTGCGGCTCCCCATCTGCGGAAAGGAGACGGAAAGCCAACCTTGCCAGTTCTCAATCTCTAAGTCCCCGGACCTGCGGGCAGAGGTAGGGGGTCCCAGCGACCTCTGATTCTGAGAAAATCCCGTTTTCTTCTAGAGGGGAAGTTCGGCTTTTGCGCTGTTCTCATTGGTTGGCGGGTGAGCCCTGCATTTTGGAGAGCGATAGGGCGCCCCCACCACAGAACCAGGGCGTCCCTTCCCTGCACAAACCTGCTGTTAGAAATGGTCTGGAAAATTATTTTCAATGAGGTGTAAATTACTGATAAGGTGGTGTGACCCTTCTGGGAGATGACTTTTTTTTTTTTTTTAAACCCTAAAAAAGGGAAGAATTGAGCTCCCATTTAGAACAGCATTTGTCTTCTCCTCCTTCCATCTTGTCTTAGAGGGGGAAAAAAAGAATTTTTTTTTTCCTACTCCTCCAAAACCAGTGCTTGTGTACTTATGCCCGGGATTTGGCGCCAGTTCGGAATCCCTGAGCCCCTTCTCTACAGCCAGCTCTCTCTTCAACCTGCCTCTCCTGAGCCTCCCCTCCCCACCCATTCCCCTCAACCACCAACCTGCTCACACTTCCCATCTTAAAGCCGTCTTCCTGTCATCCAGGCTTTGCTATCAAATTATGATGCCAGTCTGCTCCTTTCCGTCAAAGAAAAATAAACCCTGGACACTTGTAGGATCTGTGACCTCATCAACCTCCTAGTACCCACCCCCTCAAAAGGAAGGTGGAATGGTCCATACAGTTGGAACAGCATAAGGGAGTAGGAGGAAGGCCTGAATAGTTGGAGTGCAGAGGGTGAGGAGGGTTGGGTTGGGGCTAGAGAAGTGGTGTGGATAAGGAGACAAGGCTGCCCCTAAAGGCTGGGTCCCTGGGGCTCTTGCCTCTCACCTGCATGCTCTCTCTGTGTGTACCCTCCTGCTGTACATCCCACATCTGTGATCTCTCATCACACATCTCTGGCTCTGACCCCCCTACCCCCAATACACACCGAGCATCTCCACCACAATCCAAACTGTTAAGTCCAGAGTCTAAGCTTCTATCTGATCCTCTGCCTCTACCCTGCTCTGGATAGTCAGGCACCCAAAACAAATACCTGGAAGTCTCGCCCTGGACCACTCCCTCCTCTGCTCCAGCAGCCAACTTCTCACAGTCCCACTCTCTTCATCGCCCAGATCTGGCTGCTTGGCAGCCTGTTCCTCAGCTGCAGCACAGACTCCCCTCCTCCTGGACTGTTACAGCCACCTCCTGCCGGTCTGCTTGACCCCAGTCCCTCTTTCAGATACAGCCTTCCCGCTGTGACAGATGGTGCAGACACTCCTGCTCCCACTCCACCCCCAATCCCGCCCAAACACTTCAGATGGCTCCCTCCGCCTATGAAATAAAGTCCAGACTTCTCAGCCAGATCCAGATTCCTCAAACTGTGGCCACAGTTCAGAATAGCAGGCTCCTCTGCTCTTCTTGTTTCTTGCTCTAGCCCCAGGGACCTGCTCACCTCTCCCAGAACTGACGTGCATTACACCCTCTTTATCTGCTCCTGCTATTCCCTCTGCCCCATGCCTTTCCTCTGGCCTGTCTCTGGAACTCTTCCTTCCCCTTCAGTTCAGTTCAGTTCAGTCGCTCAGTCGTGTCCGACTCTTTGCAACCCCATGAACTGCAGCACGCCAGGCCTCCCTGTCCATCACCAACTCCTGGAGTCCACCCAAACCCATGTCCATCGAGTCGGTGATGCCATCCAACCAGCTCATCCTCTGTCATCCCCTTCTCCTCCTGCCCTCAGTCTTTCCCAGCATCAGGGTCTTTTCCAATGAGTCAGCTCGTCACATCAGGTGGCCTAAGTATTGGAGTTTCAGCTTCAACATCAGTCCTTCCAATGAACACCCAGGACTGATCTCCTTTAGGATGGACTGGTTGGATCTCCTTGCAGTCCAAGGGACTCTCAAGAGTCTTCTCCAACACCACAGTTCAAAAGCATCAATTCTTTGGTGCTCAGCTTTCTTCACAGTTCAACTCTCACATCCATACATGACCACTGGAAAAACCATAGCCTTGACTATACGGACCTTTGTTGGCAAAGTAATGTCTCTGCTTTTTAATATGCTGTCGAGGTTGGTCATAACTTTCTTTCCAAGGAGTAAAGTGAAAGTGAAGTTGCTCAGTCGTGTCTGACTCTTTGTGACCCCGTGGACTGTAGCCCACCAGGCTCCTCCATCCATGGGATTCTCCAGGCAAGAATACTGGAGTGGGTTGCCATTTCCTTCTCCAGGGGATCTTCCCGACCCAGGGATCGAACCCAGGTCTCCTGCACTGCGGGCAGATACTTTAACCTGAGTCACAAGGGAAGCCTTCCAAGGAGTAAGTGTCTTTTAATTTCATGGCTGCAATCACCATCTGCAGATGATTTTGGAGCCCAGAAAAATAAAGGCAGCCACTGTTTCCCCATCTATTTGCCATGAAGTGATGGGACCAGATGCCATGATCTTAGTTTTCTGTATGATGAGCTTTAAGCCAACTTTTTCACTCTCCTCTTTCACTTTCATCAAGAGGCTCTTTAGTTCTTCTTCCCTTTCTGCCATAAGGGTGGGGTCATCTGCATATCTGAGGTTATTGATATTTCTCCCGGCAATCTTGATTCCAGCTTGTGCTTCCTCCAGCCCAGCGTTTCTCATGATATACTCTGTATATAAGTTAATTAAGTAGGATGACAATATACAGCTTTGACATACTCCTTTTCCTATTTGGAACTAGTCTGTTGTTCCATGTCCTTACCCTTCAAGGTGGTTCAAATGCTGCCTTCTCTACAAAGCCTTCCCTAACTTCTCACACCCTCACGCAGATATTAATGAATAAGGCACTTGTCTCTGTCTGCATTGGACTGGTTGCTCCTTGAGGCCAGAGCTGGAGTCTTGTCCACCTGTGTATGTCTCAGACTTAGCCCAGTGCCTGGAGCATGGCTAGGGCTGGAGAGGGCTCTCTGCTCAGCCTACTCCAATTTGTTAATAACTAAGTTGTTGCAGATGTTGCTTTGGGACTTGCTGGGAACAGCTCAGCCCCAGGCTCCGTCTCTCACCTTCTGTGCTCAGGAGCCAAACATGATCTCAACTGGATCTTAGATGGACTATACATCTGTATGGAATCCTCAAACAGCGCCAGCACTGTCAGCTGAAGCTATCATGGGTTAAGGCATCCAGTGCCATCTTTTGAGTCCCCAGGAAAATCTATCTGACTTCTCTGGGACATCAGACTTGCAGCTCCTGACTGCAGCTAGCATTGGGAATACAGTTTTGTGATTAACGTGAATGGGTTCAGGGCTGCACAAAAGGAAACCTAGAGACTCAACTGGCTTCCCAGATGATGGCTCCAGGAATGACACCTGGTCACCCCTCTGTTCCATTCATCAGTTCATCCATCCACCCATCCATTCACTCATTTGACTAATTAATATTTACTGAATGCCTGCTACATATCAGCAGACATGCTAGATCCTAATTAGGTGTTTAAGGCAAACATGTTCTCCTTGCTCCTGGAGCTCACAGCTAGTAGTAAGACAGATGTTAACCAAGTAAACTAACAAATAAATACTTCTTTGTACTACAAATTTCAATACATGCCATAAAGGAGGGGACATTCAATACCACTGTATTCAATAGCTGGAAGGAAACCAGGGTGCCCAGAACAGAGTGAAGGGGAAGGAATAAGAAGAGGCTGGGCCATTCCATCCCAAGCTTTGTGGACCCCTAGGAAGTTGGCTTTTATTCAAGGCACAACCTAAAGGTCCAGTGCCAGTTGTTTAGGGAGGGAGCAACATGCTCAGATTCAAACTTTGCAGCACTACTCTGAGAAGGACACCATGAGGAGTCCTTTCATCAGAAAAGTCCAGAAAGTGGCACATTCAACAAGAAAACTAGCCTGAACTTTTCAGTCAATACGACAAAAAAGAAGGAAGGAAGGTAGCAAGGAAGGATAGAGGGAAGGAAACTAAAGCAACATATGGCCAAACGTGATGCATAAACTTTGGGTTTAAAAGCACAGCCATCAAAGACCCGTGAGGGAATCTGAATCGGACTGGACACGAGATGACACAGGAATCATCCTGTTCCTGGGCGTGGCAGCGGTCCCGGTCCCACAGGGCTCTGACTCAGGCACTGGAGGGTGGGAGTCCATGATGTTTGCACCTCACTTTCACTTCGTTCTCCAAACACTGAGAGAAAGCACAGTGTCGGTGATTATTGAAACTAAGTGGAGAGTATCTAGGGGGTATGTTGTACCATTTCAGCCATTTTTCTGAATGCTAGACATTTGCCAAGATAAAAAATTGGGGGAGATGTTTTTCAATGTAAAAAAATTGTATTAATTTAAAAATTTTAAAAGATTACTTAGGTGACTGAGTGGTGACTGGTTTGGAGGGGAAAACAGCCTCAGGAAGATTCCATACAACCTGAGCTGAGTGCCCCCTGCATGGAGTGGGGATGCTCAGAAATAGCCCACCTTTGGGGGCACAGTTCTTGAGGCGCTAGCCTACCGTGTTCCCTCTTTGCCTGGCAAAGAAATAAAGCCACTCTTTCCTTCTCCTCTTTAATAAAATAAAATAAAGAGCCCACCCTCAAGGCACACATCCTCTAGTTTTGAAGAAAAGTGCAGGGCAGCCAGCTGGGCACACGGGCAAGTGTGGACAAGAGAACACGCAGGTCCCAGCCCGCTGGAGGCTGCTGGCCCATGGTCCCCGAGCCGCAGTGTCTGGAGCTCCCTGAGGCCAGGCTCTCCCCTCCCCATTTCTATGCCCTTTATAGAGCAACAGCCAGGGCTTCTCCCCACCTCTCTCCTGTCAGAGCAACTGCCCTGCCCACCCACCTCTGCCATCAGCAGCCTCCCGCCCCACCCCTCCTCCCAAGCAGGCCATTGGTCCCAGAATTTGAGCCCGCGAGGAACTACCTGTGACAGAGGTCACCAGATTCTTCCTAGTCTGGCCCTGTCTGCCCTGGTATGCTGGGCCACAACACCCACCCCAATCTTATTAAATTTATTTGCCATGCAGCGTGACTAGCGGATAGAATCAGCCCAGTAGTGAAAGCACAGAATCCTAACCACAAGACCACCAGGCAATTCCCACATCCACCCCAATCTTGGCTTCAGCCAAGGTGACCCTCACATTTCATTCATTCATAGCTTATACTGCTTAATCTGGAGCCATATTGCCTGGGTTCCAGTCCCAGGTCCGCTGTGTACTAGATGTGTCACCTCAGAGAAGACCCTTAACCTGTAGGTTAAAGGAGTTTGCTGATGAATTTCTCTGGCCAGGAATGCAATTCCTGATTCTTTAAGAGGCAACCAAGTCCTACCTCCTCCAAGAGGCTGTCTGAGATTTCTTCAACCCTCCCTGCTCTCTCCTCTGAATTCCTTTAGCCTTTTCTGTTTCGTTTGCTCCTGGACCACTTCACCCCTGCTACCTTGTTCATTTGAGAACCACGTCTTATGCACGTGTGTATTTTCCAGGCTCTCCCCGCAGGTCACTTTCCCTCCTGAGGTCTGGCCTAGATGAGCAGTAATTTCCCTTTGAACCGACTCCAGGATCTTGCTGCACTTTGAATTTCTCCCATGTGGGAGGGAGATCTAAAGGTTCCTTAAGCTGGAAAGTTTTATGAAATAGGGGTCAAGGAGGACATCACCAGGACAAGCCCTAGTCTGACACTCTGTAATGCTTAGATAAGGCCTCCCAGGTGGCTCAGTGATAAAGTACCGGCTTGCCAATGCAGGAGACATGGGTTCGATCCCTGGGTTGGGATGATCTCCTGGGGGAGGAAATGGCTAACCCACTCCAGTATTCTTTCCGGAGAATCCCATGGACAGAAGAGCCTGGTGGGCTGCAGTCCATGGGGTCGCAAGAAGACTGAGTGACTCAGCACAACAGCAAGGATGCCCAGAAGACACTGAAGTTTCCCTCCTGCTTTGGGGAGGGGGAAGCTGCTGAGGGGATCAGAGTAGGTTGGGGGACAGCTCTGTCCTGTGTCCCTGGGAGCAGGGTGGGGAGACTATTTGCCAAACTTGCCTGGAGATGAAGGAAGGGGTTCCTCACATCCCCACCCAGTCTGTCCTTGGGCAGAAAGGCCGTTCGCAATGAAGGGGGCTTCCCAAGCCCATGCTGCCTCAGCTCTAGGCTCCAGAATCAAGTTCCCCAGCCAAGGCTGCCACGCTCTCCCACCCAGCAAGCTTATTTTAGTACAAAGGGAGAGAGATGAATGGAGGGCTGCAGTTTCTCCGTGTGTTGGCTTGGGTCTTCAGCAGAAATGAGTCTCATTACCCAACCCCAATTCAAGGGCTAATTAACAGATGGTATAATTTCCGAGCATTCTCCGCACCACATGGCTATTAGGTGAAGAGCAAGATGCCCACGCAGCCCCTAGATCCTCCCAAACCACAGAGTCAAAGGGAGCCTGGAGAGGCGGAGCCCTGCAGAGGCCACTTAAGCCACGTTCTGTCTCTGGAGCCTTCCTTGGACTTGTTCATCTTCTGTCAGAGAACAGGGCACTTCCCTGAGCTGGAGTTCCCCTGCCCACTTCCTTCTCCTCCTCCCATCCACCACCATGGCCTGGAGTGTAGGCTAACCCGAATACCTCTTGCTATCACCAAAGCTCATCGCCTTTCCTTTTCCTCAGGGAGAAAGAAGAAAGCTGATTTCTCATCCTTGGCATTACCCTGTGGTCACACGGAGGTTCCTTGGGCCTAGAGCCCCTGAGAGGCACATCACAGGTCTCCTGCTGTGACATACTGAGAGTGACGCTGGTGTGAGCAGAGTGCCTTGTTGGAAAAGAGTAAGCATCTGACCCAACGCTTTTCAACTGGCTTCCTCCAGACCCTCAAGCTGCACAGGGGGCCCAGTGGAGATGGGCAAGACCCTGACTCCTACTTCAACCCCACAGCACATTTTTTTTTCAGATTATTATTTTTAAAATTTATTTTTAGTTGGAAGATTATTGCTTTACAATGTGTTGCTGTACAACCATGTGAATCAGCTATAAGTATACACACATCCTCTCCATCTTGACCCTCCTTCCCACCCCTGCCGTTCCACCCCTCTAGGGCATCACAGAGCCTGAAGCTGAGTTCGCGCTATACATCTGTTTCCTGCTAGCTACCCATTTTACTCATAGTAGGGATATGTGTCTATGCTACTTTCTCAGTTTTTCAGCGCCCCCTTCTCTCACTGTGTCCATAAATCTGTTCTCTAATGTCTGAGTCTCTATTCTTGCCCTGCAAAAAGTTCATCAGTACCATCTTTCTAGATTCCGTATATATGTGTTAATAATGATATTTGTTTTTCTTTTTCTGACTTCACTGTGTATAACAGGCTCTAGGTTCATCTGCTTCACTAGAACTGACTCAAATGTGCTCCTTCTTATGTCTGAGTAACATTCCATTTTATATATGTACCACAACTTCTTTATCCGTTCGTCTGTCATCTAGGTTGCTTCCATGTCCTAGCTATTGTAAATAATAGCAACTTTTATCTGGCTTATCATCTGGGCTTCTACTTTATATTTCAGTGAAAAAGGGATTCTACCTTTAAATAAAAATTTGAAGTTATTGAGCTTATTCTATCCTATCATTTTACAAAAGGAAATTGGCGCAAGCATTTGACCAAAGTCACACAGCCAGACAGTGGTAGGCTGGACCTCCTCCCCAGGCCAGCCTTCATACCTCTGGCCCCAGCCCCTCGCTGCTCACACAGTTGGCCCTGGGCCTCTGGACAGGGTAAGAGAGAGGGAAGTCCTTTTGGATCACCCTCCACCTCCCAATGCCTGGCTCTCCTTCAAGGTCCGGCTTCCATGCCTGGCCCTCTCCCAGGAGTCCTGGAATCTTTCACGCCCCTTCAAGTGGCAGGTCCAGCCTGAAGCCTGCGAGGGGAGAGGTGCCAGAGTCCCGTGTCCCGTGTCCTGGGCAGGGTTGTTTGCTGTCACAAAGCTGAGGGTGGACGGAGGGGAGTGGCAGCTGGATGTGGATGGGGAAGTGAGGAAGCGGCAAGAGGTCATCTCTCCGGACAAGAGGCCCTATGGGGCAGTGAAAACCACTGGTCTAGGACTCAGGAAGCTTGAGTTAAAACTTGGTCCCACCCCTCTCCAGCTTTGTGACCCTGTACAAGTTTCATCCTCTCTGGGGCTCAGAACCTGCTAATATTAGCCTGTTTATACCCACTGGCTTTTGCTCTGACATTCCCAGCTTACCTCCCCCTGACAAGCCCGGGTGGCATCCAGGTGGAGGTTGGGGTCATTCTGCACTGCATTCTGCAGCTGGACTCCAAGGGGCAGCCTGATTGGACCACAACTTTGCTGAGGGGTACGGGGGTGGGGGCTCAGGATGGTCACTGTGTGTTCCTGGGGAAGTGGGGTGTCTCTCTGGCACAAGGGGGAGGCTTTATACTATCTAGCAGGGCCATTTTAGCTCAGTCTGACCCAGACCAGTGGAGGGGAAGCAACAACGACTCTTATCAGCCTTTTGGAGGGGGGTGCGTCAGGGTGGGCACTTGCCTCTGAAAGTTCTTCAAAAGGTTTTGAAAACCTCTAAACATTCTTAGTGTTTACCACCATTATTATCATTTGCTGTCTGGCTTCTGATTATTAATTCCTTTGTAGACTGTCGTAGGAATCTGGCCCGGGGCAGGCCTGGCGTGGGATTGGGATGGGGAAGAAGGTCAGTAAAGCGCGAATTCTACATCACTGGTACGGAGGAGGGCGCTAGGTGGGGCCCACCTTCTTCGGTGCGGCTGGCGTCGCCACTTTAAGGCGGTGGCGGCGCGAGCAGGTCTATGGTAATGAGGCGCCGCCGCCGCGGCCGCTCTGCAGAGCTCGCCCGCCCGCCGGGGAGGCGAGGGAGCGTGGGGCTGGGCCCGGGGCCGCGGCGATAGGAGCAGCGGCGGCGGGGACGCGGGGCACGAGCGGCCGGCGCGGGGCCGTCGGAGGCGCCCAGGGCCGGGCCGGGGTCCGGGTGCGCAGCTCAGTAGGAGCAGGTGGGCTATCCCGCGGGGGCGAGGGGCACTCAGAGGATCTCGGGGCGGCAGGGCCAAGGGCGCGCGGGCCCCGCGGGCGCCGCGGGCGCAGGTGGCGAGAGCCGGGTGTGCTAGTGGAAGCGCGGCGCCAGCCCGTGGTGGTCTGGGTAGCCCGGGCGTGGGCCCGGGTTAGGGATCGGTGGGATCCCGGGCGCGTGGGAGCGGGCAACGCCGGGCTCCGGTGAGGCATCTAGGAGCAGGCCCCGCGGGGCGCAAAAGTAGCCCCCGGGGACTGGCGCCCTGGCCTGGGCATGAGGCGCGGCGGGGTCCGCAAGAGCGGGAGGAGGTGCCGCGGCCGCCGTTGACCCGGCCGGCCGGGAAGAGGGAGAGATGCGGAGCCCGGCGGCCCGCGCCCCACTTCCAACACCGCTGCCGCCGCTGCTGCTACTGCTGCTGCTGCCGCCACTACTGGGAGACCAAGTGGGGCCCTGTCGCTCCCTGGGGCCCGGCGGACGCGGCTCCTCGGGGGCCTGCGCTCCCGTGGGCTGGCTCTGTCCAGCTTCATCCTCGAACCTCTGGCTCTACACCAGCCGCTGCAGGGATGCGGGGACGGAACTGACTGGCCACCTGGTGCCTCACCATGATGGTCTGAGGGTCTGGTGTCCAGAATCCGGGGCCCACATCCCCCTGCCACCAGCGCCCGAAGGCTGCCCCTGGAGCTGTCGTCTTCTGGGCATAGGAGGCCACGTTTCCCCACAGGGCAAGCTCACCCTGCCCCATGAGCACCTGTGCTTAAAGGCCCCACGGCTGAGATGCCTGTCCTGTAAGCTGGTGCAGGCCCCAGGTTTCAGGGCAGGGGACAGCTTAGCCGAAGAGTCCATGGGTGGACGTCGGAAGAGGAACGTGAATACGGCCCCCCAGTTTCAGCCCCCCAGCTACCAGGCCACAGTGCCCGAGAACCAACCAGCAGGTACTCCTGTGGCATCTCTGCGGGCCATCGACCCAGATGAGGGCGAGGCAGGTCGGCTGGAGTACACTATGGATGCCCTCTTTGATAGCCGCTCCAACCACTTCTTCTCCCTGGACCCGATCACTGGTGCAGTCACCACAGCCGAGGAGCTGGATCGTGAGACCAAGAGCACGCACGTCTTCAGGGTCACGGCACAGGACCACGGCATGCCCCGACGCAGTGCCCTGGCCACACTCACCATCTTGGTGACCGACACCAATGATCACGACCCTGTGTTTGAGCAGCAGGAGTACAAGGAGAGCCTCAGGGAAAACCTGGAAGTCGGCTATGAAGTGCTTACAGTCAGAGCCACAGATGGTGACGCCCCTCCCAATGCCAATATTCTCTACCGCCTGCTGGAGGGGTCTGGGGGCAGCCCCTCTGAAGTCTTTGAGATTGACCCTCGCTCTGGGGTCATCCGAACCCGAGGCCCCGTGGATCGGGAAGAGGTGGAATCCTACCAATTGACGGTGGAAGCGAGTGACCAGGGTCGGGACCCCGGTCCACGGACTGCCACAGCTGCCGTTTTCCTGTCGGTGGAGGATGATAATGACAATGCCCCCCAGTTTAGTGAGAAGCGCTATGTGGTCCAGGTGCGGGAGGATGTGACCCCAGGAGCCCCCGTCCTGCGGGTCACAGCCTCGGATAGAGACAAGGGCAGCAATGCTCTGGTGCACTACAGCATCATGAGTGGCAATGCTCGGGGACAGTTTTACTTAGATGCCCAGACTGGGGCTCTGGACGTGGTGAGCCCTCTTGACTATGAGACAACCAAGGAATACACTCTACGGGTTAGGGCACAGGATGGTGGCCGCCCCCCTCTCTCCAACGTCTCCGGCTTGGTGACAGTACAGGTCTTGGATATCAATGACAATGCTCCCATCTTCGTCAGCACCCCCTTCCAGGCTACTGTTCTGGAGAGTGTCCCCTTAGGCTACCTGGTCCTCCATGTCCAGGCCATTGATGCTGATGCGGGTGACAATGCCCGCCTGGAATACCGTCTTGCAGGGGTTGGACACGACTTTCCCTTCACCATCAACAATGGCACAGGCTGGATCTCTGTGGCAGCTGAGCTGGACCGGGAAGAAGTTGATTTCTACAGCTTTGGAGTGGAAGCCCGTGACCATGGTACCCCAGCACTCACTGCCTCGGCCAGTGTCAGCGTGACCATCCTGGATGTCAACGACAACAACCCAACCTTCACCCAACCAGAGTACACGGTGCGGCTCAATGAGGATGCAGCTGTGGGCACCAGCGTGGTGACGGTGTCAGCTGTGGACCGAGATGCCCACAGCGTCATCACTTACCAGATCACCAGCGGCAACACCCGAAACCGCTTCTCCATCACCAGTCAGAGCGGCGGCGGGCTGGTGTCCCTCGCCCTGCCGCTGGACTACAAACTTGAGCGGCAGTATGTGCTGGCTGTTACTGCCTCCGACGGCACGAGGCAGGACACGGCACAGGTGGTGGTGAACGTCACCGATGCCAATACCCACCGCCCTGTGTTTCAGAGCTCCCACTACACGGTGAATATTAATGAGGACCGGCCAGCGGGCACCACGGTGGTGCTCATCAGTGCCACAGATGAGGACACGGGTGAGAATGCCCGCATCACCTACTTCATGGAGGACAGCATCCCCCAGTTCCGCATCGATGCGGACACAGGGGCCGTCACCACCCAGGCTGAGCTGGACTATGAGGACCAGGTGTCCTACACCCTGGCCATCACTGCCCGGGACAATGGCATTCCCCAGAAGTCCGACACCACCTACCTAGAGATCCTGGTGAATGACGTGAATGACAATGCCCCTCAGTTTCTGCGGGACTCCTACCAGGGCAGTGTCTACGAGGACGTGCCCCCCTTCACCAGCGTCCTGCAGATCTCAGCCACTGATCGTGACTCTGGTCTTAACGGCAGGGTCTTCTACACCTTCCAAGGGGGCGATGATGGAGACGGGGACTTTATCGTAGAGTCCACATCAGGCATCGTGCGAACACTGCGGAGGCTGGATCGTGAGAATGTGGCCCAGTACGTCTTGCGGGCATACGCAGTGGACAAGGGGATGCCTCCAGCCCGCACGCCCATGGACGTGACAGTCACAGTGTTGGATGTAAATGACAACCCCCCTGTTTTTGAGCAGGATGAGTTTGATGTGTTTGTGGAAGAGAACAGCCCCATTGGGCTGGCAGTGGCCCGGGTCACAGCCACTGACCCTGATGAAGGCACCAATGCCCAGATCATGTACCAGATCGTGGAGGGCAACATCCCTGAGGTCTTCCAACTGGACATCTTCTCCGGAGAGCTGACCGCTCTGGTGGACTTGGACTACGAGGACCGGCCTGAATATGTCCTGGTCATCCAGGCCACGTCGGCTCCGCTGGTGAGCCGAGCTACAGTGCACGTCCGCCTGCTTGACCGCAACGACAACCCACCAGTGCTGGGCAACTTCGAGATCCTTTTCAACAACTATGTCACCAACCGATCAAGCAGCTTCCCAGGGGGTGCCATTGGCCGAGTGCCTGCCCACGACCCTGACATCTCAGACAGCCTGACTTACAGCTTCGAGCGGGGGAATGAACTCAGCCTGGTCCTCCTCAACGCATCCACGGGCGAGCTGAGGCTGAGTCGGGCGCTGGACAACAACCGACCTCTGGAGGCTGTCATGAGCGTGCTGGTGTCAGGTAAGGAAGGGCCCAGGAGACACTGGGGTGGAGTTGGCCCTTGGGGGAGGGCCTGGGCGGCCTTCTGAGGAGGAACTGCTGACCCATCTCTCTATGTGGGACTGGCCCAGCGGTTGAGGGGTGCACAGCAGCTGGGGACAGAGCCCGAGGAATCCTGGCAGCTGTGTGGGCCCTGCCTGCCACCCCAGGCTGGGCCGGGCTGCTTCGGTCTGCTGCCCCCTGCCTACCAGCCTGTGACGTGGTGGGGGAAGTGTCGTGAGGCTGTCTTCTCCGTGGCTGCTGAGAATTGTGGAAAAAGGCTCTGCGGTCCAAGAGAGCTGGGGAGGGATGGAGGGGACTGTGGCCCGGAGCAGCAAGCCACCCCTTCATGCCCGCCTGCCGCCCGCCCGCCAGCACGTCCCTGTAATCTCACACAGCCTCTGACAGAGCCGAGGCTGTGGGGGCACAGGGTTGCCCCCACGGGGTCAGGACCCTGCGGTCGGGCCCCTTCTGGCTCCCGGCTGAGCCACAGACCAGCTGAGGGGGACTTTGTCTAGGACATTCTTTTCCCTCCAGGCAGAAAGAGCCTGGCCTGGCTACCCCTTCAGAGCTCCCACAGGAAGTGAGGCCGGAGCTCATTGTCTCTGTCCAAACAGACCCCACTGTCAGAGGTGGTGGTTTGGGGTCCGGCTTGGGGGAGGGGCTGCAGTGGAGCCAGGGGCAGGCCATGGCCCTCCTGGGGCCCCTGTCTCCCCGTGGCCTGGCTGTTCTTAGACGCCAGGCCTTCCCACGGCCCCTGAGAGCCTGGGCTCAGGGGATGGGCTATGGGGACCACGATGAACCAGGGTGCTAGTGGCCTCTGAGGGCAGAGCCCCCAGATCCAGTGGCAAGAGAACAGAATCCTGGGGCGTGGGAGCCTGGCCGGGACCCAGGCCGGGCATTCCAGCTGCTTGGCCAAGCGCTCAGCCTGCAGACTCCTGGACAGAAGGGCTGGGGGAGGAGAGTCGGCGGGGGGGGGGGGGGGGGGGGGGGGGGGACATTCTGT